>NC_060120.1:360376018-360683830 GCF_021461395.2 Schistocerca americana | reverse complement strand
AACTAAGCTAAGGACATCACACACATCCACGTCCAAGGCAGGATTCAAACCTGCGACCGTAGAAACAAGATCTGGGCCTGACGTCCGCTGACAACGATGGCACAGTATCACTTGGTGGAAGGTTTGGGGACAGCACTCGGCCGTGCCCTTTCTTTAAAGAGTCATTGGGGCATTCAGTTTAATCGAATTATCAAAATCACACACAACCGGAATCAAGATGGCCAGACTGATATTTGAACTATCGTCATCCCGAGTTCGAGTCCAGTGTTTTCCATAGTGTCATCTTGCAGGGTAAAACCTTTCTAATAGACATATGCTCATATGTATGCCAAGGCATATTTCTAGAGTTTACCGCACTATAGGCTTCGATGGTCAAGAGTGACTGCATTGGAAAGAACGACAATACTGTTGTGATGGCGACGTCAGTGATTATTCAAGTACTTTATGTAAATTGGTTATTGTCCTGCATAACTGCATAGTTGCAATAATTTCAACAAGAACGACGAAACTGGTAATTTCTTGTTGAAATCTTACTTGATCGTCAGAAGGAATTTTTCACTCTGCAGCGGAGTGTGCGCTGATACGAAACTACCTGGCAGATTAAAACTGTGTGCCGGACAGAGGTTCGAAATCGAGACCTTTTCCTCTACTTGGCAAGTGCTCTACCGACTGAGCTACCCGAACTCGACTCTATCTGATCTCACTACTTTATTTCCGCCAGCACCTCCTCACGTCCTACCTTCCAGACTTCACGGGAATTCTCCAGCGAAACTAGCGGAAATAGTAGTCCTGGAAGAAAGGATATTGCAGAGACATGACTTAGCTCATCTCTTGCCCGCTAGAAGTAAAGTTCTCGAGTTCGAGGCTCAGTTCGGCACACAAGTTTTGATCTGACATGAAGTTTCGTATGTGACTGTGTCGGTTAATACAACATTTCTGAAACTGCTTACTGGATGAGGAATCGAACCCATATTCTTTACGTTACAGGGCAATGCACTACCAGCTGCACATCCGAGCACAAAACACAAACGTTCATTACAGATTACTCCGCTAAAGACTGTAAACCTGTCATCTGAGGCTGAGTCCGAGGCTCACTTTCCGCTATAACATTTTTCGTAGAAGTACTGATCAAGCAGCGTGGCACGATAGGTTCAGTGAATCTTTATACGTACAGAGAGAACATAGAAGCTTCTAGAAGCTGCAAGTCCGTTAGTGAGCAGTGATCGGTTGAACGTATGTGGTAGCGCGTTGATCACGAAAGGTACAATAGTTGGGTTCCAGTTCCCACCCACAAAAGTTTGTATTAGAGGTGTACCGACTTGTTAGTACCGCGCGCGCAAACCACTCACAGGTGTCTACGCCAGAACCAGAAAATAAATAAAGTAATTAACTTAAATAGTTTACACTATTTGATTAATAAATTTTATCCTGCTGGAATATGCCATTTAGTAGTTCCCACATGAGTCCGCCCTCTCGTTATCGGAGGAAAAAAAAAAGTTATCGCTCCAGGGCGCACCGCCATCAGATTGCGGCCGCGGGCTGCGATCTGTGCATCTTTGGTTTGTAACGTGTCACTGTTATGCTACGACATATGTTATATTTGTAACGGTTTTAGAGACGGAACATACTTCACGTATACCATTTTTTGTAGTGGAGCGCTGTTACTATTTGCTATCTCTGCTGATCGGTGACACGTTCGTAGGTCCTTTATTTTGAAGGAACGAATAAGGAGACGGAACAAACCACTCTTGCAGCACCGTGGAATGTTTCTCAGAGGCGGTGGAAGCATTTTATTTCACAGAAATAATTTTCGAATCTGCTTAGTTTCTATCGCCGCTGTCGTACTGCTTTGTAATGGCTGCGAAGTGACTAGTCGCTTGACTTGAATATTAACATTGCTTTCAAACCACCTCCTACCACAATTGCTGGAGACTGTAAAGTCACTGTTCTCCTTGAACACTAGCTAAAACAAGTTGATGCAATCATGATCAAATAATAATTGTTTCAGTATAGTTCAATATTAGTGCAGAACACTGAACGTAGAAACATACACTATCATATGTCGAATAGAGGATCAAATTTGTTATTCATATTGGCCTTAAAAAATGGTTCAAATGGCTCTGAGCACTATGGGACTTAACATCTGTGGTCATCAGTCCCCTAGAACTTAGAACTACTTAAACCTAACTAACCTAAGGACATTACACACATCCATGCCCGAGGCAGGATTCGAACCTGCGACCGCAGCAGTCGCGCGGTTTCGGACTGAGCGCCTAGAACCGCTAGAAAACCGCGGCCGGCTATTAGCCTTCAACTTTCAATCAAGGCCACTATCCAATGTTTAAAATCAACGCATTTAATGGTGAGACGTAACGCTAAAACAATACCTGCAGTTGAGGAGCTGGTTGCAATTGCGGATTTTCGTAGCAGGAGGTAGAGAACGTCACACTCACCTGAAAAGAAAGCAGAAAAAAATATATAGCTTTTTAGAATCATCAACTACAGAAAAACTCCACCTACTAGAAGTAAAGTGGGAATCACTTAGGAGAAGAATGGAAAATAAGTAGCTGATTTCGTTTCAGTTGAGGATCTGACTCAGAGCTAAATGTGAAATTGCCTCCACCGGTCATAAAACAGGTAGTCTTATCTCTATGAGCGTGGTTTTCCGAACTACAGTAGAGTTTTCTGTGCAGTGAGTGGTTACAAAGTAACAACCCATTTCTTATGGAGTACAATTCAACGTTGCCTCAACGATTTCACATAATACGAGGCCTTATATTACTGTTTCATAATTGTTGCAAGGTTCAGTTATTTTTGTAATAAGAGTTTATTTAAGTCGAGCGATTAAATTACGGAAAAATTCTCTAATTTGAAATGAATTACATAAAACAAAATAAAAAAGATGTTGTTAAATGTGCTCGGTGCAATCGTCTCGTTAATTCTTTATGAAAATCGAACTTTCGACATTATCTACCGTTGTCTTTGTCAGGAATGCAAATAGTAGCCGAGTAAGCAACGAAATCACACAGATTTACGTGGCTAACAAGTAGTACCCCTTGCGACCAGAGATTACATTCCCGCCAGTGACGAAAGGTCGTTCGCAGCGTCTTTGTTTTCATTACGAAGTGTTCCTGAAGAAGCCAATGGCAGATGTTGTTGAAAGGTTGGATTTTGGTAAGGAATTACCGCGACAAGTTCCCCGAGAAAACTTAATACAACAAATTAGACGCGGAAGTCTTTGTGATCATAACAGTAACCTCTTAATGGCATTGCACAGTTTCATTTGGTATTTTTGTCGTTGTTTATCATTACACAATACTCAATTCGAGTCAGTCCAAGCATCTTCACCCTGTCTGTCGAGTATCCCAAGAAATTCACTCTTGACAGTACGTGATGAGATTTATGAACGAAGATTATGCACGTCTCCAGTGACTGAACGTACTGAAGTGTCTATTTCATCTAGTATTTATAGTGTTATCCCGCTTGTTTCATGTAGATATGATAGACGTTTGGAATGGTAATTTCACAGATGCCCTGTGAAACCCACTATGTTAAAATTCGAAAAAAGTTAAATTCCCATGTTCCCTCTCACAAGGGAACCTCCCCATCGCACCCCCCTCAGATTTAGTTACAAGTTGGCACAGTGGATAGGCCTTGAAAAACTGAACACAGATCAACCGAGAAAACCGGAAGAAGTTGTGTGGAACCATGAAAAAAATAATCAAAATATGCAAACTGAGTAGTCTATGTGCAAGATATGCAACATCCAGTAGAATGTGAGGACAGGAGCGCCGTGGTTCCGTGATTAGCGTGAGCAGCTGCGGAACGAGAGGTCCTGGGTTCAATTCTTCCCTCGAGTGAAAAATTTAATTTTTTATTTTCAGACAATTATCAAAGTTCAGGCACTCACACATAATCAACTTCGCTTTCCAAAATTCCAGGACATGTTCAGATTTGCTTGGACATATGCAGGGTTTGACGGTCTACACACGGAAAAATTTGAAAACGTTAAAAACATATGTTTTGACAGAGCACAGGGAAAACTGTGCGACTGTGAAACTGTTGCATTCATTTGTTGCAGTTTATGTGACAAACATTTCTGTTTTCATCACTTTTTTGGGAGTGATTATGAATCCACAAGAAAACCTAAATCGGGCAAGGTAGAAGAATCTTTTTTCCCATTCGCCAAGGGTAAAAGTTTGGTGGGTCGACAACATATTCCTGTGATGTGACGCACATGCCGTCACCAGTGTCGTATAGAATATATCAGACGTGTTTTCCTGTGGAGGAATCGGTTGACCTATGACCTTGCGATCAAATGTTCTCGGTTCCCATTGGAGAGGGACGTCCTTTCGTCTACTAATCGCACGGTTTTGTGGTGCGGTCGCAAAACACAGACACTAAACTTATTACAGTGGACAGAGACGTCAATGAACGAACGGACATATTATAACTTTGCGAAAATAAAGAAAGTAAACTTTTCACTCGAGGGAAGACTTGAACCAACGACCTCTCGTTCTGCAGCTGCTCACGCTAACCACGGGACCACGGCGCTCCTGAGCTCACACTTTCCTTGATATTGCCTATCTTGCACCTGGACTACTCAGTTTGTATATTTTGCTTATTTTTTTCGTAGTTCCACACAACTTCTTCCTGTTTTCTCGGTTGATCTGTGTTCAGTTTTTCAAAGCCTATCCACTGTGCCAACTTATAACTAAATCTGAAGGGGGGTGCGATGGGGAGGTTCCCTTATCAGATGCACGCAAACTTTGCAGAACACTTTCTCACATTTTCACACAGAATTTACTCTACATGCAGACAGACTGGGCACACTGCTTCTGTCCTAGGGGGTGAATAGGAGACTAAGGATCTTAGTTGTTTGATCTCCTTAAACGCTTACTCAGCACCACCGCTTTCACAGTACTGGGCAGCTCATTTGTTATGCTGTAATGGATATTCGTCTTCCACTTTTCGGTGTCATTATATAGCACTTGACTTAGGTGATCGTAAATGGTAACAAGGTAAATTTAAAAGATGACTTTCCTATGTTAGAAGTTGTTGTTGTTGTTGTGGTGTTCAGTCCTGAGACTGGTTTGGTGCAGCTCTCCATCCTACTCTATCCTGTGCAAGCTTCTTCATCTCCCAGTACCTACTGCAGCCTACATCCTTCTGATTCTGCTTATTGTGTTCATCTCTTGGTCTCCCTCTACGATTTTTACCCTCCACGCTGCCCTCCAGTACTAAATTGGTGATCCCTTGATGCCTCAGAATATGTCCTACCAACCGATCCCTTCTTCTGGTCAAGTTGTGCCACAAACTACTCTTCTCTCCAATTCTATTCAATACCTCCTCATTAGTTATGTCATCTACCCATCTAATCTTCAGCATTCTTCTGTAGGATACTGCATCTAATTACTTTCTCACAGACATTTGGTATCTGTAACTTTCCCATGTCGTTTTCGGACCGCTCTGGTCCACAAAGAAGTTTGTGGACGTGAGAGCATCTCAATAGTTAGAATTTATCATCTGCACAAGTTTCTGCTCCTGTTGCAGCGATGCCACCTTTAATGTGGGTTTCACTATAGCTCATATTTTGCTGTATCTAAACTTTTCTCGTACAATGTTGCTTTACTGTACCGAAATATTAAAAAAAAATTGTTCATCGACTAAGATGATTACTATTTTTCGTCTCTTGTAAAGACAAGTGAACCCTTTGTATTCCTTGTTAACGCTTAATGGCCAGCCTCTCGAAGGAAGCTGGACAGGGAAAGTGTCTGACTTAAAGACCAAAACTAGGCACGCGGCAAAATTGTGCCCCCATGCCATGTAAACACCAGACAGGGAATAGTCACATTTTGCATGTCTCTGGGCCTTTACTGAAAAGATAGAGTGTGTATTTGAACACGTATCATTTGACATATAGATCCATTGCGTAAATCAGTTGTTGAAACCTTTATTTCGATATTTTGATACCTTCATCAAATACGAGGGGGGACGTACTGTTTTGTTTATAACATGAAATGAAATATCCTCTCTGCTTATTCCTCAAGTACCTGTCGAATACTTCTAATTAATGGTTGAGCAGATGAGGGGTACGACAGACAGAGGGAAAGAAAGATCGTTGTGTCGACTTTGTCTGTTGAAACGGTAAAGCAGTGTCAACGAAATCGACACTATGCCCTTGTTCATCCGGACTAGGTGGGGCCGCATGTCATCCGGATTATCGAAAGTCCTCAAATTCAGAGAAAATTAGAATGACATGGGTTCATCATCATCATCATCATCATCTTTGACAGTTTCCAGCCTCTGACCGGGTCTGTTTGGAACATAAGCTTCACCATCGTCTTCTGTCTTGCCACCATCTCTCCGTCTTCACCTTGGTCCAGTCTTCACATTTACTCTGGACGCATTCCTCCGCTCCTTTCAGCCATCTGTCTCTTGGTCTTCCTATTGGTCTCTTTCCTTCCAGTTTCATCTCGTGTATCCCCCTGGGTATCCTCTTCTCCTCCATTCACTTAACATGCCCATACCATCTCAGCCTTGATTTCTCTATCTCCTCCTGTAATAACTTAACTCTCTGATCCTCTCATTTCTTCACCTGTCAATCTTTGTCACTCTAATACTGTTCCTCAAGAATTTCATCTCACTAGCTTGGCCACTTTTGTTCACCATTCGAGCATAATCTGTCGCACCGTTCTTCGTCTTATTTTTAGTCATCACATATAACACCTTTTTTGAACCTTCACTATCCTCCTCCTGCATTCTGGTACAATGTTCTATCCACTTTCTTCTCTCATCCGCCACCACTCTTTTTGCTTCTTTCTTTCTTGTTTGGTACTCTTCTCTTCTGGAGCAATACTCTAAAGGCTCTATTCTTCTTCTGTACTATATCCTTTGTTTTATCGTTCCAGCAGGGTGTTTCTTTCCATCTCTTTTTGTTGCTTGTCCTCCCACATATTGCTTCCGCCGCACGTACTAGTGTTCCCTTGAATCTACCCCACTCCTCTTCTACCGTTTTTGGTTTATCCTTTGGGATGCTTTCCTTTACTAATTGTAGATACTGTACCTACTTTCTTCCTTCCTCAACGTCCAGATCCGTAAGTGGTTTATGTACAGCTCTATTGTTGCGCGTGCGTGTGCGTGTGTGTGTGTGTGTGTGTGTGTGTGTGTGTGTGTGTGTGTGTGTGTGTGTGAGAGAGAGAGAGAGAGAGAGAGAGAGAGAGAGAGAGAGAGAGAGAGAGAGAGAGAGAGAGATCGTCTATTCAGCTTAGGTGCTAAGATCGTAAGCTACCCATCCCGCTATCGCATTTGTCTGCATTAGAACAAAAGAAGATAATTTCGACAATAGAAGTTGTACAGTACTCAATGCCGTTGGCACACTACAGCGAGTCTTTTATGTCATTGACATCTATGCCCGAGCATCTTGCAGTGTTTGCAAGGTGCTTCAGCGAACTCCGACTGGTCGACATTGTCACCAGGTTCGTTATTCGATTTACAAATTGCGCCAGCTATCTCACAAATGACTGGCCAGAGGTTATTCTTCAAATCTGACACCAAATTCAGCAGCAGTATTTAATGACTATGGTCCCTTATCCACCCTATGCAGTACATCAGTATGTCCAAAAATGGCTCAAATGGCTCTGAGCACTATGGGACTTAACATCTGAGGTCATCAGTCCCCTAGAACTTAGAACTACTTAAACCTAACTAACCTAAGGACGTCACACACATCTATGCCCGAGGCAGGATTCGAACCTGCGACCATATCGGTCGCGCGGTTCCAGACTGTAGCGCCTAGAACCGCTCGGCCACTCCGGCCGGCCTCATTATGTCCGTCTCTCTCTTCAATGTCTTTTTGTACTCGCAACAAACGGTGGCAATGCAGTACAGCACAGCTCAGTGTCACCATAATAACTGACACCGTGCGAGGAATCGTGTACGGCTGGTGGACGAATTTAAATTTAATGACTGTCGTACTAAAAAAATAAATAAATAAACAAAAAAAGGTGAACCGAAGAAACGGTTTACTGAAAGCGGCCAGACGAGGATCCGCTGTATCTGACGATTACTGAACTATCTTGCAGAGGTCGCTGGTCACATCGGGCATGGCTCTCTGGAAGAACTACGCCCCAAACAGGCGACGGTCCCGGTCGGTCACTTTCCGAAACGAGCCAGTCACGGGCGGCCGCATTAGCTCCTAATTGCGGACCAGCACCGGCCGCCATTAGGTGAACTAGGTGACGTCACGGCTGGCGCCGGCTCCGCTTTGAGCAATGCCGCCTCACCGGGCCGCGTCCTTCCGGCTGCTCTGTCCCGTGTCCTCTGCCCCGTGTGCACACACCGGCCTGTGTTCGCTTGCGGCAGCACACGCTGTGGAAGGCTTTCCCCGCAAATGGCTTAATCTCAATTGAAACTTCGTGATCGTATGAGATAAGCATAGGTCAGCGCAGTAGTAGTACTAGTTGTTGTTGTTTTTGTTTTTGTTGTTGTGATCTTCATTCCTGAGACTGGTTTGACGCAGCTCTCCATGCTGCTCTATCCTGTGCAAGCTTCTTCATCTCCCAGTACTTACTGCATCTACATCCTTCCGAATCTGCTTACTGTATTCATCTCTTGGTCTCCCTCTTAAGTTTTTTACCCTCCACACTGCCTTCCAATGCTAAATTTGTGATCCCTTGATGCCTCAGAACATGTCCTACCAACCTGTCCCTTCTTCTTGTCAAGTTGTGCCACAAACTTCTCTTCTCCCCAATCCTATTAAACACTTCCTCATTAGTTATGTGATCTACCCATCTAATCTTCAGCATTCTTCTGTAGCGCCACATTTCGAAAGCTTCTATTCTCTTCTTGCCCAAACTATTTATCGTCCATGTTTCACTTCCATACATGGCTACACTCCATACAAATACTTTCAGAAACGACTTCCTGACTCTTCAATCTATACTCGATGTTAACAAATTCCTCTTCTTCAGAAACGCTTTCTTTGCCATTGTCAGTCTACATTTTATACCTTCTCTACTTCGCCCATCATCAGTTATTTTGCTCCCCAAATAGCAAAACTCCTTTACTACTTTAAGTGTCTCATTTCCTAATCTAATTCCCTGAGCATCACCCGACTAAATTCGACTACATGCCATTATCCTCGTTTTGCTTTTGTTGATGTTCATCATATAACCTCCTTTCAAGACACTGTCCATTCCGTTCAACTGCTCTTCCAAATCCTTTCCTGTCTCTGACAGAATTACAATGTCATCGGCGAACCTCAAAGATTTTATTTCTTCTCCATGGATTTTAATACACTCCTGGAAATGAAAAAAAGAACACATTGACACCGGTGTGTCAGACCCACCATACTTGCTCCGGACACTGCGAGAGGGCTGTACAAGCAATGATCACACGCACGGCACAGCGGACACACCAGGAACCGCGGTGTTGGCCGTCGAATGGCGCTAGCTGCGCAGCATTTGTGCACCGCCGCCGTCAGTGTCAGCCAGTTTGCCGTGGCATACGGAGCTCCATCGCAGTCTTTAACACTGGTAGCATGCCGCGACAGCGTGGACGTGAACCGTATGTGCAGTTGACGGACTTTGAGCGAGGGCGTATAGTGGGCATGCGGGAGGCCGGATGGACGTACCACCGAATTGCTCAACACGTGGGGCGTGAGGTCTCCACAGTACATCGATGTTGTCGCCAGTGGTCGGCGGAAGGTGCACGTGCCCGTCGACCTGGGACCGGACCGCAGCGACGCACGGATGCACGCCAAGACCGTAGGATCCTACGCAGTGCCGTAGGGGACCGCACCGCCACTTCCCAGCAAATTAGGGACACTGTTGCTCCTGGGGTATCGGCGAGGACCATTCGCAACCGTCTCCATGAAGCTGGGCTACAGTCCCGCACACCGTTAGGCCGTCTTCCGCTCACGCCCCAACATCGTGCAGCCCGCCTCCAGTGGTGTCGCGACAGGCGTGAATGGAGGGACGAATGGAGACGTGTCGTCTTCAACGATGAGAGTCGCTTCTGCCTTGGTGCCAATGATGGTCGTATGCGTGTTTGGCGCCGTGCAGGTGAGCGCCACAATCAGGACCGCATACGACCGAGGCACACAGGGCCAACACCCGGCATCATGGTGTGGGGAGCGATCTCCTACACTGGCCGTACACCACTGGTGATCGTCGAGGGGACACTGAATAGTGCACGGTACATCCAAACCGTCATCGAACCCATCGTTCTTCCATTCCTAGACCGGCAAGGGAACTGGCTGTTCCAACAGGACAATGCACGTCCGCATGTATCCCGTGCCACCCAACGTGCTCTAGAAGGTGTAAGTCAACTACCCTGGCCAGCAAGATCTCCGGATCTGTCCCCCATTGAGCATGTTTGGGACTGGATGAAGCGTCGTCTCACGCGGTCTGCACGTCCAGCACGAACGCTGGTCCAACTGAGGCGCCAGGTGGAAATGGCATGGCAAGCCGTTCCACAGGACTACATCCATCATCTCTACGATCGTCTCCATGGGAGAATAGCAGCCTGCATTGCTGCGAAAGGTGGATATACACTGTACTAGTGCCGACATTGTGCATGCTCTGTTGCCTGTGTCTATGTGCCTGTGGTTCTGTCAGTGTGATCATGTGATGTATCTGACCCCAGGAATGTGTCAATAAAGTTTCCCCTTCCTGGGACAATGAATTCACGGTGTTCTTATTTCAATTTCCAGGAGTGTACCTACTCCAAATTTTTCTTTTGTTTCCTTTACTGCTTGCTCAATATAGAGATTGAATAACTACGGGAAGAGGCTACAACCCTGTCTCACTCCCTTCCCAACTACTGCTTCCCTTTCATGCCCCTCGACTCTTACAACTGCCATCTGGTTTCTGTACAAATTGTAAATGGCCTTTCGCTCCCTGTATTTTACACCTGCCACCTTCAGAATTTCCACAAATGATTTAAGCATACTTTCAGGGTTCTGGATGCTGTCGGACAGCAATTCTCATTCAATTATGATACAAAAGAACAGTCACAGTTGCGAATAAAATAAACGTTTTTTCCAGTAGATGATAGGTTTCTGATTAATAACCATTTTTGAACTAACCAAGGCACGCGAAGTTCAATCTACGTCCAAAGTAACACTAAATATTGCCGACACGAGTATGTCTGATCCCAAGTGAAAATTCGTTGAAGGACTTCAATTATTTCGGACGTTCATTTAACTTTGTATCCTTGATTGCTTCGAAAATGGGTATTAACCCGAAACTGGTCACCTAGTAAATAAACATTATTTTACTCGCAACTCTGGCCGTCCTGTTTCATCAAAATGACTTGAGGCCATACTGACTGTTAACTGACCGCGACTGTTTCAAATATATGAGTTTTCAGGGGCCGCTACCACTCACAAATTTTTGTTGATTTACTTATAAAAGCCGGCCGCGGTGGTCTCGCGGTTAAGGCGCTCAGTCCGGAACCGCGCGACTGCTACGGTCGCAGGTTCGAATCCTGCCTCGGGCATGGATGTGTGTGATGTCCTTAGGTTAGTTAGGTTTAAGTAGTTCTCAGTTCTAGGGGACTGATGACCACAGAAGTTAAGTCCCATAGTGCTCAGAGCCATTACTTATAAAATTTAATAAAGCGACATGTTTCGAGGTACTAACCTTATCTTCAGACTACAATGCCTATACAACAACATTTAACTAAAGTATACAAAGATGTTACAGTTTCTTTTTTTTACGGTCTTGGCTGTGCTGTGGCCATATTTGTTAATATTAAACGCCTCTCTTCTTGTGATGTGTTCAGTTACATCCACTGTTTGTAAATTTGAGAAGGGTACTTCAGACGTTTCAACAAAATCAACTCTGTTGTGGAGTAGAAAGAAGGTAGCGATGGAATCAAAGCTTGTCTCGATTTAACTATCGATGTTTCGATCTAGTTGTTATCTGTTACCTGAAATGTCTTCTGCATACATTTCTGATGCATCTCTGACTGTTGGTCGACGGAATATGCGATATTTGTAAAGTCCATGAACCATTTAAAAAAGTCGGTAAAGATAAACGGCAAAGAACAACGTAACTAACGCTACAGTACGTGAAACATAAAGTCGCAGTTCTTTATAATGTTTCTAAATGTTCTGTATGTCCACCCTTCGTCACATGCCACGCACCCAGTTTATCAGGAGGGATGGTAAGAACTGCTGCTGAGATGCGGTATTTTAAGTCTTTGAGGTTCTGTGGTAGAGGTAGAACGTGAGCATTATTCCTTGGTGACCACTCGCGCCTCGTCTGCGGCCCCAATTGCGGTCGGTGGCGCCTCTGTCGCTGGTTTTCTAAACTAACTTACTGGCGCCATGTTCGAAAAAATTCAATGTATCATTTCTTATCTTATCTTTAACCATTGACCTTTACCCATTCTTTAAAATACTTCAACGACATTATAGTTAGTCCTAATACAAATATATTACTACTGGGCACAGAATCATACTCATTCTTAATCGTTATATATATATTTTTTTCTACCAGTGCTGTACTGAAGCTGCAGTGCACAAGAGTTTCTATTTACTCCTACTGCTGGAGACTAAGAAACAGAAAAGATCACAGTCAAATCCATTGCACGTAACAATGGCAATCATGAACATGAAATACGAGGGTGAGTCAAATGAAAACCTTAAATATTTTTTAAATATAATTTATTGTGCAGAAGTGGTAAAAGCTGTTATCACTTTTCAACGTAATCTCCCCCACGCTCAATTCAAGTCCTCCAGCGCTTACAAAGTACATAAATTCCTTTAGAAAAAAATTCTTTTGGTAGTCCGCGCAACCAAACATGCACCCCGTGGCGTACCTCTTCATCAAAACGGAACTTCTTTCCTTCCATTGCGTCTGAGTGGTCCAAACATATGGAAATCACTTGCGGCAAGGTCTGGTGAGTATGGTGGATGAGGAAGCAGTTTGGGGCCTGGCATTGTCATGTTGCAAAAGGACACCTGGTGACAGTAATCCACGTCGCTTTGATTTGATTGCAGGCCGCAGATGATTTTGTTTAGGAGATCTGTGTATGACGCACTGGTGACAGCGGTCCCTCTATGCATGCAATGCTCCAAAATGACGCCACTTTCGTCCCAAAAGAGTGTCACCGTAACCTTCCCTGCTGATGGTTCTGTTCGAAACTTCTTTGGTTTTGGTGATGAGGAATGGTGCCATTCCTTGCTTGCTGTCATCTTTTCCGGTTGGTGGAAGTGGACCCAGGTTTCGTCCCCAGTAACGATTCTTGCAAGGAAGCAATCACCTTCTCGTTCAAAGCGCCGGAGAAGTTCTTCACAAGCATCAACACGTCATTGTCTCATTTCAGGAGTCAGCTGCCGTGGCACCCTCTTGCAGACACTTTGTGAAACTGGAGCACATCATGCACAATGTGGTGTGCTGACCCATGACTAATCTGAAAACATGCTGCAATGTCATTTAGTGTCACCTGGTGGTTTTTCTTCACTATGGCTTCAACTGCTGCAATGTTCTGTGGAGTCACAACTCGTTGTGCCTGGCCTGGACGAGGAGCATCTTCCACTGAAGTCACCCCATTTGCGAGCTTCCTACTCCATTCGTAGACTTGCTGCTGTAACAAACATGGATCACCGTACTGTACCTTCATTCGCCGATGAATTTCAATAGCTTTCGCACCTTCACTACGCAAAAACCGAATAACAGAACGTTGTTCTTCCCAGGTGCAAGTCGCAAGTTGGGCGGCCATCTTTATACTGATACTGCGACGGTATGTGTGCATCTGCACTATGCTGCCATCTACAGGCCATTCTGCACGCTGTTTGTAGCACGCTTACCAACTTTCAGGATAACGGCGCGAAATTTCGATTTGTTATTAGAAATTTGAGGTTTTCATTTGACTCACCCTCGTAGATGCACCTTCACAATACATAACAGAAGATGAAAAACCAACTGACACGACACAGACATTACAAAACCTAAGTGTGTACCATTATCATATTTAGGTGTTCTCTGACAATGTAGCCAAGCTGTTAAAAAACAGCCGGCCGAAGTGGCCGTGCGGTTAGAGGCGCTGCAGTCTAGAACCGCGAGACCGCTACGGTCGCAGGTTCGAATCCTGCCTCGGGCATGGATGTTTGTGATGTCCTTAGGTTAGTTAGGTTTAACTAGTTCTAAGTTCTAGGGGACTAATGACCTCAGCAGTTGAGTCCCATAGTGCTCAGAGCCATTTGAACCATTTTTTGTTAAAAAACACGGATGTGAGAATCCTTTTGCCACCACCAACAAATGAAAGTGGTGCATGCATCTCACAAACAGCTGAGAAACTGAGAAAGTCAGAAATTTATAAAGTGGCATGTAGTACTCACTGTAACAAACATTACCTTGACCAAACGGGCAGAAATGCTAAAATTTTGTTTCAAACTTGATAAAGTTAACAGATCAGCTGTATCAAAACATATAGACGAAACAGGACACAGTATTGCAGTAGATAACGATGTTAAAGTACTATGTACTTTAGATAAGAGGTGGAAAATGGACATTTTGGAGAGTATTGATGAAGAAGTATTTGGAGGAGAAATAGCAAATGTAGCAAATGCAGTCCATGAAGGGGTTACCTGAGGTCCTACGCCGGCCGGTGTGGCCGAGCGGTTCTGGGCGCTACAGTCTGGAACCGAACGACCGCTACGGTCGCAGGTTCGAATCCTGCCTCGGGCATGGATGTGGTGATGTCCTTAGGTTAGTTAGGTTTAATTAGTTCTAAGTTCTAGGCGACTGATGACCTCAGAAGTTGGGTCGCATAGTGCTCAGAGCCATTTGAACCATTTTTGCTCAAAAATATGTAATGAGAAAGAATATATACGGGGTAAACAATTTTTCTACTGGTTTCCATACCGTACTCTCCTAGTTAAAACTGATTGCAAGAAAGAAAACAAAATTGTACATATTCACAGCACAGCTAACTTTATTCGTGACTGAACGAGGAGGCGCATTGGTTAGCATTCGGGTAGACGACGATTCAAACCCGCGTTCGGCCATCCTGCTTTAGGTTTTCCATGGTCTCCCTAAATCGTTTCAGGCAAATGGTGGGATGGTTCCTTTGAAAGGGCACGGCCGACTTCCTTCCCTAACGCGGTGGGATCGATGACATCACAGTTTGGTCCACCCCCTTCCCCCCAAAATCAACCAACCAACCAACCATTATTGGTGACGTATGTGATACACAATCAGGAGTCAGACCATTAAGTGATAATTCCTAAGGATGGAAAGTTCTAGAAGAGCGTTCAGGTACATTTTTGGGAACTTCCGATAATTGCACAAGCGGCTTGTCATTGCGAATGAAGCGTGATTGTACTGCCTGTTGGCTTT
Organism: Schistocerca americana; assembly: GCF_021461395.2. Taxonomy (NCBI): domain Eukaryota; kingdom Metazoa; phylum Arthropoda; class Insecta; order Orthoptera; family Acrididae; genus Schistocerca; species Schistocerca americana. The sequence continues at coordinate 360,668,480 of NC_060120.1, read as the reverse complement.
CGTCTTGGGATCCAAGGCTGACGTTTCTTTACAACTATATGTAATGTTCCTCAGCACAATAGCTGGCAGCGTCATAGATTCATCTTTCAGAAAAATCATTATACAAATGTCGGCTGTAGATCCCAAGACGAAGGCGAACAGGCAACAGGTCAACAAGCGACTACGAAAGCCTCAACAATTCTGAAACAGCTTAAGGCTGATGGTAGGATGGAAAGAGCATTTATTACTCTGGCATCAAATAAAGCAGAAACCACTCTGCATCAATGGTCAACAGTGAATTTCATTGATTTAGTGTACTAATATCAATATTCTGTCTATTGCCGGCCGCAGTAGACGAGCGCTTCAGTCCGGAATCGCGCTGGTGCTACGGTCGCAGGTTCCAATCCTGCCTCGGGCATGGATGTGTGTGTTGTCCTTAGGTTGGTTAGGTTTTAGTGGTTCTAAGTCTAGGGGACTTTTGATCTCAGATGTTAAGTCCCATAGTGCTTAGAGCAATTTGAACCATTCTGTATAATACATTGCATCTGTCCTTGTGGACTGCACATTGAAACGCAGAGCACAATAACAAAAGACCGGTATACAGTTAACAGGAAAATGCATTGATTTAGTTTGCTAATCACTGTACAGTGATATATTCAGGTTCTGATATTCTGTGGGGATTGCACACAGGCACGCAGATGGTGGAGTGCACCACTTGCGCAAAATGCATTACGACCATTGGCATACTGCAAGCGTAGCCTTCTCCTATCGTGCTGGAAATTTTGGCCCAGAAATTGGTGACAAACAAACCTGTTAATCTGGACGGTGAAGTGTATGGTCCTATGAGTCCGTCACCGACAATCTTCGCCCACACATTGTTTCAAAAGCGAAGCAGACGCCTTGCTCAACGATCGCTCCAGCATTTGCATCTGCCCACATGTGGTTATTGTGGTAATTTATTATCCTCGTCTCTTTGAATCACACGGTATCTGTAAATGAAACGCAAGCTGTGAGTTGTGGATCTTCGGCACGCCAACTTAGAATCCATTGGCAGAACTATAATCAGACAATGGCTGAAATCAGCATCACATCAGAGGACTGATTACGGAGCCAGACACAACTAATCAGACACAAACAACGAGTGTAAACATGAAGGTAACGTACAGCAATGAGAGTCGACCGTTCTCTACACAAGTAAAAACGTCTACATCTCAATGTGTACTTGTTGCGAGAGATATTTTCATGGGACTTTTTATTACATTTGAACAGTACTCCCTCCTGTAAGAATACGCAAAAAGTTTTTAGGCACCGTGTGTAAGTAATATGATGAGTGTATTAAAATCAGCCGACTCAGTCTCATTTACGGTCTGTGCTTAGACATGTATACGGAATGGAGATCTGCACGTACTTGCCGGCCGAAGTGGCCGTGCGGTTAAAGGCGCTGCAGTCTGGAACCGCAAGACCGCTACGGTCGCAGGTTCGAATCCTGCCTCGGGCATGGATGTTTGTGATGTCCTTAGGTTAGTTAGGTTTAACTAGTTCTAAGTTCTAGGGGACTAATGACCTCAGCAGTTGAGTCCCATAGTGCTCAGAGCCATTTGAACCATTTTTTTTTTTTTTTTTGCACGTACTTGCGTCCTCAGACCGACGGATGAACTCGTTATGCGAAAATAGAAACGCGCCTCGCATTCGTGTCGGGTCAGAGCCGGAATGCAGACGACCCGCGGTCATGTCTTGGACGTCGCAAAAGAGCTCGACGGCTCGGTCAACAGGAGTCGATTGGATCTCGTGTCCGCCGGTGGAGTTCAGAGGAGACGGCCCCTAAATGCACTCGACTGCCTCGTGAACAATTCGTGTGGGGCAGGCGGCAACAAAAACGTAACTCATAACTGCAAATGCTGCAGATTTCCGCTGCCTGGGCCTGGACAAATGCTTTATGGCAACAACAATGCGTAATATCGTGAACTTCTATAAGTAAGTGCTGATCGACTTTGAATGGTCTATTTTCGGGTGTCGAAGCTGTTGATTCCTAAAGGTGTGTTCATCTGCACAAAAAGTTTTTTCAAAACTGGTACCAGAAAGCTTCGACGTATATCAGAGGACGCAAGGAGGAACCATTAGCGGGTAGCAAATCATGCGTGAACCCTTCCCGATCGATGCAGCTATCGAGAATACAGAGACTTACGCCTAGTGGTATGCCACCCGATTAACACCTGTCGCCATCTCCGTCAGACACATCGTGGTACAATTATATTAACACTTAACGAAAAGGAGCCACTAAGTCAAAGACTCTAACCGCCAAAAATGAGAACAGTTAATCTAATACATGTGTATTAGGCAGCATCAAATGAGTTAGGTGAAAATTTAGGGCCAAAAACTATGATGTCCTATTTTCCTACTTTGAAAAATGGAATGTAGCTATTGAGACCCATTACTGCAAATATCGTAGTATTAATACCAATGTCTGCGAAGTTCTCTTAATAAAACGTAAATAAAGTTTTAAAATGGAAAACTGAATAAAAACGTAACTTATTCTTCTTTCTTTGCTCTACAACTCATGATGAGCCTTGGCCTCTTCCACAATTTCATTCCATTTTTCTCGGTCCTTTGCCAATACTCTCCAGTTTCTATAGCCCATCTTCCTAAGATCTCCGATTACTCCATCTCGCCATCTCGCTCTTTGCCGACTACGTCCTCTCTGCCCTCCTGGCTTTCCTTGTAATATTCTTTTCGGCACTTCTGTATCATTCATGCGAGTCACATGTCCCGCCTCCCTCAGTCTGAATGGTTTCACTATCCTTCTGACGGGTTGGTCTTTGTATATGATATACAACTCATGGTTGTATCTCCTCCTCCATCTTCCTCTTTCATAGATTGGGCCGATAATTCGTCTAAGTACCTTTCCTTCGAATGCATCGAATATTTCAATATCTTTAGTTGTTAATGTCCAGGTTTCAGAGGCATATGTAAGCACTGGTCGTATAAGTGACATAAAAGTTTTGTAAGTATCGTAACGCGTCACAGTGAAAAAAGGAATTGAAAAAGTTTTTTTTTTACTTTATAACTCGGTACAATACTCAGGAAACTGATGTTAACTGACTCTGGCCGTGGCAGTCTACGCAATATAAAAAACTGAACTAGTGTCGTGAAGAAGAAAAGCACAAGTTTTTACCGAGCTTGGTATTTTCTTCAGCAGGCCAGACACTTTCCTTTATTATATGAAGGTCATTGGGAAAGCATCAAATTTATTCCGTAAATGTTCACAAAATTATTTAGCAGTCGTATTGGTTTTGACTGTATAGTCATTTTCAGTCATCCAAGTACACTGCTTGTCGGATGGATGTGTCAGAACACGGTAGGACTCAACATTTCACTGAGTTTCTTTATTAGTATGTCTCTCCTACGAGGAGCCTCAGTGAAATATTGAGTCCTAGCATGTCTGATTCATCCACCCACCAGCCAGTGTTCATGACTATACAGTAGAAATACATACAGTCATTACATAATTTTGAGGGAATTGAGTAATACTTAATAGTGCTCGCCGATGCTTTCAGTCAATAACATGGCAAATAAGCACAAGCTAGGATAGCAATGAACGTATGAGCATAGACCGTGCGCAGCTGTTAAATTTTAACTGATCATTATGTCACTATTTTTAGTGACGCGAGGGTTGTTTTGTAGTGTAATTCACACAGTCGACAATGAATTTCGGTATTATGAAACCTGCCGACGTTTACGTTTATGGAATCATTCGTGTTTAGCAGGGGTTTACACTAGACGCTGTAACGTTCTTCATAAACGTATGTTTGTTTGAATATGTGGTGAAAGTGGACCGAGCTCTGGCAGCGTCCAGTTAGAGATGAAATAATTTCTACGCCTCTACGCTCACCTGCCTAAAGCCCACCCGCTTTAGTTCTTTTTGCGCAATTAAAGCATCTCTTCTTCATTGAGTTGCTACCTTACATGTACACAAACTCATTCATCTACATTAACTTACGTTTTTCCAGATTTAGAGCGAGCACCAAGTAAAAGTTCTATCGGTCATCCTGTATCTTTTACAGTAACACAACGACTACACTTTCCCGTACACTATAGCGCCATTAATGAACAATTTTTGATTGTTGCTTATTAAATGCGTCAGATCGTTTGTGTACATTGAGACTAAGAACGATCCTATCACACTTCCCTGGGCAACCCTGACGATACATTTGTTCCGATGAACATTCACCGCCAGCCGCTGTGGCGTAGTGGTTCTAGGCGCTTTAGTCCGGAACCGCGCTGCTGCTACGGTAGCAGGTTCGAATCCTGCCTCGGGCATGGCTGTGTGTGATGTCCTTAGGTTAGTTAGGTTTACGTAGTTCTACGTCTAGGGGACTGATGACCTCAGATGTTAAGTCACATAGTGCTTTGAATCATTTGAACATTCACCGTCCAGGACAACGTACTGAGTTCTATTACTTAAGAAGTCTTCGAGCCACTCACGTTCCTAAGAACCTATTTTGCATACTGGGACTTTCTTTAACAACCTGTAGCGGAGCATTGCGTCAAACTCTTTCCGAAAATCTACGAATATGGAATCTGTCTGTTGCCCTTCATCCGTAGTTAGCAGGATTTCGTGCGTGAAAATGGCGAGTTGGGTTTCGCACGAACGATGCTTTCTAAATCCGAGTTTCTTTGTGGGTAGAACCTTTTCTCTCTCAAGGAAATTTATCATATTCGAACTTAGAATATCCTAAAAATTTTTGCAGCAACCTGACTAAAGATACTGGTCCGTAACTTTGCCGATCTGTTATTTTATCCTTACTACACACGGGAGCCACCTTTCACTCTCTTTGAGTCGCTAGGGACAAGAGATTCGCGGTACATGCAAGCTAAGTGAAAGGCTAAAACCGTAGATTACCCTCTGTAAAATTAACTGGGATTCCATTTGGACCTGGCGAATTATTTATTTTCAACACATTCAGCTGCTTTTCAACGCCAGAGATGGCTATCTCTACGTCTTGCATAGCGGAGTTTATGCGGCGGTCGAACGATGGAATGTCTGTACGATCCTACTCTGCAAACCACTGTAAAGTGCGTGGCAGAGGGTACTTCCCACTGTACCAGTTACTCGTATTAGGGCTTTTTCCCGTTGCACTCACGTACGGAGCGCGGGAAGAATGTTTTAATACGTCTGTGCGTTCTGTAATTAATCTGATCTCGTCCTGACGATTCCTAAGGAAGCAATATATAGGGAGCTATAGCATATTATTAGATTCGTCATTTAATGCCGCTTCTTGAAACTTTGCAAGTAAGCGTGCCCGGGGTAATTTACATCTATCTTCAAGAGTCTGACTGTTCAGTTCCTTCATCATTTTTGCGACTCTCCCACAAGTTAAACAAACCTGTGACCATACGTGCTGCCTTTTTTTGTATACATTCCATACCCCCTGTTGCTCCTTTTGTTACGGATCCCGCACACTTGAGCAACACTCTAGGACGGTCGCAATTTGTAGAGTGGCTGCATTTCCTTACTGTTCCAGCAACGAACTGAAGTCTGCCACCTGCTTTACCTACGACCAATCCTATGTGTTCGTTCCATTTCATATGTCAACTGAGACTTACACACAGGTATTTGTATGAGCTTATAGGCTCTAGTAGCGACTCGTTCACACTGTATCACAGTATACGATGTTTTACATTTTGTGAAGGGCACATTTAAAGTAAGCTGCCAATATTTACACTACTTTGAAATCCTATCAAGAACCGACTGAATATTTGTGCAGCTTTTTTCAGACAGTACTTCATTTAAATTATTGCATCATCTGCAAAAATCCTAAGTTAGTACTCATGTTATCCGTAAGATCATTAATATAGAACATGAATAGCCATGGTTCCAACACACTTCCCTCGGCACATTATATATCTGTCGATGACTCTCTGTCGAAGGTAACATACTGCGTCCTGCCTACCGAGAAATCCTCGATCCAGTCACAAAGTTCGGGTGATACCCCACCGTACGATCGTACTTTTGATTATAAGCTTAGGTGTGGCACTGAATCAAATGCTTTTCTGAAATTGAGAAATACTGCATCTACCTGACTGGCTTGGTTCACGGCTGTCAGGATGTCATGGGAGGAAACATTGGGTTTTAAGTAATCTATATTTTCGGAATCCATGCTGGTTGACACGGAGGAGGTCATTCTATTCGAGATACATCATTGCGTTTGAGCTCAAAATATGTCCAAGATTCTACACCAAATGGATGTCGAGGATATTCGACGGTAGTTTTGCGGAACACTTTGCTACCTTTTGTGTAGACGAGTGTGACCCGTGCTTTCTTCCTACTAACAGACACGGTTTTTTATTCGAGAGATCTGCGGTAGACGATTGTGATAGTTACAAGGGAACCTCCCCATCGCACCCCCCTCAGGTTTAGTTATAAGTTGACACAGTGGATAGGCCTTGAAAAACTGAACACAGGTCAGTCGAGAAAACAGGAAGAAGTTGTGTGGAAGTATGAAAAAATAAGCAAAATATACAAACTGAGTAGTCCATGAGGAAGATATACAACATCAAGGATAGCGTGAGCTCAGCAGCGCCGTGGTCCCGTGGTTAGCGTGAGCAGCTGTGAAACAAGAGGTCCATGGTTCAAGTCCTCCCTCGTGTGAAAATTTTAATTTCTTTATTTTCGCAAAGTTATGATCCGTCCGTTCGTTGATTGACGTCTCTGTTCATTGCAATAAGGTTAGTGTCTGTGTTTTGCGACCGCACCGCAAAACCGTGCGATTAGTAGACGAAAGGACGTGCCTCTCCAATGGGAACCGGAAACATTTGATCGCTAGGTCATAAGTCAACCGATTCCTCCACAGGAAAACACGTCTGATATATTCTATACGACACTGGTGACAGCATGTGCGTCACATGAGAGGAATATGTTATCGACCCACCTAACTTGTACACTTGGCGAATGGGTAAAAAGATTCTTCTAACTTGCCCGATTTAGGTTTTCTTGTGGATGTGGTAATCACTCCCAAAAAGCGATGAAAACGTAAGAGTTTGTCACAGACTGAAAATAAAAAAATTACAGTTTTCCCAAGTCTTGAACCGAGGTCCTCTCGTTCCGCAGCTGCTCACGCTAACCACCGGACCACGGCGCTCCTGACCGCCCACTCGCTTGATGTTGCCTATCTTAAACATGGACTACTCAGTTTGTATATTTTGTTTATTTTTTCATAGTCCCACACAACTTCTTCCTGTTTTCTCGATTGATGTGTGTTCAGTTTTTCAAGGCCTATCCACTGTGCCAACTTATAACTAAATCTGAGGGGGGTGCGATGGGGAGGTTCCCTTGTTAGAAGAGGGCCTGACAGCCACAAATTCGGCATACAGTCTGATAGGGATTTTATCGGGTCCTGGAGCTTTGGTTCTCCTATGTGCTTATTTTTTGAATCCCAAATTTAAAACTTCAGCTTTCCTTTCGCTGTCTTCTATCGCCACACCATTAGCCTAAAAAATTTACGGGGGGCCAGAATTTTTGGCAAGACATTTTGCTAACGTAAGGCGATAGATAGAAATTGTATACTCCACCCATAGATCTTCTTACAGACGCACGAATTTCTACCAGCTTTTGGCTACCCACATCTCCGCGTTCTTTTTTGAACCAAGAGAGCAACGATACCAGTTTTCTCAGCATTTTCCGAATATTCTTAATGTTTCTTGGGTATTGCTCGATTTATATCGATTTAATAAATTAGCGAATGCGTCTTTGGCGGCAAGTGTGAAAGTCTCTGCCAGCACTGAGTCATGAAATATTTCCGAAGACCGTAGATGGCTGAAGACACGAGCGGAACGCTGCTGCAGTGCCCAGAATAGCTGCAAGAGCAGATCGCGTCATTGGCGGAATTGCCCTGATTGCCCGCAAACCCGCGGCGGCAGGGCGCCCGCGCGGTCACGGCCGAGCGCCAGCCTGCAAATCGCGGCGCCGCATCTCGCGTCATCCCGGCGCTGCCCTGCATCACTGGCGTACATCTGAGCTGCACTCTCCATGAACACTCTCGGCCCACGAGGAGATTCCACTGCAGCCAACTGGACAACTTTATTTTTATTTAACACTATTGTAATGGTGTCGGTTTACGTTGACCGCTGTGCTGATACCAGCGTTACGAGATGGTCACTTCTGCCTCCAGAATTGCAGTGTGCGGGAAGCAGTTGGGATGTGGTCTTGCAGTACCAGAACCGCAGCGAGCAGGGTGTCAAGGATGCTGGCTCATTAACCCTTTGAGCCCCAGTGAATACTGTCTGAAATCACCATTCTATTATTCTTTTCTGAAGTACCAGTGGCTTTCGCATGAAACCTCCGATGTTATTGCAAGACAGACCAGTCTAGTGGCACAATAGGGTACTTTTACGAATGTAGTGCATCGAAGCAGTCATTTATAGCGCTCATAACAAAAGCCGGCGCTGAGACTGTGATACGTGACTGTAGGAGATTCTGAAATGCGTTAATTCTTATAGTGGCCATATAGAGACCATCGACAGTGAAAGCAAGTATATCGAAGTCACTGTCACGTAAATTTGAGCTCGTATTGCTGTTTTTATAAGTATTACCGAAATGAAACCAGCGTGACAGGCTGACTAGCCAGAGATGAAACTCGCTTGGTACCACGACTGGGACTATAGTGACGATGATGAAAAATTTATCAGACAAAACGTCTGAATTTTTCCTTTCGCTGATTCGCAGTAGCGCCTATGGGGTTGCGCGTAGCGTAAAGGAGACAGATTCCTTGGTAATCACCCCGGACTGACTGCTTCAGGATGGTCCAAAATGGTTCAAATGGCTCTGAGCACTATGGGACTCAACTGCTGAGGTCATTAGTCCCCTAGAACTTAGAACTAGTTAAACCTAACTAACCTAAGGACATCACACACATCCATGCCCGAGGCAGGATTTGAACCTGCGACCGTAGCGGTCTCGCGGTTCCAGACGGCAGCGCCAGAACCGCGCGGCCACTTCGGCCGGCTGCTTCAGGATGACCTTCCGGCTTCTCAAGAGTCTCATAATAAACCTGTGAGGCCACAGTATTATCATGCATCACTCTCATTAAATCGTTATCAAAATTCCTTTGTGATCCCTAAAAGGGTAATCATCATTTTGCGATTTGAGAGTCTGGTTGAATTTTGCGGGCTTATCTGGAGAATTAGTGTGCATACACTGTTAAAAGTGTTCTGTAGTTTCAGAGTTCACGTACTACACCCCTATCTCGTCCTCAGGTACTATTCTGTTCAGAAATTTCTCCTCCTCTTCATGGTAGCACTGACGGAATGTTAAAGCCCTGTCGACCCGTCGGTACTCACCGGAACAAAAGTTGTGATAACTTAAACTCTCTGTGACACGCTTAAGATATTGTCCTTAAGTTCTGTGGCACATCTTCAGAAAGTTCTGAAATTGTTAACGGGTTGCCTTGCACGCGCAATTTTGCCAACATGTCGCACATGTTCATCAATCATATCCGAGTGGCTTCTTCGGCCACTTTCACTCTGGACTTGCGAGCGAGCAGTCTTAAATTTTCTGCAGTGTCCCCTCAGAATATTATCAATCACAAGCTCATCATCGTTAAAACTACGTAATTTGCGATGAACCTCGGCGTCATTGATTCCTTCTGCTGGCAGCAAGCGGGTAGCAGATAGTTTTCCGCCAGTGGCGGGAGACTCATAACATCTTCCATTTTTGTCACTTGCTGCTTATACACTGACGAACGAAAGAAACAGATGACTAACGCAACATGACATTCACAGCCTGACAGGATAGCTCAGTAACCCTTTGAGCCCCAGCGATTACTGTCTGAAATCACCATTCTATTATTCTTTCGTGAAGTACCAGTGGCTTTCGCATGAAACCACCGATGCTATTGCAAGACAGAGACTCCTAGTGGCACAATAAGCTACTTTTAAGAATGTAGTGCATTGTAGCAGTCATTTATAGCGCTCATAACAAAAGCCGGCGCAGAGATTGTGATACGCGACTGTAGGAGATTCTAAAATGTGATAATTTTTACAGTGGCCATATAGAGATCATCGGAAGTGAAAATAAGTATATCGAAGTTACTGTCACGTAAATTTGAGTGTGTACTGCTGTTTTTATAAGTTTGTATTACCGAAATGAAACCAGCGGGACAGTACGTAGTCGTGATAGGAATTTCATTAAATTTTAGGGTCGTTTTTGCTACTTATTTAGGGCAATTTTTGTTTTAGGCGTTATAAGTTCATGGAAGTTTCAGTAAGTGTGATTTTATCTAGGAAAAATGCGAATTTACTTTCAAGTATATTACATGAAATGATGGGTGGCTGAAAACTGTATGTCTCAGTAGTTCCAAAGCGAAACCACCTACTTAAAGCAATACATTGTCTTTTGCCGATTTCATCCTGTATGAGTGTCTCACTATGATAATAAAGATTAATTATGTGAAAATTTTTAAAATTCCAGTACGGTCGATGATTGCGGCCAGATGCTGACTGTGGCTAGTGGCAGCGAGTGAGTTCGCTCAGTCAGCGGAATGCTGAGACAGTGAGAAACAGCGGTTGGCGGCGAAGGCGGTCTTGCTGACGCAAGACGGGTGTCCGCTCCGCAGCACGGGGAGCTTACGGCTGGACTGCAGTACATTGCCCGCGGACGGAAGAGGCTGCAAGGGGCGTGCAGACGCCCTGAGTCGAGCCCAGGACTGTCGAATGCTGGGTGGAGCTTCACGCGATGACACACAATGAGTAGTCTCGCCTCAGTGGTACCATTTCGAAACTTGGAACCAGCAGGGATGGCCGGCGGAACGTAAATCAGCCATTTCGCCCAGTTTATGGCGCTGCTTGATGAAGCTGCAGATGCTTGGTGGCACAACCTGACTGAGACTGCGCCGGGCGATAGCAGGGTGCCCTCGGAACGAAGCTGCTTGCTCGAACGGGGGCATGTGCAGGCTACTGATGTCGTTTTATGCAACCATCTATTTTGTATCAGGTCTTCAAAAACCACGTGCGACTCGCTCGCTACGCGCGAACTATTAGGCCTACGGGAGAAATGAAGACGACCTTTTTGGAGAAAAGGTAACTTAATTTAATTTTGTACTGGGATGTGTTTTCACTGGAGGCCACGGTTTTCGAATTACTCAAGAAAAACGTATAAAAATGTCCTTCAAACGCACCTCCACCCCCACACTTACCACTATCGATCAGAATTCCTAATATGTTGCTCGTGGCACTCCCTCCTACCATTGTACAAACATTTTGGACTACACGAACTATTCCCGATATTGGATCTTTTTTGGTGTGTATTGATTGGACTATTACGCCATCATGGCATCAAAAATGGTTCAAATGGTTCTGAGCACTATGGGACTTAACGTCTGAGGTCATCAGTCCCCTAGAACTTAGAACTACTTAAACCTAACTAACCTAAGGACATCACACACATCCATGCCCGAGGCAGGATTCGAACCTGCGGCCGTAGCGGTCGCGTTGTTCCAGACTGTAGCGCCTAGAACCGCTCGGCCACTCCGGCCGGCATCAGGATATTGGTTACTACTTTAACATCATTAATATTACCGTGCCATAAGGGTTACGAAACAAAAATGACTTTTGAAACGTTACGCTAAAGCGAGTTACATTGACAATTCTTTCCACACTTAAACCCTTACAAGCACAGTAGTTTCGTAGTTACGAGGCATGACTAATAGAACGATGTAGTTTTTTGCTTTATGCCGTTAAAATTCACAAAATAATTAGGTAAAATTTAGGCAAACGTCAGTTTTACTGGCGGAATTAAAGCTGTGAGGACGGGGCATGAGTCGTGCTTGAGTAGCTCAGATGGTAGAGCAATTGCCCGCACGGTTTTGATCTGCCAGGAAGTTTCATATCAGCGCACACTCCGCTGCAGAGTGAAAATTTCATTCTAGAAACATCCCCCAGGCTGTGGCTAAGCCATGTCTCCGAAATAGCCTTTCTTCCAGGGGTGCTAGTTCTGCAAAGTTTGCAGGAGAGCTTCTGTGAAGTTTCGAAGGTAGGTGACGAGGTACTGGCGGAATTAAAGCTGTGACGAAGGGGCGTGAGTTGTGCTTGGGTAGCTCAGATGGTAGAGCACTTGCCCGCGAAAGGCAAAGGTCCCGAGTTCGAGTCACCGTCCGGCATACAGTTTTAATCTGCCAGGAAGTTTCATGTCAGTTTTACAATTTGTTAGTGCTCGATTAACCCGGTGCTTAATATGGCCAGTCAATGAAGACCAAAAAAGATCGAATGTGAGAAATAATTCGTGCAGTCACAAATTTTTGCACAGTGGTAGGAGAGAGTCACCACGAACAACATACTAGAAATCCTGACCGGTGGGGGCTGAGTGTGGGAGTGGGAGTGCGTTTGAAGGTCCCCCTCCTTGAATAACTCGAAAACTACATCCTCTAGCGAAACTACATCAAATTTCCTACAGAAAGGTCCTCACCAGTTTTTCTGTAGGGCAAATAGCTTGGGCGTAGCGGGCAAGAGAATATGAACACCTCACGCGTGGTTTTTGAAGGCCAGATGTAGCATTGCAGACTACATAAAATGACATCGGTAGGGGCAGCTGAATTGCATTTTTTACTTGCCCCATCCGGGTGTGTTGTGCCAGGTTTCCATCACTTAGCTGGCTGTAAAATATTGCTTTAGGGTACAGTAGATAGTTGCACTTCACACGAACATTGTCGCACCCAACTGCAAAATGACGCTGGTGGCTAGTGCGCATACGCCCTGGCTGCCTGCCGAGACCCTTGCGGCAACATTACTTTACGAAGTGCAAAATGACATTACAGTCTGTTGTTGGAGGAGACACAAATCTAATGATAACTGTGGTGGAAATTCTAGATCCCGTCTTGTTTTCTGTGCACGAAACGTCTGGCGGAACAGACACCTTCGGTAGCTCATGCAAACAGGCAAGGCGGCGCGGTGGTTTGGGTGCTGGACTCACGTCACTGGGGAGTAAGGTTTAGCTCCCCTCCTGTCATCGAGATTCAAGTTTCCCACGACACAATTATGGAGAATGCTTCGATGGTTTCATCGAAAAGGGCACAGTCGAATCTTTTCTGATTAGCGGCCGTGATCCAACTTTAAACACATTACCATCGACAAAATAATAAACGTAGTATTCCTTTTTCATTTATTCACGAAAAACACTTTCGTCGCCACATGAGCAAAACAGTATTGACGCACATTAATGGCAGTTTTTTCGCGTAGTCATTAGTTCTCATCCTGCCTTAATTTGAGTTCCCTCATTTGTCCACTCCGCGCGTGTCTCCTGATCTCCAGGGAGCTAGTAATGCAATGTTCTCCATAATTGTGCAACAATACAACACATTTTTCTCCTCCAGTAAAAACCGTGACCACGCTACCTAAATTAATATGTTTTTAATACATGTGTCATCCACAGATTTTTTTCCCAGTATCTGCGCTCATGATGTGTAATAAAAGGTGCAATAGGTATAAGTGCAGATGTTTCTGTTGGTGACTGAGAACGGTGAAATGAACAACATTTCATCAATATTTACGTCATTTGCGTACTAATAATTATAGCTATTATAAGTTGTATGTTTGTAGGTTGTTTAGTAGCACCACGTACATGAGGCAAGAGCAAGCCATTAATGCTTATTTTCCCCTGGGCAGCAGGTCAGGTGTTCACGTCTGGACAAGTGAACGCAAAACGGTTAGTCTACACTGACAGGCGTAGTCCATTTAGTGTCACAGTTACGGTCGTACAGAAAATATTAGGTCGTAAAATTTGTGACGTTTATGGGTAGACTGTTTGATACACAGAAAAACAACCAACACGCTGATGTGTATACATGTGTAGGGTACCACATACAAAAATTTCTACACTTATACCCTTTACGAAAATGGTTCAAATGGCTCTGAGCACTATGAGACTTAACTTCCGGGGTCATCAGTCCCCTAGAACTTAGAACTACTCAAACCTAACTAACCTAAGGACATCACACACATCCATGCCCGAGGGAGGATTCGAACCTACGACCGTAGCGGTCACGCGGTTCCAGACTGTAGCGCCTAGAACCGCTCGGCCAATCCGGCCGGCTATACCCGTTACACCCTGTGTTAATAATACAATCTCTTACCAGCTTCACAGGTTAAAAAACCCAGTAACTGGGTAGTTTAGAAGATTCTTTACTTTAATTACAAACTGACGCATCTCTCAAAGTGTGAGTTGCATAGCAATTCCTGACGTCGCCTTTTAGTTTAAAACTTCTTACAGACTGAGTTTTTCACTCTGCAGGTGTGCCGGACTGAGACTCGAGCTCGGGACCTTTGCCTTTCGCGGGCAAGTGCTGCAGGGTTCGCAGGAGAGCTTCTGTAAAGTTTGGAGAGTGGGAGACGAGATACTGGCAGAAGTAAACCTGTGAGGATGGGGCGTGAGTCGTGCTTGGGTAACTCAGTTGGTAGAGCACATGCCCGCGAAAGGCAAAGGTCCCGAGTTCGAGTCTCGGTCCGGCACACAGTTTTAATCTGCCAGGAAGTTTCTTACAGGCTTCGCACTGGGTACTGCCAAAACGTCAGAGGTATAGAAGTAGCAACTTGATGCGACCGTCATATTAGGAGAGCGCCTGAGTAGTCAGGAACCCGCTCAGAGTCCAACGATATCGCGCTTATTCCTCTATTACCCCATTTTCCACTTTATTTAATTACGTCGAGGATCAACTTCTACTCTGCACCAGACGTTTATCATCTGCAAGACTCTCTGCTATTGGTATTTAGAGTATACTTAGACACTTATGTTAAGTTTTCACTGCAAATATCAACAAACGTTAGATCATTGACGGCCTCTTTCCAAGAGGTTTCGAATGTTGTTCAAGAACAGTACATTGAGCCACATAAACTCACGTACTACAATATTTTGGTAGCTAAAAACGATATAAGAGGCAATCAGGTGATAATGCGACGAGAAACAAACAAACAAACTCGTACAATCTAGGCTTTAACTGCCGGTATTTGCGATATTGCTGATATTTGACTTACGTTTCATCTTCCAATGCTGGAGACTTCGTCAGACTCTATAATGATTTATAAAGGTATTACAGTTTCAAAACAAGCTCAGCCTGACATATTTTGCGTATGTCCACTCAGTAATGTCTTATTGACTAATTTTCTGTGGTAACTCATCACTTAGAAAAAGTGCTGATTGCGCAAAAGCGAGCAGGAAGAATAATGTATGGTGTTCACCTACGGATGTCATGTAGATAGCTCTTCAAGGGGATAGGCCTTTTAGCTGCGCCGTCGCAGTAGGTCCTACATATAAAAGTGACTGAAATTCGTCTTAAGTGATCCATCAAAATTTGAAAAGAACAGTGATATCCGTATCTACTGCACTAAAGGGAAAAGCGCCCTTTATTATCCATTGTTAAAGCTGTCAGTAGCTCAGAAAGGAGTTCAATATGCAGCAACAAAAATTTTGGATCATTTGCCCTCTTACATAAAATCCCTGACAGACAGCAAAATAGCAAAGCAAGTTTTAAATTTAAATTAAGATCATTTCGCTTGGAAAACTCCTATTCAGTTGACGAATTATATAAAGCGCATGCTGCAAAACGGCAACTCCGCAGCTGAATCCTTTTGTGTTCTCGAATTTGTGAAGTGTAATTCTGTGATTACAGTGCAAAGACGTTTCAGAATGAGGTACCAAATTGATCCTCCGAATGGCTGGAACATTCGTAGATGGTATCGACAGTTTGTAGAGACAGAATGAGTATGTAAAGGAAAGAGTCATGGCTGCCCCCGTTTTTTCGACGAAAATGTCGCTCAGAGTCAAACCGCTTACCATCGTAGTCATACAAAATCAATTCGTCGTGCCAATCGGTGATTACAGCTGCCTACAACAACAATATGGCGTGTTTGAGACACTCGCTGGTTATGAAGCTCTACGTCATTGACGACAATGCAAACATGTGGCATTTTCCGACGAGCTGCTATTGACGATGGTAACATTTAGCACAACGCACTATGTTCAGTGATGAAGCTACTTTCCACCTAAGTGGAAATGTAAACAAACACAGTATTTGAATTTGAGGCCTACAGAACCTACAGGCTTACACTGAAGATGTACGAGATTCATGCGAAGTCAATGTGTTTTGTGCGATATCCTTTCCCTCATCCGTTTACGGCCCTTTCTTCTTTGATGGAAATACAGTTAACGGTCAGCAGTATTTTGCTACGTTACAAAACTGGTTGTTTGCAAGGCTGCACGAGGACAACATTTTTCAATGAGATGAGGCATCCCCTCACTGGAGTTACCAATTACGTGAATATCTGAATGAAACTTTACCGAGCTGTTGGATTAGCTGTCAAACAGAAGTCGACTTAGCCCTTCTCAGCTGTCCTCCACGGTCACCGGATTTGACGCCATTTCTTTCCTATGGGGTTTCATTCCGGACGTTTATGCATCAACACTACCACAGAATCTCGAAGAGCTTAATAACCGGATCCATACTGCCATAACACCAGTAACGATGCACAAGCTTTTCCGAGTATGGCAGGAATTCGAGTATCGATGTAATATTATTAGTGTCGCTGGTGTAGGGCATACTGCACATCTGGTATCTAAACTTGAGAGGTTCGTAAACACGTGTTCAAAGTTTCACAGTTGTATGTCTTACAGTTTGGTGAATATATGCGTTTGAAATAGGCATATTCTTTTTTAAACAACGTTTATTCATAAATCCTTAGTCAACGTGAATTAAAATAAGGAATGGACAATACGAGGCTGACCTTTTAAATAATGAAAGTACAGAAAAGATATAAAACATTTTTCACACAAAATAAAATTTGTGTTGAATCATAAAGCCTTCTGGTAGTCAAGAAACATGCCAACAACCTGATGTCTGCTACCTCTGCTTGCTTGATATGCTGAATGAACACTGCAAGATGGGACTCACAGTATTGAAGCTCATACAAAAAAAAGGTTTTCGACATCAAAAATTTCTTTATAATCATTAAAAAATTTCAATTAGGTTTTTGATGTATTTAATTTTATTACCATAACGAATTATAACCAGTTTTAGATTCATAATAGCTTTTTAAAGCTAACTGTGTTTTTTACTTAATTATGCGTACATATTTGTCAAATGTGTGTACAATAGTGACAATAGTGATAACTAGTTTCGGTCACAAACCCTTTTTTTTCGCAATGGCAGTTCAGTTTTCTCCAGGCACTGTGCACTGATTTACACGGCATTATATCTGCTCGATGATCTCAAGCTAATTTTGTTTATATCTTTTGACGTGCAACTTTTACTTAATTAATCAAGGGGTTATTAGTGAAGATATTGTGATCATAGATACGTTAATATGTACCAACTTCAGTGTGCGATTTGTTTTTCCTCTGCTTCTTACAGTCTTCCTACAAACACATCACATAATTTACTACCTGATGTTTTATACATAATCGTAACTGCGGTACAGGCCCGGCCGTCAGTATAGACTAACACACTTCAACACCTGACCCGCAGCTCAGGGCAAGAAATGCATTAATGGCTTGGTCTTGCCACATGTCCTTGGAGGTACTAACGAACCTACAAACGTTCTACTCTTAAAAGCTACAATTATTAGTCTGCAAATGAAGTAAATACTGATCTACTGTTGTTCAGTACACCATGATCCAGCAGTTGTATTGGTTTCTATTTTTCTGACAGATCTGAAGGTGGTCATCATGGACTGTGATCGGCAGTCTTAGGAAAATTTTTTGTGATCATCAACTGGAATTAGAGAAAGAAATTCTGTATTTTCGGATCATTGTCTTTACATTTACATGTATAATCTGCGAATCACTGAAGTGCAAGGCAGAGTATACACCCCACTGTAACAGTTATAAGCATTTCGTTTCCTGTTCCATTCACCATGTGGAGTACAGGAAGAATGATGGTTTAAAGACTTCTGTGTATACTGTAATTAATCTAATCGTGTTCTCAGGGTCCCTATGGGAGCGATATGTAGAGGACTGTGCTAGAGTCATTATGTAAAGCAATTTCTTGGAAATTTATAAGTAGGCTTCTCAGTATAGTTCACGTCTATCATCAAGTGTGTGCCAGTTCGGTTCTTTCAACATCTCTGTGAGACTCTACCGTGTATCAATCAAACCTGTCCTATTTGGTAGGGATCCCACACACTTTGGCAAAATTCTTGGATGGGTCGCACGAGTGATTTATAAGCAATCCCCTTTGTGGATTAATTGTATTTACCTAGTATTCTAACAATGAACGCAAGTTTAGGATCTGTTTTACCTACGAGAGAGCCTCCGTAATCATTCCGTTTCAAGTCCCTGGGAAGTCTTACACCCAGGTATTTTCATGAGTTTTATCGATTCCAACTGTGACGCGTTGGCACTGTAGTTATACCATCAGACTCGGCGTAGTACGGAAAAACGCAGGATGCATAGTCTCGTGTTATCTTGTTGAAAGACAATGCAATGGAGTCCACAGAAACTAGCCTTAAACGTCAGAAATGTAATGGCTACGGAAATTAGAGGTGATCATGTCCTGTACCCAGTGCCATAGCATACCATCACGCAAAGTGGTGTGCCTAATGACAATGACGAATACAATCTGGCATTGTTGATTCTCCTCAAAGCTTCATGAGACGGGTAGGTCCATTGTTATGCTGCACAGTTTTACCTTTCTGAACATATAAAGCAAGTTGCCAATCCGCGAACCACGTTGAAGTCTTCACTAGCAGTTGTGACGTAGCTTGTAAAATAAAATAACAAAAAAAGCGCCAATTCGAGAAAAAAATCTCGTTGAGAGTGTAGAAGAGCCAGGAAGTGGAAGAGGGCGATTATAATGTGGCTTAAAAACGCGCTACACTGCGAACAGGCGAGTGGCTGACAAACTGGAAGGGAGATGCCCGCCGGCTAACGTCGGTGTCGTGCTCGCTTCCTCTGGGTCTCTCTGGCGTGCGCCAAAGTGGGCGGCCATCAGTGACGCGGCCTTGTTAGGCCCCAGCTGCCGGCGGTCGCGTCACGAAGTCACAGCCGGGGCAGACCTGCCGGCCCTAAACAATGTTCTGCTGCCGTCCCCCCACCACTTCTAACTTACTACTCATCGGATGTTCTCTGGAGCGTGAAAGCCGACTAAGGATTACCGTAAATTGCAAAGAGAGGGGAGGTCTCCTCCCTGACGCTTCGTTGTGTGAACTTCACTATAGCTACTGTGTTGCGTACTGCATGCTGAGTTTAAACCGACGACTACGACATACTTATGAAAACAAGTTGAGCCTAACGTCGTAGCAGATCACTGCGTTTTAGGAGACGTAGGTGAAATACCCCTTCAGTTGCATCTACAGGGCGTATAAAAGATATAGGGTGTCAATCATTGAACTTGCACTTTCAGAACATTGTAGAAAGAGAACCAGTGCTCAGAACGACGTAACATTTGATCATCATACTGTACTAATGGTGAAGGGGGAAACGCCATGGGGGAAAAAAACCAACGGAAGTTTTAGCAATAGATGGTGCTGTAAACATCTTAACATAAGTCGGGTACGCTACAAAAGACAGATTAATCGCAGTACAACGGCGATGATTTGAGTTTCGCATTACAATACCCGTACTGTCCAATGTGCATGATTCCACTAATTCGGCAGGCAACAATTGTTTGTTGTTGTTTGTTGGGTAAGCCCATCCACAACATGGTCGAACCACATCGAATGGGGAAAAATCAGTTTCTAATTATCCTGCGAAAACTGCATAAAAAGCGAAATTAAATCGGTTTCTAACTGTCGTGAGAATGGCGCAAGATATGTTCACTATGCTGTCCACCGTTTTCCGCCATTAAGTTTAAATATACACACAGTATGTCCCACAACAGAAGTGTCTCGGGGGTAACATTTAGAATGCGTGCCACAATGCGCGTCTTCAGTTCAGCTACTTTCGTATCTGGAGCACTGAATACAACATCTTTCAGATAACCCAATAGACAGAAGTCACACGGATTAAAATTAGGCGATCTGGACGGCCATGCTGTAGGAAAATAGCGGCTGAAATTTCTAGCCTTTCCGAAATGCCTCTGCAGCAGCAGTTTCACTGGTTGTGTATGTGCAGAGGAGCGCCATCTTGTATAAAAATGATCCCACCCACACATCCACGCTGTTGAAGGGGTGGAATGTCGTTGGTACGTAAAAGACTCTCACAGCGCTTACTAGCGACAGTACACCTGCAGGACTAATTTCCTCGAAAAAATATGGACCTTTTTAAACGATGTAGTCAACCTGCATCACACAGTCACGTTCACAGAATGAAGCGGTACCAGTTGATGTGTGAACTGATTCTCCGTTGCCCATATTCTACAATTCGGCGTATTGACATGTCCTTGGAGATGGAAATGGGCTTCTTATATCCACAGATTGTTCCACGGCTATTCGTTATCCACTTCCACGTGATCAAGAAATTCCAAAGCGAACGTTTGTCTTGCTGGCATGTCAGCAGAAAATCCTGAACATGGGTGATTTTGTATGGATAGCAATGCAGGACGTTTCGTAGGAATTTATGCTCTGTGCTCGCAGGCATGTCCAACGTTCCGGCAGTTCCCTGTGCACTACATGTACGTACACCTCCGCTCGACCCCTCGTGCAACTCAGTGGCCATGTCTTCGACGAACATCGTATTAACTGCTTTCCTTCCTCTGCCACATTGCACATTGCACTGTTCGTATTTTGTGATCATTTTCTCAAGACCCTTATCAGATATCAGACCAATGCCTTTTTTTATACCTTTGAGTGTCCGAAACTTCTCAGGAGCTACTGGCGCACCGTCACCGTTCTCGTAAGAGAGCTGTAACAGCAGCGCGCGATGCTTCACGGACGCAGTCATTTTTGGCGTCTCGGACGCAAACTGAGGAACATCCGTGCGCCGCGCATCTGTTGGTGTGCATATTCTAACGCTTACAATGCCATCTACTGGTCAAATTTTCGTGAAATTTTTTTGTTATAGGACGTTTCCCTCTGCGTCAATAATACGCTGTTCAAATGGTTCAAATGGCTCTGAGCACTATGGGACTTAACTTCTGAGGTTATCAATCCCCTAGAACTTAGAACTACTTAAACCTAACTAACCTAAGGACATCACACACATTCATGCCTGAGGCAGGATTCGAACCTGCGACCGTAGCGGCCGCGCGGCTCCAGACTGTAGCGCCTAGAACCGCTCGGCCACACCGGCCGGAACGCTGTTCAAATTTGACGTCATTCTGAGCAGTGGTTCTCTTTCTACAGAGTTTTGAAAGTGGAACTTTAATTATCGACGCCCTGTACATCAGAGAAGTTTTCATTCGATTTAGCTTTACTTTTTCGAAAAGTATCGTATCACCTAAGTGTTGTAAGACATGCGAAGTAGCTATTCGTTGCCACTACAGTTGTAAGTATGCAAATGAGAATTACGTAGATTTAGCTCAGTACCCGGACTAGAATACTTCTGTAACAGCAATGAAACAACAGGTTAAAATCTCGTTTAACACGTTATGCACAGAGGTGATATAAATTCTTGTAAAATTGTATATCATACGAAACGACAGGTTTTGGAGGGTGCGTATCCTAACAAAAAATAAAATCAAAATTACATCTGAATACGAAACTATTCCGTCGAAATTAATTTTCAACGGCATATTAACACTGGTCATAGCTGTTCGGTTTTAGTGGTGTTAAGAAAATTAAATTTTGATGGCATAAGACTCAGATTTCTTGCAAGGGAACACGCGAGCTACCTTGCGTTGTACGGTTCTCTAATAATTTGTTCTACAGACTAGGCAGCGCCGGTTTTGTTAACAATAATAGATGCAAATAATTTCGAAAGAGAACCTCAGAAACGGAGCATTACGACGACATCGTTTATTGCACCAAGAAAGGTATAAAAAATAGCAATATTTCCGCTTTCAAACGGTTGTACAAACCAACCAACGTGTCTTTTGCTTCATAGTGAAGCGAAGAGATTAAATAAGACAGGAGCAAGATCGGAACAAAATAGATTGAATAAGAGCAAAACACGGGAAGAGAAATGGGGAACATTTACCTGAGGAAAACTGACCTGAAGAAAAGTGACCTAAGGGAAAGTTACCTGAGGGCACTGTGAGCTTAACGGAACAGAAAACGCAAACACTGTATGTAACTAGCAACTTGGAGTTGGTGTAGAATCTTTCAGTTTTACGCAAATGTGTCTCTCGTATTAATCAAATTGTTGGAGGTACGCTATAGATTCGCTGGAGCAGTGCGTGGAAATGAAGTATGGAAACTCTGGCGAAGCAACGAATGTCCTGGTGGCAACTTCACGGCGACCCACCTGCTAATGGGGTCGCCACACCGGAAATTAGGACGGCGCCCTCTCCATCACTCGCTCCGCGCCTCATCTCCGCCACGACCGTTCTGCCTGGACTGTGGATTGAGGCATGACGGAAAAGCAGTGCGAACCACACAGCAGTAGTAAAATGAAGAAGTAGGTGAAACGACTCTAACAAGGATTTTCTATTTTAAAAAAGTTTCCTAACTATGGCAAATGCTCACTGCCGTTAACTGAACAGGCTACCAGACGAACCATTTTTATGTAAACAACTGGTTCTTTTCTGTCTCAATACTGACGTGTAGTTGGTATCCAGCGCATGAAAAGCGTATATAGACCATAAATGAACTATAATACGTAAGCCTTGCGCCGTCCATTCCTCTAGTGGCGCCATATAGGAGAAAAATGTGTTAAGTGTAATTCTGCATTTATACTTGAATACGACTTTGGAGGAGCTGTTCTCTTCCGTACACACATACTCTCATATACACTTTGATTAGAAACACATTGCATGTTTATAACAAGTGGTTATTAGTAGTAAATGTTGAGTTAGTAATATACGAGTAGATTAAAACCCGTACGGAAATCCATTCACGAAAAGTGGGTTAGATCGATGGTATACGTATTGTGAAGCAATACATTTTTTTTGTCTCAAATAAGTCTTTTTAAATAACATATACGAGAAAGTAAGAGAAACTAGAGCTCATATGGATGATTATCGACAGTCGTTGTTCCCAGACACCATTCGCAAATGGAACAGACAAGAAGGGAATCGACAGCATTAACAGGCGTACAAAAAATGGCTCTGAGCTCTATGGGACTTAACTTCTGAGGTCATCAGTCCCCTAGAACTCAGAACTACTTAAACCTAATCAACCTAAGGACACCACACACATCCATGCCCGAGGCAGGATTCGAACCTGGGACCGTAGCGGTCGGGCGGTTCCAGACTGAAGCGCCTAGAACCGCTTGGCCACTCCGGCCGGCAACATGGTACTACTTTACTGGTGGGAGTCTACGTTTTGCAGCATCAATGACCTCCACATTATCCACGTACTGCTTCGCGCGCAGTGCATCCTTCATTGGGACAAGCAGATGGATGCTGGAAAGAGCGAGGGCCGGGCTGTAGGGTGGATTCCAGCGGGCACACACTTAAGTGCCGCAGTTGGTGGACGAGTGTGTCAGTAGTACTAACAGAGACGCCCATTTGTGCAACGAGTCGTTTCATTGCGATCCGTCAATCACTTCAAATGAGTGGCCGAGCTGTTCTAGGCGCTTCAGTCAGGAACCGCACGATCGCTGCAGTCGCAGGTTCGAATCCTGCGTCGGGCATGGATGTGTGTGATGTCCTTAGGTTAGCTAGGTTTAAGCAGTTCTAAGTTCTAGGGGACTGATGACCTCAGATGTTAAGTCCCATAGTGCTTAGCGCCATTTGAACTTCAGATGAGTGTCCACACGTTCCAACATTCCAGGAGTCACGGCTGGTGCGATGATGACAGACACCTTGCCCAACGACAAACCATGCTAGTGTTCACTGAGATATCCATAGAAATCCTGCAAGTGCCTGGGAATAGCTACGATGTCCTGGTTTTCTGCCATAAGAAAAACTCTGCTTGGAACGCACTTCCGTTGCGGATTCCGGTCTGACGGCTACGCACAGCGCCGCCAATTATGGGAACTTCATGAAAAAATAGTGGCTGAAGCAGGAATATTCCACGATGTCGTATAACAAATTCCACATTTTTTAAACTGAAACTGGCCGTGAAAAAAAGGGGGTTGTATTACTAATTGATATCATTAATATTTTATCCTTTTAGGTAATATGCTGGCAATTTTAACACCCACTTTCGTGGAGAACCTGGTAGTTCCCTTACTGTGGCGCTGTGGCTGTATTGAGTTGGGCCGCCCCCGTGGGCTGTGCAACGAGAGGACAGGGGCAGAGGCAATGCGTCGATAGCTAGGGCTGGGGGAGGCGCGGCTGCACGCTCCGGTGGACGCCGGGCGCCGGGCCGGCCGTCTCACGGCGCCGCACAGCGCGCTGTGCAGTGGGGGCGGCGGCGGCGGCAGCGGAGCGTGGATTATTGTGGCGGCCCTGCGCGCGCAGGCGCCGCGTGGGAAGCGCGCACCCACCACCGACCCGCCGCCACCGAAACTCCAGCCCTTTACCGAACGTCTGCAGCCCACAGTCTGCCATCCAATACCGCGAGACAACAACAAGTGGTTCACCACTCCAGGGTAAACCTTTCATTCTTTGGTGGAGTGTGCACTAATTTGAAACTTCTTGAAAAATTGAAGTCTTACGTTCGACCGGGACTCGAACCCGGAATCTCGCTTTTTTGCGGACAATGTTCCTAACGACTGCGCTATCCCATGGCCCACAAGGATATGGGTGGAAGGCGCAGTGGTCAGCACAGTAGATTGGATTCACATTCGGAAGGACGACAGCTCAAATCCCCGACCGACGAACCGCAGCCCCTGGATTAGCCGAGCGGTCTAAGGCGCTGCAGTCAGGGACTGTGAAGCTGGTCCCGGCGGAGGTTCGAGTCCTTCCTTGTGTGTGTGTGTGTGTGTGTGTGTGTGTGTGTGTGTGTGTGTGTGTGTGTGTGTTTGTCCTTAGGATAATTTAAGTTAAGTAATGTGTAACCTTAGGGACTGATGACCTTAGCAGTTAAGTCCCAAAAGATTTCACACACATTTGAACATTTTTGACGAACCACATTTAGGCCCTTCCCGAGCGGGAAGGTGTGTCGCTCCCCGGCATGAATCCGTCCAGTGCTGGCGGTGTGCCAGCCAGCCCATGTATTGTTTTTAGTGCGGGGCTGGTTCCCTTATTGCACCTCAGTTACACTAAATTAGAATTATGTATTAATACCTTCAGCTGCTGACGGGTGTTGATATATATCAACGGGTGAAAATGTGTGCACCGACCGGGACTCGAACCTGGGATCTCCTGCTTACATGGGAGACGCTCTATCCATCTGAGCCACCCAGCCCACAGGGGATAGTGCAACTGCAGGGACTGCCTCGCGCACGCCTTCCGCGAGACCCACATTCTCACCTTATATCTCTACACACTACATTCGTAGTGTCCCTACCCAACACACTCATTACTCGTGGAAGACATCCTTACCAAGTCCCGTAAGAGTTCCGTTAATGTGTGTGCATCCACACAGGAGGAGGTCATGGCCGGTATTGCCAGAACTATATACTTATGTGGATATGGTGTCCGTTCTTTCGGACATGTCCACTGGGGGCCGAACTGCACAATAAGCCTGGGTTGTGTGTGGGGCGGCGGTGGGGAGAGTGGACTGCTGTAGCCTGTTGTGGGGTTGTGAACCACTGCGGGCTACGGCGGGGTCGAAGCCTCTCCGTCGTTTCTAGGTCCCCAGTTCAAACACAATACACACAACCCACATATAGGTACACCATCAGCAATTTACACATATAGGTCTTCTGTGATGCCCCTAAATCGCTCCGGGCAAGTGCCAGGCTGATTCCTTTGAAAAGGACACGGCCGATTTCCTTCCTCGTCATTTCGTAATCCGAGTTTGCGCTCTTCCTCTAAGGACCTCCTGTCGGCTTTGCATTGAAATCTAATGTTCTTTCCTCTTTTTTGAAACATCGCGGTGGATTGGAACTGTCTGAATAGCTCAGTAGGTAAAAGCACTGTCTGCGAAAGGCAAGGTTCTTGGTTTGAGTTCTGATCGCTGCACGGTTTTAGTCTTCAAGGAAGTTTCGACACATGCACTTTCTGCTTACTTCTGCAGTTGTTTGCCCGCATCTCGTGGTCGTGCGGTAGCGTTCTCGCTTCCCACGCCCGGGTTCCCGGGTTCGATTTCTGGCGGGGTCAGGGATTTTCTCTGCCTTGTGATGGCTGGGTGTTGTGTGCTGTCCTTAGGTTAGTTAGGTTTAAGTAGTTCTAAGTTCTAGGGGACTGATGACCATAGATGTTACGTCCCATAGTGCTCAGAGCCATTTGAACCATTTTTTCTGCAGTTGTTTATTTAGCGTTTGATGATTTTAATCTGTCAGCAGTGGCAGTACATTAACAATCACACACAAAAAATACAAAATCAGATAAACAAAGAAAAATAGAGTAGCCTATGTCCTTTTTCAGTCACTTGGAAAGAGATTCTCAATAAATATAACCTACTTAGCGTCTGATACTCCTGCACAGTAACAAGTATGCACCACCTCGCCCGAGAGGTTTTAGGCGCTTCAGTCTGGAACCGCGCGACCACTACGGTCACAGGTTCGAATCCTGCCTCGGACATGGATGTGTGTGATGTCCTTAGGTTAGTTAGGTTTAAGTAGTTCTAAGTTCTAGGGGACTGATGACCTCAGATGTTAAGTCCCATAGTGCTCAGAGCCATTTGAACCATTTGCTCGTTCGCAGTCTTGGAGCCTATAGTTTTTTTCCGTAGATGTATTTCTCTGATTTGAGAGATTCCTATACGAATATCAACGTAACATGTATATTGCTAGGAGGAAACATGTTTCATATAAAACTGCATTGTCTCGAGACAGTTTCAGAAAGCTATCGCCGGTTTCTAACGAGTTAATATGTTGTAAAAATAAAAAGTGAGAACCGATTAGGTCAAAAAAAGAAGCAAGAATGACTTCCGCAAAATTCGAGGAAGTTCTGCGTTTACCTCAACGTTTATTTTATCCGGAGTTTATGTATATATGTCTACAGTTATTCACTTCAGAATTTGGTGAACTGAATGTTTGATTGGTTGTATACACTCAAATTGCAATCCCTTGAGTTTAGAAAGCTCAGACCAACACAACCAACGTTACACTATTGTTTCCCTTCACAACATCATTGCTGTAGGAGACAAAGTCCAATTAAATGACTCGTGTCCATTGATGACACAGCGCACAACAGTTTTGTAATTTTTTTAAATGTTCTCAAGGGTCAACTTTTGATTAAGATGTGTTAACGTTAGAAAATATCAAAACACGGAAAGAAAAGAAGCTTTCACATGTCTGTCAACTAACTGTGTCGTTACATAATTACGATGAAAGTTCCAACAGTATTTCTCACTTCCACGTGCATTCCTTATCTTTCTTCCTTTTTGTTAAGCTTTCCCAAGTGATAAAGGTACCTATCAGATAAGCTTTATCGAAAAGCTTTGTAACTGAGTGACGTCAAAGAAGAAAACTGGTAATGAGAAATTTCTATTAGAGAGAAGAACTTCCTGGTCCCTCTAACTCTCGCTTATCCAAGGTCGACTGTATGTGACGTCACTGGCACGTTCTGTTGGTCATATCCGTGAGGTACAACTGACGCTACTTTCGGTACTTACGATGTGCTTACGCCGACCACCACGAACTGAGCTACGTTTGATGATAAGTTTTCAGTCCAGTCATATAAGTAACTGATATTCAGTTCACAAGGAGACGTGCAAAACTCGGCTAAGAGCACGAAGTTAAAATTTCTAGTTCTGAAAAGTCTGCAATTAGTTAACAACGCAAATCTTATGTGCAAATTTAAAAGTGTCACTATATGCATTTCGATATAATTCTCATTTTTTCCCTTTGTAGAAAACATTAGTGGCACTAATACGAATTTCAATCCATGTTGCATAAATTATCTTGAAAGGGAAGAGAGAATACGGTTGATTTTTTAAATCGCTGTAATATTTTGCGGAAGAGCGTAATGGGAAACTCTTGGGAGCAGGAAGATATATCTTCTACCGTGAAGGTATTGTCTAGTTTTCTTCAAACTACAGAGTAAATGAACTAAAGAAATACTGGCTGGTCCAATTCACATTAATGTGAAGCATGCGTGACATCAGTATTGATACAATTTTAAAGAGCAATCCTCTTCGAAGGAATGATGATTAAGATTTTACGTCTCGTCGACGACGACATCATTAGCGACAAGCTCGGTTAGAGAAAGGATACAGGAATCAACCTGGCGTTTGCATTAATCGATTTAGAAAAACCACACCAAAGCTAAATCTAGGCGGGCGGAAAGGAATTCGAACACCGGTTTTCTCGGCTGCGAATCCATATCCAGTATTTTAACCACTGCGTTACTACAGTCAATCCATCCGAAAAGAGGACTACCTGGCCACCTTCGATAAAAAATATTGCTGATACTCTAAACGTGACACCTGTGGAACTTGCATACGAAAATCTAACAAGCGCGCAGGTTTTGAATCAGCCTGAAGCAATAACGGTTCTGGTATTCACACCCGTTGCGAAACATGTCCCAGGTGCGCGTATGTGATGAACCGAAAACAAATTCCGCGGCATTTATTTCCGCTTACCACTGTACTTGCCTGTTGGATATCCGGTACTGAGTGAGACGGGGAGAATCGGTATGTCCCGATAGCAGAGCCGGTTCCTAATTTATGCAGCGGCGGTACAGTGGCGGCAATAAATCGACCTAATAAGGCGAGGGCTCCGGCAGCGCGCGGGAGGTCGATCGTGATATCGAAATGAATCACGTCGGCGTTCGTTGTGAGCGCCTCAGCCGAAAAGCGGCGTCTGGCGTTTAGGACCGACGTAATGACAATCACGTACGGGCTCTTACAGCTCTTAATGAAAGACAGGGAGCGATAACACGCGAATAAATTTTGAGTGGCGCACTGCGGCGCCGCGAAAGGCGTAGACAGCAGTAAAAAGGATCTTATGTTAAACAAGACATACATATTTAATCCCGTTTTCATAAAAATTTCAGAGGACAATGGGTGTGAGGCGAAGAATGGAAGAAGGGAACGGACGACAGACACGGCCACACGGCTGCGGGAATAAACAACGGAAGCCGAAAGGGGAAACAATAGGAAAACAGTGCAGGAAACAAAGACTCAGAAGGGATGTGTAAAAAAAAGAAGAGGGACGTGCGTGAATAGAATGGGTAAGAGGGGAGGGGGGAGAGAAGAGACTAAATGGGAACAGAGATGGGAGACAAAATAAAACTGTCCAGAGCGCTAGCTGGCGCCAGACAACAGGATACCATCCCTGGCGCGAATTATTCACTTTTGCCAGTGGCTGCTGTAGAACAGCGCACGATATTGTGAAAAGATTCCACGGCGCATCGATTGCTTCTGAAGCTGATATTCCTGTCTGAGGATGATAATTTTTTTTTTGTATTCACTTGTGCATGAGCAATTTTCCTGACCTAGCTCAGTAGCTGTTTAAAAATATATCAGTTTCTCAGTTCACAGCACGCTGAATTCTTAATCAGGAACTTGACGTAAAACATGAAAGTGGCCTTTGAACTGGATCGAAGCGTTCCCATTTTATTTTTAATACTTGCTGTCGCAGTTTGGAATGGAAGGAACGTGTTGCTGTGAGAGAGGCAGGCTCTTCTACCTGCAATAATTTAAGGGCGCACTGCGTGCAGTCACGTCAGATAAAAGAGGAGCAATAAGAATGTCGCAGGTTCCGCAACATCAATACTCGCTTCAGCGGTTTTCTGATCTTGCTTTTAAATGTTGAAAATGTTCCACACCGCGTGTTACTGATAGCTAGAAAGGCACTCATAAAAAATGGTGTGGTATAAAAACAAAATCTTATCATCAAGAATGAATATTTCGCGTAGTATTATACTAACTCAAGGAAACCACAAAAGGGAGGTTAAAGTTTTATATCGTGTCGATGTAGTGATGATTGGAGATGCAGCACCAACTTATTTTGTCAGCAAGGATGAGGAAGGGTATTGGCCGTGGTACATTAAAATAAACCAGCCCGGTGCTAGTCTGAAGTCATTTTGCGCAAACCTCAATGGAGACAGGTGGAAGGAGATTTGAATCCTGTTCTTCCTGAATTTGCGTATGGCAAACCTTGTCACAAACATAAACAAATACTATGTCGTTGAGGGGCTATTTTGAGCAAATGCTCTGGCAAACGGATAATGAGAGCTCGATTCTTCCACAGTGCAGCGGAGTGTGCGCTTTCTGACAGTTTAAAACTGAGTACTGGCCTAGGACTAGAAATCTGGACCCTCAAGTTTCGCAAGGATTTAACCGAGCTATACAAGAATTTCTTAGGACTTGAATATGCCAATATGTCTCTGCTACGAGGAAGAATCAAATGAAAACCGTAAATGTGTAATAAAGCAAAAACTGGTGCCAGTAGAGTGAACGGTGCTAAACCGTTCGTAACAATGCGTCACATGTTCAGTAATTGGCAGCGTTATGTAGATGCTCCAACCTCGGCGTAAGATTGGTATAATGATTGAAATTTATACCGGAATGAAGGTTGTAAAAATGTACAGACGTAAAAATGGAGTCGGAAGTTCGTAAGTGGTGTGATGGCCCTGTCCGCTGATGGCCCTGTTACAGGCACATCGCGTCCTGACTCTAGAACATGTTGCAACCATGGAAGCCATCGTGATACAAAACTGCTAAGTGATACTGCAGAAACTGAAAACAATTTAGCATGGTTGGGCACATCGCATGAGGTGCTCCAGTTTGAAACAGTGTTTGCTATATGTGCTCCGGCACAGCGACGTGATGTTGCATGTGAACAATTATTTTTACTCGTTGAACAAGGCGGTTCCGTGCAAAAATCTTCACGAGAGATGACACAGCGGCTGATTATCGCCAAAAAGAAACGAAGAGAGCGGATAAGAAATGTCGTCGTTCTTTGTCACCAACACTGAAAAAGTTCCGAACACAAACAGGCGCCGGCCGGAGTGGCCGTGCGGTTCTAGGTGCTACAGTCTGGAACCGAGCGACCGCTACGGTCGCAGGTTAGAATCCTGTCTCAGGCATGGATGTGTGAGATGTCCTTAGGTTAGTTAGGTTTAATTAGGTCTAAGTTCTAGGCGACTGATGGCCTCAGAAGTTAAGTCGCACAGTGCTCAGAGCCATTTGAACCACGAACAGGCATCAACGAGGAATTAGCATTAGTAGTAGCAGTAGTAGTTGTTTTATTCATCAGTGGATCACTTTTATCTTAAGAAGCGTTTGCAAGTAGTTCCATTCTGTTGAAGAGGAACGGCACGCGATGCTGAAGTAGATGCGCGGACTCTCAGTAGAATTCATTTGATGTGAAACCAACCACTTTATAAGCGCTTTACTGAAAATGGAGGACATTTATGCGGGAAAGTAATATAACTTTGTATCGTATTTGCACAAAAAATGGCATTTAAAAATATTTATACTTTTCATTTCGGCAATCTTTTACTCAGTAGCGGCTCTCCTGCATACGTTACTGAAACTGTGTACTCCTGGGAAACAGTATATCAAGGAGAATGTGTTAGTCGTTGCACGTCGCTGTGTTACCTCGGCAGCCTGGCATACTCTGCCTCCACGCTAGGGGGCAACAGTAGTCTCTTTACTAGCACAGCTTGTCAGTTGCGTCTTATCCAACCTGTGGATCACATGAAATACGTGATGTGACTGCTATGGGACGGAAGTTATATTTAAATGAACATTTTTGGACTATGGGTACACTAGATGTCACCTTACCGACAAATTGTTTCACTTTTCTTATACAGAAGCGCACACTGTAATGCTGCATTTGACGATCGTGTTTTCGTTGAGAGAAGAAGTATAATGGTTGAACGCCTCGTCGACTATGATGTCCTTAGAGATGGAGCGAACGCTCCGATTAGGGAAGGATGGGGATGGGAATTGGCCGTGCCCTTACGAAAGAACCATCCCGGCATTCACGTCAAGTGAACGGAACTGAATACATGGTGACGGGGAAAATACACCACAATTTAACGCTGGAAGAAAGGATGGGAACGATTACGTGTGATGAGGAGTTCAAATATCTAGAAGTAAAAAATCACGCGAAATAAGGATATTAATTCAAGAACAGAACTGGAAAGTTCATTATTGGAACATTAAATGATATTTTATGAGACCAACACATCAGAAAGTGAATATAAGAAAAAAGAAATTCGAAGCAATTTTTAGAAGTATTGCGAGGTCTATTCGGAAAGTAAGGTCCGATCGGGCGCGAAATGGAGGTGCAGTGAACATCCCATGGAGCTTTTCACAGATATGTTGGACAGTGTCTCTAGTATGCCCGTCGATCACTTCACGTCACTCTTTTCAGTTCTGAGAGCACAATGACAACGTAAAGAAGTGTAGAAATAGTGTCTCCCGCAAAGTATGAGGGCCTGGTGAGAGATTTAGCCTGATGTCATGCAGCACATGCGGTTACTTCTTGATGACAGTTCTCGGCCGCTTTCTGTAGGGACAATTTAGATGCTCCTGCAGCGTTTTTGATTGGGAAGTGTTTGATCACGCATAATACAGCCCGTAATTTGTTCCCCCTGAGATTCATACCTACTCATATGAACCGCTGGCTATGAAGAAAAACTTTTGTCCTGACGAGCTGCAGACCAGCGTGGCCTTCTATGATGAGGGTATTGAAAAGCTGGTACAACGCTACGACGAATGTCTAAGTCGGAGCGGTGACTATGTAGAGAAGTAGCTAGGAGGTGTAGGTAACTATTGCAAATAAAACATTTTTGATTTTCACAATGGTTTATATTTCGTGACCGATCGAGCCTTACTTTTGCGAACAGACCTCGTGTGATGCACTGAAGCGCCAAAGAAACTGATATAGGAACGCATATTCAAATACAGAGGTACGTAGACAGGCAGGATACGGCGCTGCGGTAGGCAACGTCCATATAAGACAACAAGTGTCTGGCGCAGTTGTTAGATCGGTTACTGCTGCTGCAATGGCAGTTTATCAAGATTTAAGTGAGTTTGAACGTGGTGTTGTAGTCGGTGCACGAGCGATGGGACAACATTTCCGAGGTAGCGATGAAGTCGGGATTTTTCCTACGACCATTTCACGAGTGTACCGTGAGTATCAGAAATCCGGTAAAACATCCAATCTCCGACATCGCTGCGGCCGTAAAAAAGATCCTGCAAGAAAGGGACCAACGACGAGTGAAGAGAATAGTTCAACGTGACAGAAGTGCAACCCTTCCGCAAATTGCTGCGGATTTCAATGCTGGGCCATCAGCAAGTGTCAGCGTGTGAACCGTTCAACGAAACATCATCGATATGGGCTTTCTGAGCCGAAGGTCCACTGGTGTACTCTAGATGACAACACGACACAAGACTTTACGCCTCGCCTGGGCCCCTGAACATCGACATTGGACTGTTGATGACTGTTGCCTGGTCGGAAGAGTCTCTGTTTCAAATTTATCGAACGGATGGACGTGTACGGGTATGGAGGCTACCTCATGAATCCATGGGCCCTGCTTGTCAGCATGGGGACCATTCAAGCTGGTGGAGGCTCTGTAATGGTGCGGGGCGTGTGCAGTTCGAGTGATATGGGACCCCTGAGACGTCTGGATACGACTCTGACAGGTGAAACGTACGTAAGCATACTTTCTCATCACCTACATCCGTTCATGTCCATTGTGGACTCCGATGGACTTGGGCAATACCAGCAGGACAATGCGGCATCCCACACGTCCAGAATTTCTGCAGAGTGACTCCAGGAACACTCTTCTGAGTTTAAACACTTTCGTTGGCCACCAAACTCCCCAGACATGAACATTACTGAACATATCTGGGATGCCTTGCAACGTGCTGTTCAGAAGAGATCTCCACCCCCTCTTACTCTTAAGGATTTATGGACAACCCTGCAGGATTCATAGTGCGAATTCCCTCCAGTACTACTTTAGACATTAGTCGAGTCCATGCCACGTCTTGTTGCGGCACTTCTACGTGCTCTTGGGGGCCCTACACGATATTAGGCAGATGTACCAATTTATTTGGCTCTTAGTGTGTATTTATCAGAAGTATGGGCAGTTACGTCTCAGTTAGTGAAAAGACTGCTGGCGACTGAGATGGACTTTCGGATACGCTCTGCAGTGATAACCAGGCGGGAAAGGGCCATAAAAAAAGACACCAGGAAGAAAATGGATGTGGCAAGTTCGATTAGTAATTTTGAGACAGAACAACAATTAAAGCGGTACGGAATACTAAAAGGATGTCAAAGGAAAGACTACAGTGACAGATCGCGTAATGGGAACCATCGTGAAGGAATGGAAGAGGGAGACCACCTGCGATATGGATACAATTAATTCAGACATAAATTATGAGAAGAAATAATGAAGAAAATTTATGGGCAAAAAATGAAAATTAAATTCGACGTATGATCTTGGGTTACTGGAAAATGTAAATACATTGTAAAATCGCGCCGGCCGAAGTGGCCGTGCGGTTAAAGGCGCTGCAGTCTGGAACCGCAAGACCGTTACGGTCGCAGGTTCGAATCCTGCCTCGGGCATGGATGTTTGTGATGTCCTTAGGTTAGTTAGGTTTAACTAGTTCTAAGTTCTAGGGGACTAATGACCTCAGCAGTTGAGTCCCATAGTGCTCAGAGCCATTTGAACCATTTTTGTAAAATCGGGAATAGTAACAATTCAGGAAAACCACAGTAAACCGAAATAAGGGGTGGCAGGACAGGGAATTTGAACCGCTCTCCAAGAGAATACGAGTCCAGCGTGCTGACTACTGCGCCATGTCAGCCGTTATATTTACTCGTAGTTTCCTACGTGCGTACAGTAGTTTCTGGTAATCCATACACACCTACATACCTGTTTTTTTCTTTATTATTTCTTCCTTTCGTAAGTGGTAACTGTAGCAACTGCGGCTGACGAGCAGGCCGCACTGTTGTGAGGTACAATCTCGCGCATCGCGCGCCACGGGGGAGGCAGAGCCAAGGGCGTCGTCTGCGCCGTATCTACCCCGGGCGGCCATCTTCTGTCCCAGACAGAGGCGGCACACTCGTGGGGGCCGGGTGGCAGGACACGCCGTTATCGCTTCCGCCATGTGGCGCTAATGCCACTGCCACTGCCACCGCCGCCCCTCCACAGCCGGCTCAAGCCATCGTCTCCCCCACTCACAGCTACTGGCTGGATGCTGTGGGCGACACTGTCTCCATCGCTTAACACCTTGGCTTTGCTGACCATCGTCTGGCACGTCCGCCAGGAAAAAAAAAAAAAAGTTGAACAAGTGGGCTCCTGTCACAACTACGGACAGCAGGCTGCGCAAACACAACCGAAATTTTTCTAGTGAATAGTACGAACACTACAGTCTATAAGCAAAGTCTGTTTCTTCCGCGGGTACATTTTAAGGATTCTATCTTAAGAGTTACAGAATTTATTGTTTACTTTTCCT
Source organism: Schistocerca americana (assembly GCF_021461395.2). Taxonomy (NCBI): domain Eukaryota; kingdom Metazoa; phylum Arthropoda; class Insecta; order Orthoptera; family Acrididae; genus Schistocerca; species Schistocerca americana. The sequence continues at coordinate 360,633,071 of NC_060120.1, read as the reverse complement.
CGGCAGTACCTGTTTCGGTGATGATATACAAAAATGGACGACTTCCCCTTTAGTTTACTTAACAGCACATTTGGTTGCTGACTGTCTTCTGCTAAACAGGTGATAATTTAACACATTTCGTCGCATATGCTTGATGATAACGATTATCGCGTTATAAAAACTCTAATTCACATCGCGTGCTGTTTCAGTGTTTTCGAGACGTGTGTAAAGAGAGGTAAGAACAAATCGTATTTTGCTCAAGAAAGAATCTGTAATTTGGGGATTCTCCGCTGAGCAAAACACAGGATGTATCGAAAAGAATTATCTGATTTACAAAAACCGTAACTATTGTGTTATTTGAGAGACGTGTGTGAACAACGTACTGCTGGAAAGAGCAAACTCTCCGAGTTTTCATGGCTCCCACTAGGTAGCATCGGTATGCACCCACTTCAGTTCCAGTAAAAATGGTGTCTGGACAATAGAAGGCGTTTTGTGTTCTACGTTTTGCGCAGTGCGGCTCAGTAGTAACTGCTATGAGTGGCTTTCGTACTAGGTATGGTGTGGATCCTCCTACAGCACAGAGCATCAGACGATGGCATGAACAATTCCGAGAAATATGTTTTTTGTGTAAAGGCACAAATCGCCGGGCCGTCCCCGAGTGTCTGACACACACGATAAACGCATCCACCATGTTTCACAAGGAGTCCGCAGAAATCCGTTCGCCATGCAGCTCGACACCTCAACATGTGTTACGTCGACGTTAGCACATGAAACCATACAAAATTCAGCTACTGAAAGCTCTTCGTGAAGGTGACAAACAACAACGCGTGGAGTTCTGTAACTTAGTTCTTGGCAAGATGGAGGATGACAGTTTTTTCCACGCTTAGAGTGACGACGCAACATTCCATTTAAATGGAATGGTAAACCGTCATGAGTACGGAACAACCACATGAAGTTGAACAACATGAGAAGGACTCTTCAAAATTTAATGTGATTCGTGCAGTTTCACGGGAAAATGGATATGGTCCATTTTTCTTTGGCGAGAAGACTGACAGGAAGCACATATCTCGATATGTTTAAGTAATTTCAATTCCCACAGTTCGAGACTGATTCGAACGACTTCAATTACCAACAGGATGGGACACTGCCACACTGGCACCTGGAAGTGCGGGAAATTTAAATCAAAGTATTACTGAACGATGGATCGGTAGCATAGGACCAAATGCTTCACCCTTACGTCACTGGTCCCCAACGTCACCGGATCTGACTGTATGTGATTATTTCTTGTGGGGGTTTGTAAAAGACACTGTTTATGTGCCTTCGTTACCAACAACAATGAACGAACTGAGACATCGCATAACAGCAGTAGTGAAGCGGTAACTCAAAACATGCTCTCTGCAGTGTGGGAACAATCTGCATACCGCATTGACATATGCTGTGCATCACAATTGGGGCATATTGAGCACCTATGAAAAGGTATGAAAAAAACTTCTTGAGTTTCTCGTTCATCAAAAAACAAAATTCCTTGTATATGTTTCTTATTTTTCTGAAATATAGACATGCCAAATCGGATTATTCTTTTTGATACATCCTGTACAATTGGTTCTTACCTCTCGTTACCCACGTGTCCAAAACACTGAAACATTGGTGTGAATACTATTTATAGAGTTGTTATAATACGATAATCACTACCATCGACAAAAAAACTGCATATGACGAATTGTGTTAAATTATCACCCGTATATATACGAGGGGACTTCAAAAAGGAAGTTGCACATGATTATGGCAGGCCACATAACTTGGTGCTGCTGCACTACGCTTCAGAGAGACACAGGTATGTACATCACGCTACTTTTCAACGTATGGTCTCGGCAAGCAGCGTTCGGTAGGTTCTACCAATTGTTCAGTTGCTCGACTATAGAAATCTGTTCCTTGCCCACGCAGCTCGACGTTACATTGACTCGACAAGTCGTTGGAAGTACACTGCTGAGGTATTGAGCCATGTTGCCTCTATAGCCGTTCATAGTTGCGAAAGTGTTGCCGGTGCAGGACTTTGTGCACGAACGACGTCTTGATTATGTTCCAGAAATATTTGATGGGATTCTTGTCGGGCGATCTAGATGGCCAAATAATTTGCTCGAAACGTGTAGAATATTCTTCAAACTAATCGCTAACAGCTGTGTCCCGGTGACGTGGTACACTGCCATCCATAAAAATTCCATAGTTTTTTTGGGAACATGAAGTCCATGAATGATTGCAAAAATTCCCCAAACAGCTGAACATCCAGGGGACCCAGTCCAATCCATGTAAACACAGCTCACACCATTATGGAGCAACCACTAACTTGGACACTATCTTGTTGATAGCTTGGGTCCACTGCTTCGTGAGGTCTGTGCCACACTCGAACCTGCGATCAGCTCTTAGAACCTGAAATCGGGATTCATCTGATCACGCCATGGGTTTTCAGCCGCCTAGGGTCCAACCGATATGGTCACGAACACAGGAGAGGCACCGCAGCCGGCCGTTGTGACCGAGCGGTTCTAGGCGCTTCAGCCGGAACAGCGCTGCTTCTACAGTCGCAAGTTCGAATCCTGCCTCGGGCATGAATGTCCTTAGGTTAGTTAGGTTTAAGTAGTTCTAAGTCTAGGGGACTAATGACCTCAGATGTTAAGTCCCATAGTGCTTAGAGCCATTTGAACAATTTTTAGAGGCACCGCAGGCGATGTCGTGCTAACAACGGCACTCGCGTCGGTCGTCTGGTGCCGTAGCCCATTAACGCCAGATTTCGCCGTATTGTCGTAACGGAAACATTCGTCGTACGTCTCACATTGATTTCTGTGGTTATTTCATGAGTGTTGCTTGTCTGTTAGCACAGACAACTCTACGCAAACGCCGCTGCTCTCTGTCGTTAAGTGAAGGCCGTCGGCCACTGCGTTGTCCGTGGTGAGAGGTAATGCCTGAAATTTGGTATTCTCGGCACACTTTTGACACTGTGGATCTCTGAATATTGAATTCCGTAACGATTTCCGAACTGGAATGTCACATGCGTCTAGCTCCAACTACCGTTCCGCACTCAAAGCCTATTAATTCTCGTCGTGCGGCGATATCCACGTCTGAAACCTTTTCACATGAAATGACAGCTCCGTCTGTGCCCTGCCCTTTGTACGCGATACCACCGCCATCTGTATATGTGCATATCGCTATCCCACGACTTTTGTCACCTCAGAATAATTTCTCTCATACACACGTTTTTGAAGGAAAAGTGAGTGTGAAACATTGCGGTTTAACATCCCGTCGACAGTAATGAAACCATATATTGAACGCAAGATGGGACTAGGGAAGGAAATCGGTCGTGTCCTATTCAAAGCAACGACTCCAGCATACGCTATAAGCTTTTTAGGAAACCACGGTCAACTTAAACATGGACGGTAGGACTGAGATTTAAACCACAGTCCTTAGAAACGCGAGTCCATGCCCAACCCATTCAGTCCAAATGGCTCCTAATCATCGCAGTTGTCTACCGAAGAGGTTTACTCAATGAAATATGTTTCAAAAATATTTAAGCAAGATATCGACAAAGTGGGGCTCACGAGCTGTGCACAATTGTTAAGTCATAAGTGATGAGGTAAGAGCAATAATTTAATTTTACGTTTATTGGCTGTTAATTGGAAACTAGCAAGTGTAAGACTTAAACTGATCGTTGACCTACCCTAACAAAACACAACTAATCGGAAGAAAGTAACGTTCCCAGATCTAAAACAGGAGACCTTACTGAGTGGAAAAACGCCAGAATGATCAAAATTTCCTACAGTATGAATAATAGAGTATTCTCACTACAGAAATGTAGGTGACATGAGGCATTACAACATTGTTACACGTATGTGTGTCCATTCAGACCTACTGGTGGTGTGAAAACACTTACTTAACGTGGATATCCGGCTATAATATAGATACCGGGACACCACTCACCTGGAAAGAGAAAAGAGAGTATTTAGACGATGAACGGAGACTGACAAAGGGTAACTAATGCTACCTTATGTTCCTATCAATAGGTGAACTCAGAAATTAATACAAATAATCATACAGAGAAAGGAAGATAACAGAAACACTAATGATAATAATATTTCAGAGAAATGACGTAGAAACCCATAGTTTCCTTTGCTGTTATACACCAGATCCAAAGCGAAACTCTTCGTCCACATAAGGTTTAGAGACAGCTCTTTATACCTCCAACTGCAAACATTTGTAAGTGTATGATGCTCTGTCAGTTACCTATGCCATCAACTATTTTAACAATGATAATGTACTGATATTCACAAAAGAGGAGTTTACTAAGTGCGTCATTTAAGGCTGTAACAGAACCATCGAAATCGATCAACTCAATAGCATTCGACGTTTAGTTTACTATAGACGTCTTAAGCTCTCAGCAAGAAGACAAAAACGGTAAGTGGGAATGTTTTGAGCTGTGGAAAGGTCGAATGCAGACCTGTGAACACTCAAATGGATAATGCTAAGAACGCAACCATCACGAATGGACAATATTTGGTAATTACACAAATTAGCTGCATCCGTATCTCTTCTTCTGCGTCTAATCTTGACGACATATTCTGTCGGTGTGCGAGAGCACGACCCTTGTAAAATGCTCGTCCATTGCCACTGAGCTGATCTATTTTTTATTCTTCTCTCTGAAAGAGGGCACAGTTCTAGCTTGGAAACAGTAGTGCACTAAACTAATTCGTCACAACATTATTTCGTTAATAAATGAAAAACGTAGTTTCTTTGTTGTCATACTAAATAAGTCGATAGAAACGCGAATTATTGTTTAATTAGTAACATAATCGAGAACCAGTACCCCCCCCCCCCCCCAAACGCAGATTGCTTAAATAATCAAACTACAATGTATAAAACGTCATATCTCCAGAACCGTGTGTCATGCGATCACATAATATTGCAGGCACATTCAATGGTACACGTGGATATGTCTAAGAAATATGTTGCGAATAAAGTTAGCAGTAAAGAAGAAATAAAATAAAACGTCGTGCTTGATGTTGCAGTTTTACGCCATGAACCGCGAAAATGTAGTAATCCTTTCATTTTTCTAAGAGTTGTGAAAGAGAAAAATATTTCCGAAAGTTATTGTTATTATGTAGGAAATGTGTTGGAAGTCGATAAGTGCTCTCATTCTCAAATACTGGATGAACACAGTCTGGGTAATTTGCGCGCCCTGAGTTGCACTGCTACAAGACATACACACAGTTTCTAAATTTAGAACTTTACTTACGGTGTTAAATTTTGACATAGACATAAGATCACAGCTGTTAAGGAATGGATTATGACAACATTTTAAAGTTTAAATTCGATGAATAAGCGTATGAAATATTAAACATGAAATATTCGTTGTCCCTGGAAGACGTTAGAGAGACAACCCACAATTAGAACCGTGCATCCGGTTAGCCGTTTAGTGATGCGGGCCAGAGGATGAAATACACCAAATAATTGCATACAGAAGACTACACACAGCGCTGTACGTAGAATATCGAGTAATGCAAACTTTTTAAAAAAAAACAAGGAGCGATCGACAAGTTTCTGTTCGAAGGTCGTACAGAGCAGAATCGGTACGCCAATCAGGAAAAATCGCCGTGGGCACTGAGGCACCGACTCACCAGACTGAAACACCGTAACCTGCTGCGTGAAGAAGTCCGTAACTGCCTGCATCACATCCGCGTCCGACACGAATCGTCGACTCTTCTAAGCCTTTTTTTAAGGGATCGACGGCGTGATAATCGGATGGGGAAAGACAGGAACTATATGGCAGGCTGATCGAGTGTCTCCCAGTTGAATTGGCGGAACTCCCGCGTTAGTGGCAGTATGGTCTTCAGGCCAAAAGACAAAATAAACGAACAACAACAAAACTATAGTAAATAAGAAACTCTTGTGTTACGAAATTTGCGATATGGGGACGTGTGTTATCGTGAAGCAGCGGCATCCATTGGTTTTCTGCAGACATGTTGTCCTAGACATCATCTTCACAGTCTGATGGATGTCCACCGGTGGCTGGTCTTCGGCAACCAAGAAAAGAATAACAGCACGTTGGTACTGTTTGGGGGCCTTTGTTAACAACGTAGCTACAGTTCACGTTTCTGTATTTACCGCACACACTTCGGAAGGCACGAATGCTACACTTATCCCTTGCATACACGTCAATGTTTACATATCCGCACAGGAATCGCGCTACGTTGCGTATACCCTGCAGCAACTCCCTCAAACGGAAAATTTTTGATCGCCCCTTATTATAATTTTACAGTTACTGTGGGAAACCACAAAAGAGCAGCACGCGGAAATGATACAGGGGTAGGTAAAATAATGTGAAAATCTGTACTTACTCGGGAATGGTTTATTAATAAGGGGTTGGACCCCCACTTGCCTGTAACACAGCTGCGATTCTTCTTGGAATACTAGCATATAATGATTGTATTTTCTCCAGTGGAATGTTATGCCATTCTTCGATCAGAACCTCTTCTAACGCGTATAGTGACGAGGAAGGCGGGAAATCTGCTCTGGAGTCTGCGCTCCAATATCGCCCACAAAGGTTCGATAATGTTCACATTCTGGGACTATGCTGGCCAGGGAAAACGCTGCAGTTCAGTTGTATGCTCCTCAAACGACGACTGTACTCTCCTGGCTGTGTGAATAGGTGCATTATCGTCCTGAATATGGCGTCATATTTGGGAAACAACATATGAATCGTGGGGTACACCAGATCATCTAAAATGTTCACATAAAAGTTGCCTGTAGCACGGCCTTTGAGAATAATGATGGGACAAGAAGAATACCATGATATGGCTGCCCACGCCATCACACTTCCACCTCCATGCTTAACCGTTGGAATCAAGCAGCCAGGACTGTACGCTTCTTTTGGCGTTCTCCAGACGTAAACCCGGCCCGAAGTTGAAAATAACGAAAGCGTTCACTCGCCGGACTACACGACGTGCTTGCACTGATCAGCCGTCCAGGATTTATGCTCCCGGCCTTATGCTTTACGCTTCTTTGCGTTGGTTGTCGTCACTAATGTTTTCGGTGTAGCAGCTCGTCCACGAATATCCGCTTTATGGAGTTCTCGGCGGACAGTGTCAATAGATATGCGGTCTCAAAGATGACTATTGAGCTCTGCAGTCACTTTAGCTGCCGTGGTTTTCTGTTGTTTTGACACAATTAGTGTTGGCGTAAGACGATCTCCGTCATTTAGTTTTGATTTGCGCCCATTATTACGTTTACACGATGATGTCTTTCCATGTTTTGTGTAATCTGTCATGACTCTTGAAACAGTTGCTATTGAAACATTCAATAAGTTGGCTGTTTTGGTTACCGATGCCCCAGCTAATCGAGTCCCCACAATTTGCCCTCTTCGGAACTCACTCTTGGGTCTTTCATTGCACGTCGACCTCGGCCTCTGAGTGCGAACACGAAGCGTACACTACTCGTGAACAGCCTGCACTGATGCCTAGCCCGTACTGAACACGCACAGTCCAGCGCGACACGGGTCTGATCTGCGCTGTTGACCGTCAATACAACCATTCCATTGCTACCACTGTTCACGTTATTTTGCCTATGCCCTGTATGAGTCGCACACTTCAAGCGTGGCTTGATGGCGTAGTTGTTAAGTGTAACTAAGACTTAAAAATTCAACGGTTCAGGGTTGAGCACCCACTCGGCCCAAGGATTTTTTTCTGTCACTTATTGCTTCTTTCATTTGCGGTAATAAGTTGGTAATGTGAAAAATGTCAAGTTCTCCGCGGTTTGAATCCCACGTTCAAACTTTATGTGCATCTATTACAGGTATACTACCACCAGTGCAACTAAGCTTGGTAAAAGAGTGTGGTGTTCAGCACAACCTTCAGGCAGAGGACAGGTCTACTTTAGCACACAATAGTGCCTCGCATATTATGAGCTACAGGAGCAGGGCAACAGCCGCGTTACATTGTAACCGAACACGTGCATATAGATCATAAGTCCCAGCAGAAGAAAGGGTCTGCTAAAACCATCCGCGGTGCGAACGCTACAAGGCTATAAAGTTTCGCACAGTGGTCCACCGGGGCGTATTACGCAGGAGAAGGCCGGGTACGTGTCGGCCACACGCACAGTGCGTGTGCGTCACGCCGGCAGCCGCACGGTGGGCGAGACAATGGCGGGCGGTGCTCGCTTGCTACTCGTACGCCTTTTTGCCACCGCCGCCGCTGCAGCCTAAATTTAGCCCACGCCGCGGCAGGCTGCGTTTTTCCAGCGCTTGCTTCCTCTGTCTCCTCTCGGCCGCGAGACACTCTGCAGGCCAACCCACTCCACTTCAGCCGTCGCGATACGGCCGGAGGTCGCTGCCAGGAACGCCGTAAGCAGCTTGTTCTGCAGTAGGGCTGCAATTTCCTCCTGTTAAGTGGCCCAAAAGTGGGAACATTTTGTTTATTTATTTCGCCGTAATAATCAAATCAGTACTAAACAGTTTCATGCTCAGCTTCTAAATTCTTCCGAATTAGAGTTGTCTCAAAGTGAGTAAGAAATTGATTGGCTTTAGGAAAGGTAAAGCGCCAGGGACGCAAGACTTCGGAAAATATAGACAAGTTGTTACGTTTCTGTTATTTAATGTGTAGTTGGAGACATGACGTTTAACTGTTGACTGTCCCAGTGTCCCGATACTGAGCGACTGATAGATAATACAGTTCTTCCTCAGGTGAAACGGTAATCAATCAAGAGGCCTAATACGCCAAATCCTTGATAACGCAACGAGTAATTGTTAAAACAGTCTATCTGTGGCCCTAAATGACCATCTGAATACGTACAAAAGGAAACTTGTAATGTTTGAAGTCCAACTCTATAGATCTTTTCCAGGGAGTAATTATATTGCTGTAATTCTTTTCCATGTAATAAATTAAAATACACACCTTCAGTCATACATTTTCAAAATATTAACGGACACAACAAATGACTGGAATAACATAACTTCAACTTATATTCTGAAAGCAATTAATAATTAACAAAAGTATCAGCAATTGTGGTCAACATGATCAAGATTATTTCAAGCAATAGAAGCAATGTGCCTTGTAAAATCAGGCTAATTTTTAAATATTTCATTCTATGTTAATAACAGTTTTAATCAAATAATCTGGCCAAAATTACTACATTTTTATCACACGGAGGAAACAAAACGACTGGTGCGTACATAGTTTACATCAAATCATCTTTGAAACAGCAAAGGCCCCCTGACGTTCCTCACCTGTAGGACCATTATGCCGACGTCACCACTCACGGACTCTGCTATGTCCGTGTATTACGTACCCCAGCGAGCCGAATTACTATGTGGCTGCCCGTACATTTACTATAACTGTTTCCAAAGATATTAGAGCAAGTATTATCCCCCACTTGAAACTCTAATTCTACCGCTCACCAAATATTTTTTCACATAGTCGTACCCATATTCCTTTTGAGGAGGAATTAAAAATCGCCCGTATACGACCGACATAGTCGGACCATCACTGCGTTCATAGGATTTGTCGATCAAGAAAAAGCGTTAGACAGTGCAAAATCATGGAAGATATTCGAAATTCTGCGAAAAATACGTCTAAGCTATAGGGGAAGACGGCTATTATAAAATACGTACCAAAAGAAATAGGGAACTGTACGAATGGAAGACCATGAAGAGTGAGACACACGGATTCAGTCTTTCGCCATCATTGTTCGATCTCTGCACAAAGAAGTAATGACGGAAATAAAAGATGCATGAGTGAGATTAAAAATCGAGATTAAATTCCTTTGCTGTGCTCACTAGAATTGAAGAAAAATTACAAGGTATAGTGAAGTGAACAGTTTAATGGGCACACACTAGGAATTAACAGTAAAGACGAAAGCAATGAAGACCAACATAAATGAGATTAGCGATGAACTTAACATCAAAAATGGTGACGAAAAAGTAGATGAAGCGAAGGAATTTTGATCTCTTTTAAACAAAAAACACGTTACGGACGAAGTAAGGAGGGTGTAAAAAGCAGACGAGCACACGCGAAGAGGACATTCCTTGTCAAAGGAATTCTATTAGTATCAAACATCTGCCGTAATTTGGGTTAGACGTTTCTATGAATATACGTTTGAAGCACAGCATTGTATGGTAATGAATCATGGACCGTGGGACCACCAGAACAGAAGGGAATCGACGTGTGTGAGACGTGGAGTTACAGAAGAATGTTGAAAATCAGGCTGATTGATAAAGGGGGAGGGGTTCTCCTCGGAAATGCCGAGGAAGGGAACATACTGAGAACACTCACAGAAAAAATGGAATGGATGACTCATTAAAATTATATTCATGGGAATTCGTCCTCAGGTTTGAAGGGACAGTCGTGAACGCCGGGATATGAACGCAGGCGAAAAAAGTTACGTGACACTGCTTGCTGACAAAATAACCCGAGTGGCTGACTATGCCTGGCTTGCCTTAAACTTCATCTTGCAGTAGCACAAACAGTTTATCTTGGTCCTCAGGCCGCGTCACAATAAGCTGAACTTACCCATTATCGCTATCCACGTAAGCTGCCTACATTGTTTTGTCAGCTTGTTTCAGCCTCACGTGAATGGCACTAACAGAGGCACCCATTGTGTTGTGACGGAGCCAAATTGCCAAGATAAACCGTTTGTGCTGCCGCAAGATGAAATTTCAGTTGAGCACCATGTAGCTCTGTAACCGTTAATTGAGTTCGACTATAAAATAACTTTATTCTACAGCTTGATGATTTCGCTCAAGAGATGTTGCTGAACGTTATTACAAATAAATGTCTGTGCAGTTATTTTGCACCAAAATACTACTGAAACAAAGAACAAGCAATCATTTTACTCTACTCGTTGCAAAACCAGATGAAATGCAATGTTTAGATATCACAGTTTAATGTTACGCTCTTCAATTCCCATTTTGTAATACCGTGTTCCACAGAAGGCTGGCGTACCTAATAGTTCTCGGCTTTTCTAAAATGGAGTAGGTATTTGATATTTTTCTGTATGGACCACAGCAGTTCAATTGTTCAACTGTGTGTGAAATCTTATGGTACTTAACTGCTAAGGTCATCAGTCCCTAAGCTTACACACTACTTAACCTAAATTATCCTAAGGACAAAAACACACACACACACACAGACACATGCCCGAGGGAGGACTTGAACCTCCGCCGAGACCAGCCGCACGGTCTATGACTGTAGCGCTTCAGGCCGCTCGGCTAATCACGCGCGGCATGGACCACAGCTCTGATGTTTTCATTTTAGTATTGATATTTTTACTGAACCCATTTTTTAAGTTGTGAATGGAGTAATTTATTAATAGCATTCGAGAGTTCTTAGCAGTTTCTAATGGTACTTTGAGATGACGGTTTATAGTTTACAGTGAAATATGAATACCAAGAGGACAGGCACTGTACATTTTCGTTCCCTGTACATATCACAATGTAAGTTCCAATGAGCCGTGTTGGCATTGTGGACGGTAATAATTTGCGCATTCTCGGCCATTTTGTGTAAGAACTTTCACCGCAAACTACAACAATAGTATTATCACCATTCAGATCTTTTTGCGCACTACAGAACACAGTTTAAAAAACACGTATATGCTTCAGTTCATAGCTAGAGAAGAGAAAGTATGTGCAACACTCACACAACAAACCACTTGCCCCTTTCTTGTTTACTGAGCTAAGTCCACTATTGACTTTGCGGCCTTTCCAAGTAGTGTGCGTTGTACTCATTTCTACTTTGCAACTCCTTAAATTTATTGTTGTGTTCTATAAACTAAACTGGACTGGACTGAACTAGTTTCCTATTCGCTAGCTTCGTGTGTGTGTTGTAGTCCTGAACAATGCGTGTGGTGTAATTATCCAACATGCGAAAATGGGGCATTCTTCCAGCTGACTGAGATCCATCCTGCGAGTGAGGAGCACCACGAGACCCGTCCCACCTGCTAATTTGTCCTCAACCTGCACAACACAGGACCTCATCGAGGGAACCAACAAGGCCATCGGAGTTGCTACCTTCTGGAAATGCTGACCGGACAGGGAACTGAATGAATGAATGAATGAAAGCGCTACCTCATAAAATTAATCGCCAAAACACTCTGAAACCGCGTAACTGTATTTGAATTAACTTTTACCGAAATGAATAGAAACCTAAAAATGCACACGAAATAAGCTGTCCCGTGAAATTCTGTATTGCGCATTATAGTGAACAGAGCTACAATACGTGACGTCACAGTACGTCACTTGCATTTCCAACATACATATATAAATCTACATTTATAATCCGCAAGCCACCCAACGGTGTGTGGTGGAGGGCACTTTACGTGCCACTGTCATAAAGCTAACAGAAAAAATTACACATAAAATTACAAAACTAATTATGAAAGAATAACTGTCCGAAATGCTTTTCTAAAAATGTCACGTGAATTTACGTGCGCGAACTGAGTAAAGAAAATTCCAAACATTGAATAACATACACGTAAATGTAACACTGCACTGTAAGAATAAATCTGTCTGAGAAGGAAATGTAATCCGACCTGAATCGTACCTAAGTAGAAACTGGTGTTAATTTTGAAATGCGAGGCTTAACTGTGAATGACACTATTGTCTCCTGACTGATGTTAAAGTAGCTGTAACAAATGTTATGACTTACGTGTGGTAACGGATACTCGGTACTGCTCGAAAGTGATGAACATAAACAGACAGCGCAGCAGCAAAGCAATCACAGAAAAATCTCCCGCAGTGCAATGCAAGAACATGCAGATTTGCTAAACAAGTCATGTCACAGTTTTACCCACTGTGTTCCGCAAAGTGCAGTGTGTCAACGACACGCAATCGGAAAGGGTGGAATATAGTGCATTTACTAAATGACTGAAAAGCGACTAGCATTTAAAAACAATATCGTGAATACCGAAACTCGTTCTTTGAATATTATAATCATCTTAACAGAGTTACTTATTGTTACAAATATGACTGTCATCAAACGAATTAGTAGAATCATAAGGGATCGTTAAATCTGTAACTTCTGAGGGCAAGCCATGTGAACAAAGAACTTTACTTATTCATGTCTGAACAGTGAGAACTAACTATTACGAAACCAATAAGAGAAATCCCACTAAAATTTCTTTTTCCAGACACATAATAAATTATGCACAGGCAAACAATGCAGTGACAACATTACCTTTAAATCTTCACACCTCTCATATTAATCTTTTCCAAACCATATTTCCAAAATTCAACGTCCTCTACATATTTATCTCTTCGCTCTGCAAGCTGTTTCCCCTAGACGGCTCAGTAGCGTGACCAACACCCGACTCACTCACTCACTCCTCACAGAATGGTACTGGCAACGACAGTGTTACTGATAACCAAACACAACAGAGCTCGAACTCGGAACCTCTGTGACGCAGCGTATCCACTACTGAAGTAGTCCAGAAGTAGTAGTAGATATGAAATATGTCACATCGAATGAAAATATAGTGCTCACATCACATTTCTTGAATACAAAAAACAAACTAGAAATCTTAAACTTCACTGGTACGGTGTGTGCAAGGAACAAAGTGGGTGGTGGGGGGTCCAGAAGGTAGTGTAGTGTATGACAATTGTCTCTTCACCGTGTATCTCGCTTAGGAATCTTGAGAATAAGGTAGAGAGATTAGGGTGCGCATAAAAGGCAAACAGACAGCGATTTTCCCCTCGCTCACTATGCCACTAGAAGAGAATGGAAAATTGCTAGTACCGGTACTACAAATACCCTCTGCCATGCATAGTACAATGGCTTGCCTAATATATTAGAACAGTTAAGCCGTCATGTAACTTAAACAAGTACATGGTGAGACACACGTTTAATCCTGGCAGATTTGGTGTGCTGACTACAGAAATATGGGAAGGGCCTTTTTAGGAAAACAACAGGGCGGGGGTAAATACTTCGTAAAACGAACTATGGATTTAGATGACATTAAAAATCCAGAAACAGGAATTGGATAAATCTGTATCCCTCAAATACTCCAATACAAATACGATGACTAATTAACAGGAGTAGTTACTTAAATGCTACGAAATATGTTTCATGTTATTTGCTTCCGTCCATTGGCAAAAACTTCACTGTCCGCTTCATCATCAGGTTCGGAAATACAAGTGTGCAATGGTAGAGCTTTTGATCTGGTAACACAGCGTTATACTCTTACATTCCTCATCCGGACACTGACTGGTGGGGTACTTTTCTTCCCATATCCATTTGACAGTTGCGGCATTAACGCAATAAATACTTTACGAGACATCAGAAGTACTCACTCTGATCTATTTGCGAGTGGGTGAAGCGGCGTGAGTGCGGAAAAGTAGGTGAACCGAAATTTCATACGCTACGTATGGGCTGGTGCACGTGCTTCGGCCTATGGGATCTGGTGGATGATGCGGGCAGTCGACTGACCACCCACGCTGGTGAAGGCCTGAGCGGGGCTGGCGGTTGCCATCATACACAAAGGAGTCGCTGGTCCACCGCCAACGCCACACTAACCTGCCAGAACGGACTTCGGAGCCACGCGCCTTAGGCATAACACAACAAATCGACTGCTCATGACGTGTTAGCACAGATCAGAAAACGTACACACGACATCAAAAGCGTGCAACTTATACCATGTGATCAAAAGTACCCGGAAACACCTATGTAATGCGAAACTGAAGACTAGATGACATTAGAGGCGGACACAACAGTGTGAAAGGAAGCTGGTTCGGTAGGAAAAGCAGTAAAAGCAGTATCGGTCGCTAAAAAGAGCTCAGTACCTCGAACGTGGACAGCTCATTGTATTTCACCTAAGCAATGCATCCATCAGAAACATTTCAACCCTTCTAACGTTGCCCAAGTCGTCTGTTGGTCATGTGATTATGAAGTGGAAACGAGGAAGTACCGAGGAGGTGGTGTTACGGTATGGGGGCTCGTTTTCGTCTTTAGGATATGGTGCTGTTTAAGAAAACACTAAATGTGGAAGGAGAATGTTGTTGTTGTTGTTGTTGTTATGGTCTTCACTCCAGAGACTGGTTTTATGCAGGCCTCCATGCTACTCTATCCTGTGCAAGCCTCTTCACCTCCAAGTAGCTACTACAACCTACTGCCTTCTGAATATGCTTAAAGTGCTCATCTCTTGCTCTTCCACTACGATTTTTACCCCCCACGCTTCCCTCCAGTACTAAATTGGTGATCCCTTGATGCCCCAGAACGTGTCCTATCAACCGATCCCTTCTTCAAGTAAGATTGTGCCACAAATTTCTCTTCTCCCTATTTCTATTCAGTACCTCCTCATTTGTTACGTCATCTAGCCATCTAATCTTCAGCATTCCTCTGTAGCACCACATCTCAAAAGCTTCTTGTGGTGTCACCGCCAGACACCACACTTGCTAGGTGGTAGCTTTTAAATCGGCCGCGGTCCGTTAGTATACGTCGGACCCACGTGTCGCCACTATCAGTGATTGCAGACAGAGCGCCGCCACACGGCAGGTCTAGTCTAGAGAGACTCCCTAGCACTCGCCCAGTTATACAGCCGACTTTGCTAGCGATGGTTCACTGGCTACTTACGCTCTCATTTGCAGAGACGAAAGTTTAGCATAGCCTTCAGCTACGTCATTTGCTACGACCTAGCAAGGCGCCATATTCAGTTACTGCAACTGATTACTTCAAGACTGTATTCTGAACAAATAATATTGTGAATCATGTACCGTCAAGAGCGACGTTCATCATTAATGGATTAGAGTTAAGTACCAAACTAATTACGTCCACTTTCTGAATTCTAATTCCTTGTCATGTTCCAGACCTCACGTCAGTATAGTTCTTCCCTCCTCACGCCAGCCTGCGTGAGCTAAAGCGCGTGCATTTCGGCCTCCACTAGTAACACGGTGTTGGCTCTTCTCCCAACACAACACTTTTATTCTCTTCTTGTCCAAACTATTTATCGTCCATGTTTCCACTTCCATACATGGCTACACTCCATACAAATACTTAGAGAATCGACTCCCTAATACTTAAATCTATACTCTGTGTTGCCAAATTTCTCTTATTGAGAAACTCTTTCTTTACCATTGCCAGTCTACATTTTATATCCTTCCTACTTCGAAAAACATCAGTTATTTTTTGCCTTCTAAATAGCAAAACTCATCTACTATTTTAAGTCTCTCCTTTCCTAATTTCATACCCTCCGCATCGCTTTATTTCCCCTGCATACAATAGAGAAACAGTTCGGATCGATGATTGTTTGTATCAGCAAGACCATGGATCTAGTCATAAAGCAGCGTCTGTGAGGCAAGAGTTTGTCGACAGTAAAATATCTGAAATGTAGTAACCCGCCCAGAGTGCCGACCCGAACCAAATGGGACACCTCTGGTTGCAGACCCAAGCGTCCAACATCATTAACTTATCTGGTTTCGGGTCTCTAGGAAGCATTGTCTGTCACTCTTCCACAGATATCCAAATACCTCACTGAAAGCGTTCCCAGCAGATTTCAAGGCGTCAAAAGATAAAGGGTGGACACACCCAATATTAATGTCCACTTACTGGCGGCCACATGATTTTGATTAGACAGTGCCTGTATGAGCAATCAGTGACAAGAGCAGTTGTTTAACATATTGACTGCACTGCGACGTATGGGAGCTCGCTACAAACGGGTACCAAAAAACTCGTCACCAGCGCCTAATTTGTGATTGTGAATTTTTAATAGCTATGAAAATATTTGAGAGATTTATAACGAAAAACAAGGAGTGCACGCAATGGATAGTAATAACAAGGTGAACTAATCGTGCATCAATTACGTAATGCATGCGCCCCACGTGTTTTGTTGGAAATCGTACAATTGTGGCTACTAAAAATTCAGTCACAAATTTTCAGAACTATCTGTGTGGGGTTAGGAATCGGTACGGAGCTAGGAGAAATAATTTTATGATTTTTAGTCTGTTTTAAAAACGTATTATATTAAAAAATTGTCTTTATGTAAATAATTATTTTTAGTCTTATTTGTGTGAATTTTCCCAGTGGATTTTCGACATTTTGATGAGGTTGTAAGGACACATGTGTGAAATTACAGTTTTATCTCAGTATCTTTTGAACTGCAGTATCTTTTCACCTGATCATATGTGAAATAGGTTGGTGTAACACCTGCTTACTAATAATATATCAATCCGTTCAATTGTTATTTTCCTAAAAAATAAAGAAGAAATTAATGTTGTACGATTTCTTATAACATTGTCCAAAAATGGCTCTGAGCACTATGGGACTTAACATCTATGGTCATCAGTCTCCTAGAACTTAGAACTACTTAAACCTAACTAACCTAAGGACAGCACACAACACCCAGCCATCACGAGGCAGAGAAAATCCCTGACCCCGCCGGGAATCGAACCCGGGAACCCGAGCGTGGGAAGCGAGAACGCTACCGCACGACCACGAGATGCGGGCTATAAAATTGTTATTTTTATTGTTGCAAAATATTGTGAACGGAACCTGGGAAGTATCGGCAACGCAAGTTAATACTACACTGCCATCCAGTGCTGAGTTCTGTTTAAAATTTCAAGTCTGTAGCTCATCTCGAAGTTAGTTTAAAATAAATTGCACAATTTGTACGCAACGGACACACAAGAAGGCGACAAAAAAGATATGCTGATGACCTTATGGTTTAAATTAGGTTGAGGTATCTCCAAGCCAACTGCAAGAGAGTGAATTGGGATTCAGTATTCTGGCAACGAGGAGGCCATCTGAGACAGAACATCATTTCTGTCCGCACAGGGATTGGGAGAAAAATCGGTGGCGCTCTTTTCAAAGGAACTGCCTTACGTTATAAAAGCTCGAACATGAATAATAGCAAAAGTAATAACGATAGCAGTCAAATATGAATATGTCTTCAGCAGACATAAAAGAAAAAATATCAAGACGACTATTAGGTGCCACTTGGCCTTAGGTCTGCATGTAACTCAACTTCAAAAGCATGAAGAAATTTTGGATGAAAAAAAAAAAATTTCGTTCCCTAATGCAATCATATTTAACGTGGCTCTTCTTGGTTCCCATGTAAAAAGAAACCTTACAATAAGCACAACAGGAAAGAGCATGACGAATGAGGTTAATTTTTCGATGTTTAATATGTTAGCTGTAAAGTGGAATAGAGAGGAAGGTATAAAAATAATGTAACGACTGAACTAAAACATTAAAAGCGATGGAAGATCAGGTTTAACCGATCGTAAATCTGACAGTAATCGCGGAATGGACGCCTGGAACTCGTAAAGACTGCCACATACCAGTTATGCCATTTATCACGCACTGCAGAAGCTAGTTTGCTTTACGACTGTACTTTTGTCGGATAAATAGACTGTCGATAGATCATACAATCGCTGACGTCCTTTTTTCCTACTTTATTTATTCACACAACAAGCATTTGAGACGGAAACGAGCAGCCAGCCCCGTATTTGATCAAACGAGTGTGAAAATCCTCCAAAGAATGACACCACACCAGCTGGCGAATCAGAATAGCGATCGTTAATCAAGCTTGCGGCCACCAACAAGGACAGTATCTCTTATTTCGTAAGGCAACGGCCCTACGTGTTTTGCTTTATGAACAGACCGAAATGTACCTCTTCGCTTGAACATTACTTACGACAAATGATTTTAGACTCTCGTGGCCTCGGTCCATTTCGGTATAATTTTTCTGTGTGACTGCATCATCATCTTTAAAATCTACCCACGTTGCACTGCTATTGTAGGCAGTCTTCATCGTTTTATCACATCACGACACTATCTCAGCATCGCAGCCATGGCTCCAAAGTCTAAAAGCATATGACCCCCGAGCACTACCCATCAAAATAATCTTGTCCTCATTTTCCCGACATTCATAGGTTGTTTCTTAATTTAGAACAGTTCTTGGTTTTTACATATTCTCCCACCAACAAAATGTTGCACGGAACCAAAGTTCTTCCTCAGGCTTTATGCTTTGGAATTACTAGTTTCTCGTCATCTGCCTTTATGATACTCAAGATCTCAATTCCATATACCGGCACTGGAAGTACCCTTGCGCATATGCCTTGATTTCAGTTTTGCTGAAGACAACGTAAATTTGCAGAAACTTGCCCCGCTAATGTACATACATTGTTTGGAAACGGTGAACTAGATTTGGTGACTTGTTACCATTATTCTGTACTACTAACCGACTATCATGTAGCTTTATTAATGCTAATAAACTTTGGCGGCTTTGCCGGCCATTATTCTAGACATTAATTTGCATCTGAGAGACTTTGAGGAACTCAAATACGCAAAAATTAATAGCATTTGTACCCGTGGAACATTTCCATGAAATTTTACAGGTCGCTGCAGGATACCAGAGCCTCTCATTAACTCAGCCGTACAATTTTTAAGTTAAATTGTTAACTCGTTTTTGACGCAATACTGAAATGCAAAGCTCAGATTCGAATATCCAGTTTTTATTTGTGAAATTTTGCTGAAGAATAACTAGGAGACTCTGAAAAGTGAATTGCACCGTTTAATTGAAAACGATTTCTTTCTTCGCATATACCGGAATTTTCCGAACTACCTAAACCGGGCTGTATCTCCTGCTGTCACTTAGGTGAGCTGAAGATGGTTAACCTGCCTCCGGATTGGGTGCTCACCTTTGAAGAGTGGACTGCTGCAGCTGACGGCCCGCTCCAGTGTGTGGTACCTGTAATGCACACACAGCTATACGTCACATTTTGGAAGACTGATCCCCGTTTATTACTGTGAGGGCGCCCATGATTTGGCTGGGGATTTATCCTCTACTTTCGACGCTAAACGACAAACCGTCAAGTACCTTCTAAATTTTGGCGTTGCTTTCCAGCGTCTAAAGCGTAGGGCAGGAACAGTTAGTTAATTCAGGGTAGTCCTACACAAACCAAACGTTTCCATTTCGGGGCTCCTTCCACATTCTTGTAAGTTTTCCTCGCACTTAAATGTTTTTAGTATTTTTCCTACTCATTTTTACTTTCATTTCTTTTGCGTTCATTTCAATTAGTAAGAGTTTATTTACTTTCGAACTCTTAACGACAGCGGTGTCCTTCGTTCAAATCCAGACAACAACCACTACTTTACCACTGCAAGATGTGTGTTGTATTTGAAAGTATCGGTTTCGTGTCGGTAACTGTAGGGAGAGTATACAACGTAGTCTCCAGTGTAGCAGGTGGTGATCATAAGAAAAGAAGACGGTAAGAGTCGGTACCAGCACCTGAGGCACTGACACACTTTGTCCAAGGGTCGGATTTTCATCAACGGAGTACATGCCCAAAATCTAAGAGAGAGTGCGGAGGGATATAGGTTTTAACCAAGGAAACAACCGCGCAGTTTTATGACTATAGCAGTTACACATTCATTTCTTTCTCCTTTATTTCCAGCTTAACACTGGAGAACGGAACTTCCTGTACACCAGTGTTAGAATCAGCTAGCTCTGCGCCGATTAACGTGCAAGAAAGTGACCGCAGTTACGATAATCCTTGTTCAATGAACTGACACGCAATCGTTGCAATCGTTAACTTTGACGACGTTCAATTAGGAACATGGGTGCACTCAGCGGCTGTGATATGACTTTCAAGTGGTAGAGGACAGCAGTCAGTCGTCCTTTTCTTGCAGTTCTTTTTTTTCTAGACAAATCTAGGTTTCGGCTAGTGCCTAGCCATTATCAATGCACCATTTCATTGTATCAATGCATATTCTAATACGTCAATCCCTTGTTGTTCGTGTTTCTGTCACAGTCCTTTCTAGACCATGCAAGAATAATGCACTGATAATGGCTAGGCACTAGCTGAAATCTAAATCTGCCGAATAAAATCTACAACAAATGGACTACTGATTGCTGCGCTCTATCATTTGAAAGTTTGACATTTTTTGCAGCCGCATTTACTTACAAGATGACTACTTAAGCACCTTAGTGAAAATAACATATTGTCAAAGTCACTGTTTGGGTTTCTTAAGGGTTCTGATATTGAGAAAGCTATTTACACTTACAGCGAAAATGTCCTATCATTGGACAACAAATTAGAAACAACTGGCATATTCTGTAACCTGTCAAAGGCGTTTGACTGTGTGAATCACAGCATTCTTTTAAGTAAATTAAAATATGGTGGCGTCACTGGTAGTGCTGCAAAGTGGTTTCAGTCGTATCTTACGAATAGAAAACAAAGGTGTTATTACATAACACTTCAGCAGTAGGCAATCAGACATCATCTGACTGGGAAGAAATTACATGTGGTGTTCCCCAATGTTCCATACTAGGTCCACTACTGTTTCTTGTGTATAATAATGACCTGTCATCTGTTACATTACCAGATTCCAAGTTTGTCTTATTTGCAAATGATACAAACATTGCAATAAATAATAAATCAAATATAAATTTAGAAAGGGCAGCTAATCAAATTTTTTCTGACATTAATAAGTGGTTCATAGCCAATTCACTGTCATTAAACTTTGAAAAGACCCACTATATGCAGTTCAGAACTTCCAAGAGATTTCCTGCTGGTGCGTGTATAAAATATGATGACATGGAAATAGGAGAAGTTGAGAGTGTAAAATTCTTGGGATTACAACTTGATAATAAATTCAGTTGGGAGCAACATACTAACGAACTGCTAAAGTGCCTAAACAAGTCTGTGTTTGTAATGCGAATGATGTCAGACATAGGAGATATAAATATAAAAAACTGGCATATTTTGCTGATTTTCACTCGATTCTGTCATATGGTATCATATTTTGGAGTAACTCCCCAAACAGAGAAAAAAAAAAGTTTTCGGGTACAGAAGCGTATAATAAGAGTAATGAGTAGTGTAAATCCAAGAACATCATGTCAAAACCTATTCAAAGAATTGGCCATATTAACCACAGCTTCTCAGTATATTTATTTCTTAATAAAGTTTGTTGTAAATAATACATCTCTTTTTCCAACTAACTGCTTAGTACACAGTATCAATACTAGGAATAAGAACAATGTGCATAAAGATTTAAAATCACCTACTCTTGCCCATAAAGGAGTCCAGTATTCAGCAACGCATATTTTCAATAAGGTACCAGCAACCATTAAGACTTTAGTTTCAGACAAGGCACAATTTAAACATAATTTAAAAGAATTTTTGGTGGCCAACTCCTTCTATTCCATCCATGAGTTTCTCAACATTTTAATGAAAATTTATTACACTTTAATTTTTGACAATACTTGGTTGTAACAGCCAAGGAACTACCTACTGTGTGAACGATGGATGTATGGAAAGCAGATGTAAGTCTTAAGTCTGTAAATAGTGGAAGTTTAATTTTAAATCTTGTACATAATCTGACTGTTCTTAACTGAGGATCACTGAAATGAATAATTTACTTTAATTTTTGACAGTACTTGGTTGTAATAGCCAAGAAACTAGCAAATATCTGAATGATGGATTTAATGAAAGCAGATCTAAGTATTAAACCTGTAAATATTAAAAGTTTAAATTTAATTCATGTACATAATTTTACTGTTTATTGACTGAGGATCATTAAAATTAATGAAACTCAAGTTTTTCTAATTACGTTTTTGTAATGTGTTTATCTGACATGTTCCACACTCAGGAGGATTCCCTCTTTTATGGGTCTATGGAATGAATAATTAATCTAATCTAAACTAGTGGACGAAAGCAGGGTGATTTATTTACCTTCCTAAGAGAGAGGCAGAGCAATGCTACTGTGATTTTTCGCCTCCTCGAATTGCCGCCTGGGTTAACCGCGGATTCTGCCGTTGTGAGGCACTAGGCAGCCCCTTCTCCATGAAGCCCCGATGACGGCCCGAGCGCGCAGCCCTGCTCTGCCACACGCCACATTCCTGGCTGCACTTGCTGCCCGGTTATTTCCAGACGTGGAGCGCCGTGTTTCCGGCCGTTTTTTATAGGACATAAACTAAGCGCACCGCCTGCAAGGGACGGGTCGCCGCAATACCCTGGCGCGAGCCGCGGCTGCCCCGCAGGTCGTTACAAGAGCGCTCTCGAGGCGGTCGCCCGGCAGCCGTTTCTAGCGACAGTCTGTGTGCGGCCGATACTAACGTTCCACTTGCGATCTGAAAGTCTCCACACTCAATTTTCTTATTCTACCACTCTGAGGTAACGGGAACGCTCTCTTACGGACATCATCTCCAGATGCTTTTTCACTTGGTGATTGACATTTAGCTCCATGCTGTATGACATACCGTTCTATGTCACTATACTCCTCGTCATTTCTCCATTTATATTTGTATTGGTACTGCGCTGAAAATACCCTACTGGCCATTAAAACTGCTACCCCCACGAAGATGACGTGCTACAGACGCGAAACTTAACCGACAAGAAGAAGATGCTGTGATATGCAAATAATTAGCTTTTCAGAGCATTCACACAAGGGTAGCGCCGGTGGCGACACCTACAACGTGCTGACATGAGGAAAGTTTCCAACCGATTTCTCATACACAAACACCAGTTGACCGGCGTTGCCTGGTGAAACGTTGTGATGCCTCGTGTAACGAGGAGAAATGCGTACCATCACGTTTCCTACATTGATAAAGATCGGATTGTAGCCTATCGCGATTGCAGTTCATCGTATCGCGACATTGCTGCTCGCGTTGGTCGAGATCCAATGACTGTTAGCAGAATATGGAATCGGTGGGTTCAGGAGGATAATATGGAACGCCGTGCTGGATCCCAACGGCCTCGTATCGCTAGCAGTCGAGATGACAGGCATCTTATCCGCATGGCTGTAACGGATCGTGCAGCCACGTCTCGATCCCTGAGACAACAGATGGGGACGTTTGCAAGACAACAACCATCTGCACGAACAGTTCGACGTCGTTTGCAGCAGCATGGACTATCAGCTCGGAGACCGTGACTGCGGTTACCCTTGACGCTGCATCAGAGACAGGAGCGCCTGCGATGGTGTACCCGACGACGAACCTGGGTGCACGAATGGCGAAACATCATTTTTTCTGATGAATCGAGGTTCTGTTTACAGCATCATGATGGTCTCATTCGTGTTTGGCGACATCGCAGTGAACGCACTTTGGATGCGTGTATTCGTCATCGCCATACTGGCGTATCACCCGGCGTGATCGTATGGGGTGCCATTGGTTACACGTCTCTGTCACCTGTTGTTCGCATTGACGGCACTTTGAACAGTGGACGTTAAGTTTCAGATGTGTTACGACCCGTGGCTCTACCCTTCATTCGATCCCTGCGAAACCTTACATTTCAGCAGGATAATGCACGACCGCTTGTTGCAGGTCCTGTACGGGCCTTTCTGGATACAGAAAATGTTCGTCTGCTGCCCTGACCAGAACATTCTCTAGATCTCTCACCAATTGAAAACGTCTGGTCCATCGTGGCCGAGCAAGTGGCTCGTCACAGTACGCCAGTCACTTCTCTTGATGAACTGTGGTATCGCGTTGAAGCTGCATGGGCAGCTATACCTGTACACGCCATCCAAGCTCTGTTTGACTCAATGCCCAGGCGTATCAAGGCCGTTATTATTGCCAGAGGTGGTTGTTCTGGGTACTGATTTCTCAGGATGTATCCACTCAAATTGCGTGAAAATGTAATCACATGTCAGTACTATTCTGCAGCGGGGTGTGTGCTGATGTGAAACTTCCAAGAAGATTAAAACTGTGTGCCGGACCGAGACTCGAACTCGGGACCTTTGCCTTTCGCGGGCAAGTGTTCTACCAACTAAGCTGTCCTACCAGTACCTGGTTTCCTACCTTCCAAGCTGGTACTGGTAGAACTGAAACTGTGATGGCGGATCGTGATTCGTGCTTGGGTAGCTCAGTTGGTAAAGCACTCGCCCGCGAAAGACAAAGGTCCCGAGTTCGAGTCTCGGTCCGGCACACAGTTTTTATCTTCTAGGAAGTTTCACATCAGCACACACCCCGCTGCAGAATCCAAATTTCATTCTGGAATAGAGGAATTGATTCCCAGCAATCGCATAGTGACTATCGCTGTCACTGCTCAACAGCATATCTGTGGGCAGTGCTCATCCCGTCGCCCGAGATCGTTTACAGTGCTGGAAATTGTTAAAAAAAAATGGTTCAAATGGCTCTGACAAGGGAACCTCTCCATCGCACCCCCCCTCAGATTTAGTTATAAGTTGGCACAGTAGATAGGCCTTGAAAAACCGAACACAGATCAATCGAGAAAACAGGAAGAAGTTGTATAGAACTATGAAAAAAATTAGTAAAACATACACACTGAGTAGTCCATGTGCAAGATAGGCAACATCAAGGAGATTTTGAGCTCAGAAGCGCCGTGGTCCCGTGGTTAGCGCGAGTAGTTACAAAACGCGCGGTCCTTAGTTCAAATCTTACCTCAACTTAAAATTTTACTTTCTTTATTTTCGCAAAGTTATGATCTGTCCGTTCGTTCATTGACGTCTCTGTTCACTGAAATAAGTTTAGTGTCTGTGTTTTGCGACCGCTCCGCAAAACCGTGCGATTAGTAGACGAAAGGACGTGCCTCTTCAATGGGAACCGAAAACATTTAATCGCAAGGTCATACGTCAACCGATTCCTCCACAGGAAAACACGTCTGATATATTCTATACGATACTGGTGACGGCATGTGCGTCACATGACAGGAATATGTTGTCGACCCACCTAACTTGTACACTTGGCGAATGGGTAAATAGATTCTTCTACCTTGCCCGATTTAGGTTTTCTTGTGGATGTGATTATCACTCCCAAAAAAGTGATCGCATCGGACGGACAGACGGACAGATATAATTGCCTGAAAACAAAAAATTAAAATGTTCACTCGAGGGAAGACTTGAACCAAGGACCTCTCGTTTCACAGCTGCTTACGCTAACCACGGGACCACGGCGCTCCTACGCTCAGACTCTCCTTGATATTGCTTATCTCACATGGACTACTCACTTTGTGTCTTTTGCTTATTTTTTTCATAGTTCCACATAACTTATTCCTGTTTTCTCGATTGATCTGTGTTCAGTTTTTCAAGGCCTATCCACTGTGCCGACTTATAACTAAATCTGAGGGGAGTGCGATGGGGAGGTTCCCTTGTGAGCACTATGGGACTTAACTTCTAAGGTCATCAGTCCCCTAGAACTTAGAACTACTTAAACCTAACTAACCTAAGGACATCACACACATCCATGCCCGAGGCAGGATTCGAACCTGCAACCGTAGTGGTCGCGCGGTTCCAGACTGTAGCGCCTAGAACCGCTAGGCCACCCCGGCTGGCTCTGGAAATTGTGCTCACGTTGGGCTGCACGACCATTGTCACCTGCGCACAAAGGCGCAAGTATTACGCGAGTAAAGAGCATCAGGCGTGGAAATTAAGCAAAGACAATGTTCTCCTTCATGACAATGCAACACCACATACGACCAGCACAAGACAAGATTTGCTTGGAAGCATCTGCCATGCAGTACGGATCTTGCACCATTCGGTTTGTAACTTTACGAGAGGCTGAGGAAAAAATCTTGTGGCAAAGACATTTTGCAACGTTGAGGACATTCAAAAAGCCATTCTCCAATGGTTCCCTGATCAAGGACTCCGAATGTTATTTAAAAAGTAATGTAATGTGTCTATGTCACATTGAAAGTTTCTTGATCAGTCATAATAATGTATAATTCACTTTTTAAAGTCCCATCTAATCAGCTCAACGGGGCATCGATAGAATTTTAGCAGGTCTCCCATGGGAGCAAACTTTTTCCAGTCATTCATGGTACTTGCCGTAGACATCAGAAATACTCCTTTTAACTCTTCACTTTTTATCTCCGGTTTTATTTTCCTGCAGTGTTTGTTGTTCGGTAACAGTGGTTTACACTGAGCTGACAGAATTCATGGGATAGCGATACGCGCATATACAGGTGGCGGTAGTATCCCGTGCACAAAGTACGGGGGTCGCCCACAAAGCAAGTTCCGTTTGGTTATATAAAACAAACGTGTACAGAGACAGAAAAAATAGTTATTGTAAAAAATCTACATCTGTTAAACTACTTTTCTACATAGCTTCCGAAATTTTGTAGGCACTTGTCATAGCGTGGCACAAGTTTTTGTATGTCTTCTTCATAGAAGGTTGCCGCCTGTGTATTCAACCATGTGGTAAAATATTCTTTCACCTCGTCATCATCGCTGAAGTGTTGAACACCAAGGGCAGACTTTAGGTGCAAGAAGAGATTAAAGTCGCTAGGGGCGAAGTCCGGGCTGTACAGAGGATGATCAAACGCGTCCCAGTGAAATTCCCGTAAGAGTTGTTTGGTCACGTTCGCCGTGTGAAGTCTGGCATTATCGTGGAAAAAACACCTTTTGACAGTAATCCTCGGCTCTTGTTCTGTGTTGCATGGCGCAATTTGTTAATGGTGTCGCAGTAACCATGTGCATTGTTTGGCCTCGTGGTAAGAAACGAATCAACAAAATGCCTTTTCTGTCCCAAAAAACGGTGCACATGATTTTTTTAGGTGTCAAGATTTGCTTAGGCTTAACCTTCGTTGGGGATGAAGTGTGCCTCCATTCCATTGATTGCCGTTTTGTTTCAGGGGTGTCGTACGATACCCAAGTTTCATCCCTCGTGACAATTCGAGAAAGAAAACCATCGCCTTCTTCATTGCAGCGTGTCAAAAAATGAAGTGGACTGCCCATCCGTTGTTTTTTGTGTTGTTCAGTAAGAATTTTGGATACCCAACGTGAGCAAAGTTTTGAAATTTCAGTTTTTCAGTGACAATTTCATGAATTCGTGATCGTGAGATTTGCGGAACTTCCACAGTACGGGCACTAAGTTTAAACTCACGGTTGTGCTTAATCTACTCTCCAATTGTGTAAACCAGTTCGTCAGTAACCACAGACGGGCGTCCACTTCGTACTTCATCCTGCACTTGATCACGTCCTTCATTGAACAGTCTGACCCACCTTCTAACCATTGAATCACTCATAGCATTTTGTCCGTAAACCTCGCAGATTTGCCGATAAATTTCCTTTGGTTTAACTTTCTTTGCATTTAGAAAACGAATCACATATCTGATTTCACACGCGGTGGCATTTTAAATTACGGCTGACATTATAAAGAAGCACTGCAAAGCACACGTCGGCAGCAGCGATCTGGAAATGGCGTACATGTCTTCCCCTTGGGTCAGAGTAACTGCCGCGCATGCTCGGAACTGCGATCGTAGCGCTGCCGCCGATAGAAATAGAAACGGAACTTACTTTGTGGACGACCCTAGTATAAAACAGCGGTGCATTGATGGAGCTGTCATTTGTACTTAGGTGATTCATATGGAAAGGTCCCGAATGATCATTGCCTCACAATGGGAATTACCTAACTTTGAATGCGAAATGAAGGTTGGAGCTAGACGTATGGGACATCGCATTTCGGAAATCATTTGCTTTTTTAATGGTCGACGGTGTACATTTAACGACGCAGAGCATTGGCGTTTAGGTGGAATTGTCAGTGCTGACATACAAGCAACACTGCGTGAAATAGTCGCAGAAGTCAATGTGGGAAGCACGACGAACGTATCCGTTACGGTACTGCGGCGAGATTTGGCGTTAATGGGCTATGGCAGCAGACGGCCGACGCGAGTGCCTTTTTTAACAGCACTATACCGCCTGCAGCGCCTCTCCTCGGCTCGTGACCGTAACGGTTAGATGCTAGGCAACTGGAAAACCGTGACATGGTCGGATTAGTCCCTACTTCATGTGGTAAGAACTGATGGTAAGGTTCGAGTGAGTTTACATAGAATGGGCTGGGACTTCTGGTCCGACTGAACCGACCATTGACCGGAAATGGCTATGTTCGGCTACTTGGAGGCCATTCGCCTCCATTCAACGACGGATCTTTTGTAGATGACAATGCGCCATGTCACCAGAGGAAAACTTTCCACAATTCGAGCGAATTATTTGGCCACCCAGATCGCCCGACATGAATCCCATCTCACGTTTATGGGACGTAATCGAGAGGTCAGTTCGTGCACAAAACGCTGCAGCGGCAACACTTATTGATAAAGAGATGTTGGATACGCAACTCTTATATGGGTTCACCGAATGTAGTGGAAGAGCGACACGACGACGCAATGTTGCCGCAGCGACGGCGAAAGCGATCACAGCACAGTATTTTTGCATCGTCTGCGTCTTGTTGTATTACTGTATGTGTACTGTGTTGTACTTTTCAGTGATCAAATACTACATTTTGCGGAAATATTTTCACAGAAAAACAAACCTAGTAGATCAATCAGGTATTTTGCCTTTTACCGTAACGTTTGAAGCATTACTAAAGAGACGTCAGCGTCTCCTCACGTAACTTATGCATCTACATCTACAGTTATACTCCGCAAGCGACCCAGCGGTGTGTGGCGGAGGGCACTTTACGTGCCACTGTCATTACCTCCCTTTCCTGTTCCAGTCGCGTAGGATTCGCGGGAAGAACGACTGCCGGAAAGCCTCCGTGCGCGCTCGAATCTCTCTAATTTTACATTCGTGATCTCTTCGGGAGGTATACGTAGTGGGGAGCAATGTATTCGATACCTCATCCAGAAACGCACCCTCTCGAAACCTGGACAGCAAGCTACACCGCGATGCAGAGCGCCTCTCTTGCAGAGTCTGCCACTTGAATTTGCTTAACATCTCCGTAACACTATCACGCTTACCAAATAACCCTGTGACGAAACACGCCGCTCTTCTTTGGATCTTCTCTATCTCCTCCGTCAACCCGACCTGGTACGGATCCCACACTGATGAGCAATACACAAGTATAGGTCGAACGAGTGTTTTGTAAGCCACCTCCTTTGTTGATGGACTACATTTTCTAAGGACTCTCCCAATGAATCTCAACCTGGTACCCGCCTTACCAACAATTAATTTTATATGATCATTTCACTTCAAATCGTTCCGCACGCATACTCCCAGATATTTTACAGAAGTAACTGCTACCAGTGTTTGTTCCGCTATCATGTAATCATACAATAAAGGATCCTTCTTTCTATGTATTCGCAATACATTACATTTGTCTATATTAAGGCTCCATTGCCACTCCCTGCACCAAGTGTCTATCCGCTCCAGATCTTCCTGCGTTTCGCTGCAATTTTCTAATGCTGCAACTTCTCTGTATATTACAGCATCATCCGCAAAAAGCCGCATGGAACTTCCGACACTATCTACTAGGTCATTTATATATATTGTGAAAGGTTAATACATCTCATAATTTCATAGAGCTAATCATCCTAGAGTCCTAGTTGCATTGGATGTATGTATTTCCATTAACAACTGTTTTAAAAACAAGAAAAATACCCTTCTTCTTGTCACTGTCTTATCGCATGTCTTTCAGAAAGTAAGCATGCCATTTTCTTACTCGCTAGAACTTCGTCACTGATTATAAAGGTGTGGAATCTCACTGACTCGAGTAGAGTTGTCTTCATCGACGAGTCCCGCTTCGAACTGAGCCCCAATCGCTAGCAAAGACGTGTCTGGAGAGGCCACGGACAGCGGTGGGGTACCAACCTAAAGCCGTCGGCACACGGACCGTGCATCCGAGCATTGAGCGTGCCGTGTTTCTGACTCTCATAACGTGGAATAGCACGTTCGGGAGTCTTTCCGTTCGTACAGAGCAA
This sequence comes from Schistocerca americana, assembly GCF_021461395.2. Classification (NCBI taxonomy): domain Eukaryota; kingdom Metazoa; phylum Arthropoda; class Insecta; order Orthoptera; family Acrididae; genus Schistocerca; species Schistocerca americana. The sequence continues at coordinate 360,602,476 of NC_060120.1, read as the reverse complement.
TATATAGCATGTCAGATATTCTGAGCGTGCGTCTGAGCGTTGACCAATCTGATGGCACGACGTCACCAACTTAACATGCACGGCATCCCCTTTCAGCACAGAGTTGTGAGGTGCCATATTGGCATTCAGTTCAAGACTATACGTATACAGGGTGTTACAAAAAGGTATGGCCCAACTTTCAGGAAACATTCCTCACGCACAAACAAGGAAAAGATGTTATGTGGACATGTGTCCGGAAACGCTTAATTTCCATGTTAGAGCTCATTTTAGTTTCTTCCACCTACGCTCAATGGAGCACGTTATCATGATTTCATACGGGATATTCTACCTATGCTGCTAGAACATGTGCCTTTACAAGTACGACACAACATGTGGTTCATGCACGATGGAGCTCCTGCACATTTCAGTCGAAGTGTTCGTACGCTTCTCAACAACAGATTCGGTGACCGGTGGATTGGTAGAGGCGGACCAATTCCATGGTCTCCGCGCTCTCCTGACGTCAACCCTCTTGACTTTCATTTATGGGGGCATTTGAAAGCTCTTGTCTACGCAACCCCGGTACCAAATGTAGAGACTATTCGTGCTCGTATGGTGGACGGCTGTGATACAATACGCCATTCTCCAGGGCTGCATCAGCGCATCAGGGATTCCATGCGACGGAGGGTGGATGCATGTATCCTCGCTAACGGAGGACATTTTGAACATTTCCTGTAAAAAAAGTGTTTGAAGTCATGCTGGTACGTTCTGTTGCTGTGTGTTTCCATTCCATGATTAATGTGATTTGAAGAGAAGTAATAAAATGAGCTCTAGCATGGAAAGTAAGCGTTTCCGGACACATGTCCACATAACATATTTTCTTCCTTTGCGTGTGAGGAATGTTTCCTGAAAGTTTGGCCGTACTTTTTTGTAACACCCTGTATATATGCCTGTTCTGAGCACCAGCAAATTGAGAATCTCTCGAAAACCCGTTCTTATCTGTGTGATTCGTTGCAAGAAAATAATGAGAAACATCATATTCGTGGAAAAATAATTATTGTAACTTGCGTATTATGAGAGTACGCTGTTTGAAGGCGACACACTAATGATCCACGAAAAACGCATTGTTTTTGGTACAATTTGTTATAACTAAAGTTCAATTAGTAACATAGCTACGATTAAAGCTTTTTGGAGATGTCAATACGCTACGATTCTATATTGATAAGATGATGTTTGTTAGCGTAATGAGTAGCGACACAGATCCATAATGAGATGTATGATAGTGTGGTGGTTCGCGTCTCGCCGTGTCTAAATTCTTTTTACTAACATTTGCGTTTTAATTATATTCTGATGCTTTATTATTAGCTTAATAGAAGTATATTCTATAATATTTAATATTATGTAAATATAAGTTCACCTTTTTTTTTGAGGAGTGTTTAGTTTGTTCGATTGGCTTGATCTACAGGACAGCTTGCGCTACTTGAATAAAGATATTTTGCTCCTATTTTTTTTACGCTTCGTAATTCACATGTTACAAAGATTTTGCTACTGGGTAGGGACAGTGATCAAGTAAAACTGACCATCGGGTTTTACTAAAATGTAGGAATTATGAAATAATGTTTATCTTATGTGGAGAAGTATTGCAACTTTGTATCGCATTGTTTTTAATGGAATTTTTGGAAGCCTGTGTCCTTATTGAGTGGACATGGTACTTTCCTTTTCGACTTAAAATATCTACATCGATACCGAAGTTTTTATTTGTGTATATTACATATAAAACAACGTGACTAGCGTATGGACAATAGAGTAAATGTACCTTTTAGCAGAGGTAACGTGGGAGTTTTACGCGCGCCCATTTATTAAACAGTGTGATTTACGAACTAGGAACATCCTACATGGAATGTAGTCGAATTAAATCGGGTGATGCTGCGGGAATTAGGTTAGGAAATGAGACGCTTAAAGTAGTAAATGAGTTTTGCTACTTGGGGAGCAAAATAACTGATGATGGTCGAAGTACAAAGGATACAAAATGTAGACTGGCAATGGCAAGGAGAGCGTTTCTGAAGAAGAGGAATTTGTTAACATCGAGTATAGATTTAAGTGTCAGGGAGTCGTTCCTGAAAGTATTTATATGGAGTGTAGCCTTGTATGGAAGTGAAACGTGGGCGATAAATAGTTTGGACAAGAAGGGAATAGAAGCTTTCGAAATGTGGTGCTACAGAAGAATAATGAAGACTACATGGGTAGATCACGTAACTAATGAGGAGGTATTGAACAGAACTGGGGAGGAGAGGAGTTTGTGGCGCAACTTGACTAGAAGAAGGGATCGGTTGGTAGGACTTGTTCTGAGGCATCAAGGGATCACAAATTTAGCATTGGAGGGCAGCGTGGAGGGTAAAAATCGTAGAGGGAGACTAAGAGATGAATACACTAAATAGATTCAGAAGCATGTAGGTTGCAGTAGGTACTGGGAGATGAAGAAACTTGCACAGGATAGAGTAGCATGGAGAGCTGCATCAAACCAGTCTCTGGACTGAAGACCACAACAACAACAACAACAACATCCTACAACTGCCGCTGGAGTGCGTTGTAATCGTGTACACCACGTTGGGGCCCACGTACCGTATGCACAAGTCGCATCAGTCCTGAGCGTTCAGCAGAACGTTGAACTTGGCACGCTCAACGTTGTCGTTCGGCAGCACGGTCCGTGTGCCGATGCCTTAACTGTCACCCGTTATACTGCCCGACAACCAGGAGTGATGGTGTGGGGTGCCATTTCCTTTGATAGCACGACCATTTTGTTTATCACCCGCGGCGTCCCTACAGCACAGCGGTACGTCGACATCATTTTACGCCCGATTTTGTCGCTCTTCATGACAAGCCATACTGGGATAACATTTCAACAAGATAATGCCCGCCCGCACGCAGGGAGTTCCTAATGGTTGTCTTCGTGCTTACCAAACTCTGCCTCGACCAGAAATGTTTCGGGATCAGTCCCCAAATGAGAATGATTCGAACATTCTGGGCAGAGGGCTCCAACAAGCTTGGGATTTTGACGATCTCATGCGCCAGAGGACAGAATATGGCGAGATACCCCTCAGGAGGACATACAACAACTGAATCAGTCGACGTCAGACCCAATAACTGCTTGAGTAAGGACCATAGATGGACCAACGTATTATTGTCTTTCTCAATATGTGAAGCTCTTTTTCTTGAATAAATCATCCGTCCTTCTTGAAATTTTAATCACTTGTTGGTTTGTACATGCACGTCAAATCTACCGATTTCCATCCCAATTGCATAATTCCTTTGTGGTGCGTCTTTTTTTTGTATTAGGGGTACCATTCTGTATAGTATTGAAGGAAACTGACGCATGTGCGCCACTGAAAGGTTTCCGGTGCCGCCCTCGAGATAATCACGTCACGTAGCAAAATTACACGTGCTGCACTTTGCCGACTGGAGCGGGCGTTAAGACTATCGACTACGCGGAAGGAAGTAATATTTGAAGATGGCGCATAAATCACAGGGATGATGCGGTCAGTATGGGAACGGTTCGGTTGCAGGCCTGTTGGCGGATGGGGCGGCGTCATCGTCACAGCGCGTACAATCACCGGAAGCGGCGCCGGTAACGGGACAGGGGCAGGCGCAGGCGAGCGCCTCCAGCACTCGGCCTTCAGCGGCCGGCGGTTTGCTGTCCACTGCCAGCTCCTCACGACGGCTCTTCCCACTCCAATCAAATGGTTCAAATGGCTCTGAGCACTATGGGACTTAACATCTGAGGTCATCAGTTGCCTAGAACTTAGAACTAATTGAACCTAACTAACCTAAGGACATCACACACATCCATGCCTGAGGCAGGATTCGAACCTGCGACCGTAGCGGTCACGCGGTTCCAGACTGAAGCGCCTAGAACTGCACGGCCACACCGGCCGGCATTTGCCTATTTTATAAATATTTGTAATACACATTTTACATAAATAAGATAATACGGAAACGTCGGAAAACAAACAACAGTCAAATGCTGTTAGAAAACAGGAAAATTGTATTTATAGCTTATTGGTCTATGAATAGAACCGTACGATATAATCTGAACTTGCCATACCTATGAACATAGCTCAAAGTCAGAGAGAGAGGGGTGGGGGTGGGGGTGGGAGAGAGGAGATGGACAGAGGGATCAGAGGAAACGGACGTAGAAAGCGGGAAGGAGAATATAGACACAGAGAGGGTGGAGGTGATGTTCAGAGAGAGGGGGAACGAAGAGGAGATGAACAAAGAAAGGAGAGGGGCAAATGGACAGACATGAGGGAGGGGGGGGGGGGGGGGAAGAAGGAGACTAGGACATATATCCGAACCCCTTACATGTGAGAAACCGTGTGCTCTCTCTTTCCTTTCTTTTCCATATCAGCAGACAGCCACAGCAACGTGTAGCCAGGTACAGCTAGCTGTCCATAAATTTCTTTGTAGATTGCGCTCTGGTAAAAATACCTAACTCTTTAATGTGGTGTCTTACGGTATGCATTTGCAGACTGAAAAATAATGTCATGCATTACTTGAAAATATTATTTTGCAAGAAACTGGCGAATGAAAACAGCTAAAATACGCTGCTATCTGCTCCCGAAAGACGACCTGCGTTTAACATTCCCTTGACGGCTAAGTCGCTAGAGACGCAACGAAAGTTCGGATTGTTGAAGTGTGTGAACGGAAATCGGCTTTGTTTCAATTTTTTTTTCTCGAAAGACCCATCGCGGCGTTTGCCGTAACTGTTTTAGGGGAACCACGGAAAACTGAACTCTAGATGGTCGGACGGGTACTTGATCCGTTGTCTTCCCAAATGCGATCCTAGTCCCTGAACCTGCAGCTTCTGAGCATTGCATCACACCTCCTTGCACACGGCACCATAGAAGTGCGGAAAGCCTCGGCATGAATCATTGCGTGGTAATGCAAGATTTCATTGCGCAGTATTCGTCGCGCAACAGCTGTAACACAGAACAAAGGCAATACAGACTTAACGTTGGCCGGTATATTATAGCCCTGTATGAAGGCTGGAGTAGTTTCTACACGTCGGTCCATTGCGTAAATCGCCTCAGCAAGCTAGTGGGTTGATTCTTAGTTTATAGTAAGTTCTCCAACGAAGTGAACAGTTTCGCTTTTGTCTTCCGCACGTTTTCCAGGCGTAGTAAAAGATTCATCAACTTTCAAGTGTGCAGTCGTAATAAGCACATGTCCCACACTGTATTTGGGCCGTATACCATCTTTTCCGCTTGAAGTGACAGACTGACTTGATACGGTGCTCAAATTTTAACTCCTTGAGCCACGCGAGTGGCGCCTACGAAGTCACTGTCTACACATTACTGCCTTATGCTACGCGGATCTGTGTTTCCTGATGTCATATACACACCTTTCATTAAATCGTATCTTGCGTGTTTGATGCCTTGGAACCAAGCAATTACATCTTTGGGCATATCTATTCGCCTGGCTTCCATGTCCCACCCACATATACTTCATTCTCACTGTTTAATACACGGCCCAGTCACATTAATGTGACCATCGCCTGTGTCTTCAACATCAACGTGCAATAGCCACTCACAGACGGCAGATGGCAGCACTAGCATTGGAGGGTATACACTACCGGCCATTAAAATTACTACGCCAAGAAAAAATGCAGATGATTAACGGGTATTCCCTGGACAAATATGTTATACTAGAACTGACATGTGATTACATTTTCACGGAATTTGGGTGCATAGATCCTGAGGAATCAGTACCCAGAACAACCAACTCTGGCCGTAATAACGGCCTTGATACGCCTGGGCATTGGGTCAAACAGAGCTCGGATGGCGTGTACAGGTACAGCTGGCCACGCAGCTTCAACACGATACCACTGTTCATCAAGAGTAGTGACTGGCGTATTGTGACGAGCCAGTTGCTTGCCTACCATTGACCAGACGTTTTCAATTGGTGAGAGATCTGGAGAATGTGCTGGCCAGGACAGCAGTCGAACATTTTCTGTACCCAGAAAGGCCCGTACAGGACCTGCAACATGCGGTTGTGCATTATCCTGCTGCAATGTAGGGTTTCGCAGGGATCGAATGAAGGATTGAGACACGGGTAGTAACACATTTGAAATGTAACGTCCACAACGCGAGCAAGAGGTGATCGACAAGTGTAACCAATGGCACCCCATACCATCACGGTAGGTCATACGCCAGTATGGCGATGACGAATGTGCTTCCAATGTGCGTTCACCGCGATGTCGCCAAACACGGATGAGACCATCATGATGCTGGAAACAGAACCTGGATTCATCCGAAAAAATAACGTTTTACCATTCGTGCAACCAGGTTCGTCGTTGAGTACCCCATCGCAGGCGCTCCTGTCTGTGATGCAGCGTCATGGGTAGCCGCAGCCATGGTCTCCGAGTTGATAGTCCATGCTGCTGCAAACGTCGTCGAACTGTTGGTGCAGATGGTTGTTGTCTTGCAAACGTACCCATCTGTTGACTCAGGGTCGAGACGTGGCTGCACGATCCGTTACAGATATGCGGATAAGATGCCTGTCATCTCGACTGTTAGTGATACGAGACCGTTGGGATCCAGCACGGCGTTCCGTATTACCCTCCTGAACCCACCGATTCCATATTCTGCTAACAGTCATTGGATCTCGACCAATGCGAGCAGCAATGTCGCGATACGATAAACCGCAATCGCGATAGGCTACAATACGACCTTTACCAAAATCGGAAACGCGATGGTACGCATTTCTCCTCCTTACACGAGGCATCACAACAACGTTTCACCAGGCAACGCCGTTCAACTGGTGTGTGTGTATGAGAAATCGGTTGGAAACTTTCCTCATGTCAGCACGTTGTAGGTGTCGCCACCGGCGCCAACGTTGTGTGAATGCTCTGAAAAGCTAATCATTTGCATATCACAGCATCTTCTTCCTGTCGGTTAAAGTTCGCGTCTGTAGCACGTCATCTTCGTGGTGTAGCAATTTTAATGGCCAGTAGTGTATAAAGCGAGTCGGGGGACGCGGATAACAGTACAGTCGTTGTATTATGGAAACGGACCGATTTGTCTGACGTGCAAAAGAGCATTATAATTGGCTTTCTGGTCTAGGGTGGAAGCGTTTTGGAAACGGCTAAGTTTGTAAACAGTTCGCACGCCGCCGTGTTTGAAGTATGCCGTCATGGCTAAATGGCGCTGTCCAACGCGGGCGCCAAGGCAAGGGTTGTGCCCCACGGGCCAATATGATAGGAATGAACGACGGCTGCGGAGACATGTACCGGCGAACAGACATGCAACTGTTGAACAACTGACCACCCACATGATCCGAGGGGCTACCAATAACGTCTCCTCAACGACGGTTCAGCGAACGTTGCCGCGTGTGGGCCTCCGCAACAGGCGCTTGGTTTGTGCACGCTGATTGAATGTTGTTCATCGGCGAGGAGAGCCATTACCGCAACTCTAAGTTCACTGAGTGGATAACAGATGGCAGTTGGCGCGTACGGCGTGATACGTCTGAAACCAAACGCCCTGAAACAATTGTGGAAAGGGTCCAGGACGGAGGAAGGAGTGTCATGGTCTGGGGAAAGTTTTCGTGGCACTCCTTGGATAATCTCGTCACTCGGGAAGGTATACTTGGTCAACAAAAGAATGAGTCTATCCTTGGTGACCATGTCCGCTCCTACATGCTGTTTGCTTTTTCTCGACATGATGCATCTGTCAGCAGCACAATGAACGTGTCACACAGCTCGCAGTGTACGTGCGTGATTCAAAGAGTACCAGCATTAATTTATAGTAGTCCCCTGACCACCAAACTCACCAGGTTTAAGCCCAGTCGATAACCTGTGGCACAAAATGGTTCAAATGGCTCTGAGCACTATGGGACTTAGAACTAGAACTTAGAACTACTTAAACCTAACTAACCTAAGGACATCACAGACATCCATGCCCGAGGCAGGATTCGAACCTGCGACCGTAGCAGTCGCACGGTTCCGGACTGAAGCGCCTAGAAACGCTCGGGCAAAGCGGCCGGCCTCCTATGGCACCACTTCGATCGGGCTGTGCGTACTGTGGATCTCCACGCGCGATACCTTGGGCACCTCGCCACGGCACTAGAGTCGGCATTACTCGACATTCAGAAGGGTGGGAAGGGGGGGACACACACGTACCTTTTGGTACCTCACTGACTCTCCTCGTGCACATCACGCAGCGGTCTGCACTACAAACGGTCCTCACATTAATGTGATTGGCCAGAGTAATTAGCGCTTTCACTTCACTCATTCCTGATAAATTTTTTTGTTTCCGTGTCTCGTCTAGGTGAAATTAGCATAATGCGTCTCGTCATTCTTCACCAAGTAATCCTCAGGTTTTGAGTTGCTTTCGCACAGCACAGCTTTTTTTTCTACTGAGCGGAAAGGAATTTCCATACACGCATCTTCCATCTGGCCAAGAACGGACAACGCGTTATACAAAATGTGAGGCATTTAAAATTTCAGCGAAGATGGCATTGCAGTATTACATCACAGCCGGCCGATGTGGCCGTGCGGTTCTAAGCGCGTCAGTTTGGAACCGCGTGACCGCTACGGTCGCAGGTTCGAATCCTGCCTCGGGCATGGATGTGTGTGATGTCCTTAGGTTAGTTAGGTTTAAGTAGTTCTAAGTTCTAGGGGACTGATGACCTAGAAGTTAAGTCCCATAGTGCTCAGAGCCATTTGAACCATTACATCATACGTGATTAAATAATAGGAGGGTGGAACACACGGCGTCTGGCAGAAGGTAGTGTTATTTTCGAAACCATATTTACGAGGATCACTCGAAAAGAAATGCACACTATTTTTTTTTAATCCATCTTTTATTCTACGTGTTTGAAAGTTTTACAGTGTGTAGATACATCCTTTCGGAACAATATTTTCATTTCTCCACATAATTTCCATCCCTCTCAACTGCTTTACGCCACCTTGGAAACAAGCGCGTTTACACCCGCACGGTAAAATTCTGGACCAACCTGTTGGAGCCACTGTTTGGCAGCGTGCACCAGGGAGTTCTCATCTTCAAACCTTGTTCAAAAATGGTTCAAATGGCTCTGAGCACTATGGGACTCAACTGCTGAGGTTATTAGTCCCCTAGAACTTAGAACTAGTTAAACCTAACTAACCTAAGGACATCACAAACATCCATGCCCGAGGCAGGATTCGAACCTGCGACCGTAGCGGTCTCGCGGTTCCAGACTGCAGCGCCTTTAACCGCACGGCCACTTCGGCCGGCTCAAACCTTGTTCCACGAAGGGAGTCTTTCAGTTTCGCAAAGAGATGATAGTCACATGGAACCAGATCAGGACTGTAAGGTGGGAGTTTCAGTGTTGTCCATCCGAATTTTGTGATCGCTTCCATGGTTTTTTGACTGACGTGTGGCCGTGCATTGTCGTGCGACACCAAAACATCCTGCTTTTGCCGATGTTCCCCTATGCCAACGTACCGTGACAATTCGTTCACTGTGATGCGTCTGTCAGCAGTCACCAATTCGTTAACTCTCTGCACATTGTCTGGAGTGTGTGCAGTACGAGGCCTGCCGCTGCGAGGACAATCCTCAATATTGCCGTGCCGGCTTTAATCATGTAATCTGCTTGCCCACCGAATAACTGCACTGCGATCGCAGGCATCATCTCCATACACCTTTTTCAGCCTCTTGTGGATGTTTCCCACTGTCTCGTTTTCACAGCACTGGAATTCTATGACAGCACGTTGTTTCTGACGAACGTCAAGTGTAGCACCCATCTTGAAGACATGCTGTGACGGCGCCACTCACGGGAACAGGTTGAGCTAAGTTTGAAAACAAGCGGGAAGGATGTATCTACACACTGTAAAACTTTCACACACGCAGAATGAAAACTGTATTTTTACAAAAATTGTGTGCATTTGTTTTGGGGCGACCCTCGTAAATAGCAAGGACAAAAAAGACGGCTACAGGAAATTCTAATATCATCGGGATTATTAACAAAAGACCAAGGAAAAGCATTCCCGGAAAGAAGAAGATGATGGAAACTATTCGGAGGTGTTGAGATACATAATACGGATCGAACAGACCTGAACTGGATAAAATTTCGCCGGCCGCGGTGGTCTAGCGGTTCAGGCGCTCAGCCCGAAACCGGGCGACTGCTACGGTCGCAGGTTCGAATCCTGCCTCGGGCACGGATGTGTGTGATGTCCTTAGGTTAGTTAGGTTTAAGTAGTTCTAAGTTCTAGGGGACCGATAACCACTGATGTTAAGTCCCATAGTGCTCACAGCGATTTGAACCATTTTTGGATAAAACTTCGCTTCAGGCATGAAAATCTGGAGAAGTGATGAAGCAGCTATCACAGGGAACGTCAGTAGCCTCTCAATCATTTCAGTTCATCGTAAGAGTCGGAATTCATTGTGCCAAGAGAAATGTCGGTATAAAGTTTGCAGCGAGTTGGGAGGCAGCGCTTGGGGAGTTGGTCTGCGTACCTCCAGCGCACCTGCTAGCCAGACGAGGCTGGCTGGGGTGGGGTGGGCACTGCAGCGCTTCGCTTGATGAGCGGCGTTCCTGCCGAGATGGGCCGCGCGTCCCTCCCTCTGCTCGCTGCTTCAATTCCACCCCCCACCCTCCCCCCTTCAACAACAGCACGACGTTCTTGATCTGATGAGAGGCGAGGAAAGGCGAGAGGACGCCGGGAGGGGAGGAACGCGTGCGAACTTGTAACGTCAGCGGAAAGGCGATTACGGAAGGTTCTGGAGAAACTTCCTGCCTTAAGAAAACCTCGCCATCAAATGGTATGGACGAAAATAAAACGGGAAATTTCTCTCCGTTTAACAGGGTAAGTACTTTTAATAAGGAAGGATGAAAGCGCGTTTAATTTACTCGTCATTCGCATCCTCCAGTTTCAGAGTAAAATAAGTTTCCGTTCGCTTAAAGTTTTCAGTTCAGTTCATATCTCTCTCTATCTGTCTCACACACACACACACACACACACACACACACACACACACACACATACACAATTCCTTTCCGGGCCGAAAAAGAAAAATGGTTCAAATGGCTCTGAGCACTATGGGACTCAACTGCTGTGGTCATAAGTCCCCTAGAACTTAGAACTATTTAAACCTAACTAACCTAAGGACATCACACACATCCATGCCCGAGGCAGGATTCGAACCTGCGACCGTAGCCCGGGCCGAAAAAAGTGTAACGTATCGAATTAAATTTTAATTTTTGTTTAAAACAACCGAACGACTTGAAATAATACTCATGAATTTATGATACATCCTTGTATATACGAGGGTAATCCCAAAAGTAAGGTCTCCAATTTTTTTTATACGGGGTGATCAAAAAGTCAGTATAAATTTGAAAACTGAATAAATCACGGAATAATGTAGATAGAAAGGTACAAATTGTCACTCATACTTGGAATGACATGGGGTTTTGTGAGAACCAAAAAAATACAAAAGTTCAAAAAATGTCCGACAGATGGCGCTTCATCTGATCAGAATAGCAATAATTAGCATAGCAAAGTAAGACAAAGCAAAGATAACGTTCTTTACAGGAAATGCTCAATATGTCCACCATCGTTCGTAAACAATAGCTGTAGTCGAGGAATAATGTTGTGAACAGCACTGTAGAGCATGTCCGGAGTTATGGTGAGGCATCGGCGTCGGATGTTGTCTTTCAGGATCCCTAGAGATGTCGGTCGATCACGATACACTTGCGACTTCAGGTAATCCCAAAGCCAATAATCGCACAGACTGAGGTCTGGGGACCTGGGAGGCCAAGCATGACGAAAGTGGCAGCTGAGCACACGATCATCACCAAACGACGCGCGCAAGAGATCTTTCACGCGTCTAGCAATATGGGGTGGTTCTAATAAAACCGCATGTCATTCCAAGCCTGTGTGTCAATTTTTATCTCTCTATCTACATTATTCCGTGGTTTATTCATTTTTCAAATTTATACTGACTTTTTGATCACCCGGTAGGTACATAGACCTGTTTATTTCTACAATGATTTACATCAGTTTATAGCTTGAACATTTAGCTATTTTTCGACATAATCACCATTTCTGTCGATGCATTTTTGTAGACGCTGTAGTAGTTTTTGTATGCCGATGTCATACCAGCTCGCCGCCATGCTGTTCGGAAAGTTACGAAGCCCTTCTTTCACCTAGTCGTCGGAGCTAAATCAATGGGACCACAATTAATGCTGACAGGTACTGAGAGACTGAAAAAACTCAAACTGGCAATTCAGAACCGGAGAAGAAGAATTTTGAGCAAGGGCGTACATTTCTCCATGACAACGCTAGAATACACATCGCTCGGCAAACCGTTGCTCTCCTGCAACAGTTTCAGTGGAACATAATCATCCACCCACCCTATATTCCTGACTATCACCTGTTCCCTAGGTTAAAAGAACATTTGGCCGGAAAGCTATTCAGCTCCGACGACGAGGTGAAAGAAGGGTTCATAACTTTTTGAACAACATGGCGGCGAGCTGGTATGACATGGGCATACAAAAACTGCCACAGCGTCTACAAAAATGCAACGACAGAAATGGTGATTATCTCGAAAAATAGCTAAACATTCAAGATGTAAACTGATGTAAACCACTGTATAAACAAACAGGTCTATGTACTTATAAAAAAATACGAGACCTTAATTTTGGGAACACCCTCGTACTTTTCCATGTCTCCAAAAATGTGTTTTGCATTCGGAATGTTTCTTCCGGCCTCTACAACGGGCAGAGATCAGGTACTTCAGTACGGCCACATAACCTATAACTTTAACTGAACAAACATTTTCAGTTGCAGTAACCACACTAGGCCGTAGTAGCAATAGGTAAACCACAATTCAAGGCGTAAACAAAAAACATGTCTGTCGTTTCGGGAAGAATTTTAGTTTAGAAAAGTTGGTTGATTGATTTGGGGAAGGGACCAAACAGCGAGGTCATCTGTCCCATCGGATTAGGGAAGGAAGTCGGCCGTGCCCTTTTCAAGGAACCACCCCGGCATTTGTCTGAAGCGATTTATGTAGGGAAATCACGGAAACCGTAAATCAGGAGGGGCGGACGCTGATTTGAACCGTCGCTCTCCCGAATACGAGTTCAATGTGCTAACCACTGCTCCAATTCCCTCTGTTTAGAAAGGTCACCTTGTATGACGGGCAGAGATAATGGCCTGCTGCAGTGGTCAAGTTATTGCCTATGATAAGGCTGTATATAAATTATCCAGTTAATAAGTACTTTGAAACAAATAACATGGTGTTTGTATTAAAACAATATGAAAAAGGAGTCGCTTATTCGTGATTAATAAGTAGCTTAGTGAAATACAGGTGTGAAGCTGGACATCCATGACCCCTTTTGCCTTTGATAGTTCCAAAGTCTCTTTTATCTTAAAATTTTCCATAAATAGAAAGTTTTAGTGCGAAATCGATGTGCAATGTCAGATGTCGGTTGAAAAACCTTTCTAAAACGATCATCACTCTACGATTAGTATGTGTTGATAAAAAGGGATGTCGGCTTGAGGAATAATATATACGAGTATGATAATTATGTTACAAATGAATAACTAGTCACGTGTAACCAGAATGAAAACTTTCTAGTTACTCTGGTGTTAAAAGCGTATGTGATAAGAATCGTGCATATAAGAGAAATATTGAACTTTTCTTCAACTCACACATTGTACAGTAGGTTCGGTGTTAGCTCTTGTTCGCTTTCGACCATCAAGTTTTGATGATTCGTATGGACGCAAAGCCTTCGTTGTTAGTTGGTCCTTTTAAGATCTACCTCCTGCTGGGTTTGTCTTCATCACCCCTACAGTGTGTAATTGACGGAGAACTACAAGAAATGCTTCTTAACGATCCATGGTAAAGATATGAAGAAGAAAAAGATCAAAATCTACATTCCGCGTTCTATCACACAAGATACAACAACGTGAGAAGTCTGGGGCATATCCATCGCAATTAAGATAAACTAAGCTGGTTTCTGAAGACAAATTCGAAGGATCACACCAGAAAGGATAGAAACCACAGCCTAATATGAAAGAAAACGGAATAAAAAAACTAAGTTTTTTCACGACACTTAGAATATTTTGCAAAACTTCATTCTTCTCTAATGTTACCTCCAAAATTAAGTCACAATATTCTAATTAGCTTAATTAGCATTAAGATTCAAACAGCCTCCAATAACCGACGGTCGCCGTAAGATCAAGTGTAGCTATCTGTCCATCTGCTTTCCTTTTACGGTTATTTTAAGACACCTAACAAAATTTTACTAAACAGTGAGCCTATTCAACATCAATCATATTGTCAAACAACCGTAACTACTGCTACTATTACGCGGTTACAACTACGTGCATTTTTGAGTTATCCTGCACCGTCACACAGTACAAAATAATCCCTGGTTACGGAATATCAGAAAAAGTAAGGGATCGGACTGAAGGTTCAGAACGTAGGCAGATATGGAAGGAGTGTCTGGTGTTCCCCATAAAAGTGAGAGAATATCGTTATCTTCATGGTATACACACTGCCTGATATAAAAGTGAAGCACCTAGAAGACATGGTACTCTGTCATCTTAACTTCATACGTGTGTCCACCATAGGCGTAAATGGTTAGAGTTGTAATTCTATGTGAGGCCACCAGAGATTAGTATTGTTCGTGTTTAATAGTCTCATCAGGCCTGGTTGGGCTATAAGGGGTGAAAACGGCGTCACATGTTGAGCGATCACTGTGAAGGACACGGATATGTCGCGTTTTGTGTGATACAGGGTTATCAGCAATTGTCAGTTTGACAGGGGGTCTCCTTGCGGGTTTCCATTACGAGTGTCTGGTCAGTCTTGAGATACCCAGATGTGTGGGGCATCCGTATGTGACAGTGGCCTGATGTTGCACTCTTGAAGCCACTGATCAGAAGGGAGGATCTTCGTATCGTGCATCATGCGCATAGTAACCCCTTCACGCCTGCGCTTGCCGTCTGAGAACAAATAATGGACTATCTGCAACATTCTGTGACATACCGCACCATAGGTCGGAAACTGACAATAGCCGTGAAAGGGAATTACAGGTCCATGTATAGGCTGCCAATAACACCACAACACGAACGACTGCGTTTGAGTTAGTGCCGAATAGCGTCCCAGTCTAATAAAGTGATGAATCGTGGTTCTGCACTATCCCGAACAACCATCGTCGTCGACGAGTAAGGTGACGACCTGGGAGAGCTCCCATGCTCCCTACGGTTTGATGATCATGAAAATGATCATGTTTGGTTTGTGGGGCGTTGAACTGCGCGGTCATCAGCGCCCCTTCAAATTCCCAACCTTTGCTCAGCCCAATCTCGCCACTTTCATGAATGATGATGAAATGATGAGGACAACACAAACACCCAGTCATCTCGAGGTGCTACGGTTTGGAGAGGCACAATGGTGTTAATTCCTCGTGTCTTGGTGTTGGGAGTCATTGGGTATAAACTGTCTGCGTGATGTTGAGGTACCCTCGTGGCCAGCAAGATCCCTAGATATGTTACCAACACAACATGTGTCGGACTAACTCCGACGTCAGTTCCGTCCCAGTGGCAGTATCCTGGAGAAAGGACCATTTACAACAGTTAAGGGCTAGATATGCCTCAGGAGAGGATAGAACCGCTTTATGAATCTCTCCCCAATCGAATCGGTGCATACATCCAGGTTAGAGGGTGTGGAACGTTATGCCAATAAGTGGGCTCATACTGTCATATTCTTAGCAAATTTGATTCGCTATCATCGTAATCACTGAAACAACATCATGCATCTTGTTCGTCCGTGAAGTTCGTTCCGTTTCGTCCCTCTTTCCTGGGTGCTTTGTCAGTCAGTGTATAAACGACAAGGTATACTGCATGATCGGCCATCAGTCCCTGGAATTAGACATAGCCGTCAAGATATAGTAGTATTTGCGCGCAGCAAGTTAATATGGAACGACCACATAAATCTAACCACGTAAAAGGCAGGTTTAAGTCCAAGATTTACTGAGAGGCTTCTAACGCAACGTAATTCACCTACGACGGGGCCGGCCGGTGTGGCCGAGCGGTTCTAGGCGCTTCAGTCTGGAACCGCGCGACCGCTACGGTCGCAGGTTCGAATCCTGCCTCGGGCATGGATGTGTGTGATGTCCTTAGGTTAGTTAGGTTTAAAAAGTTCTAAGATCTAGGGGACGGATGACCTCAGATGTTAAGTCCCATAGTGCTCAGAACCATTTGAACCTACGACGGGCGTCACTTTCAAAAGAGATTCTGGAGCAATTATTGAATACTGTTCGTTGGTCTAGAACTTTTACCAAGTTGGATAAACGAAAATGATAAGAGAAGATTCGAAAAAAGAGCTCCGCCCTCCGTTCGGGTTTGTTCAGTTGAAACTCAATCAGGAGAGACTATCAAAATTCCATAAACCCACGTTCAGTGCGAATTGAGAACCGTACTGAGCCTACTAACAACAGCTCTTACCTTGCGTAATGTCACGTCGGTCAAATTAGAGAAATTCGGGCTTTTACGTAGGGGTATCGACGGTACTCCTTCCTGCTTTCCATTCGCGATTCGAATAGGGAGATTGGAGAAGAAGGGAGGGAGATAGTGACCGTGGGGGGAGGGGGGTGTGCGACTTCGGTACACAGTGCCCCCTCTGTAGCTTGCAGTACGGTGGCTGGTGGAATACAGACGCAGAGGTGTGGGTTGGCGATCCTGTGTGTGTGTTGGGGGGGGGGGTCCGCTTTCCGCATTTTGTTACGCTGCTCGACCTCCTAATCGTCACACACTCGTATTTGAACAGAGTGACACTTGAAGAGCCAACTTTACGGTTCATTTTCGGGATCGCAGCAACTGGGTAACCTTCCTCTGGATGCTGTAGCGGTAGATTCACATATATCACGAGAGATCAATGCGTACCCACGCTTCGTTCCAGAACGGGATCCCCAAATCAGGTCTGAGAGCAAGCCACTTGTAAGGCAGTGCTATAAAGCACTGACAGCGCTGAAAGCAAGTAGTTTACCAGAAGCAAGTCTGATTGCCACACGAGAAGCTATTGGAGGACATTCTCTCTATTAAGCAAACAGTCTGGGGCTATGTAGGCGTATAGAGACTACATAACCACAGAGTCTGTTAATATTCGTACTGATAAATGTTGCGTGTTCGAGGAATACGAGAAATCATTTAGGGATAAAACGATTTCCACGGGTGACTGCCATCTTCGACAGTTCTCTCTCCGGTAAACGGAAAGAAAGGCACCATAGTTGTCGAAGAACTTCCATTAGCCGCAATCTAGCTTCCGCATTGTAACTGCGTTACACGGCGGCGAGCGTGCGGCTTACGCACTCTATCGACTTAATCTAATAAGAGAGCCGCAGCGCTCACAAAGCGGCTGCCGGCGCCAGGCTATCTGGCTGATTTACTGCCCGGAATGCCTCGCCGTTGTCGCCCTCTCGACAGTGGCGCCTCTAGCGGGAGGTCGCACAGTGGCGCCCAGCATCTAGCGCCTTTCACTCGCCTACGCTCTCTTCTCTGCACTGGCCTATTTAGTTGGATGCATGTGGACTGCACTGATGTGACAGAAGTCATGGAATAGCGATATGCACATATACAGACGATGATAGTACTGCTTACACGAGGTATAAAAGGGCGGTGCATTGGCCCAGCTGTCGTCTGTATTCCAGTGATTCATCTGAAAATGTTTCTGACGTCATTACGGCCGCACAACGTGGATTAACAGACTTTGAACGCGGGACAGTAGTTACAGCTAGACGCATGGGACATTCAGTTTCGGAAATCGTTACGGAATTCAACATATCGAGATCCACAGAGCCAAGAGTGTGCCGAGAATACCGATTTTCAGACATTACCTCGCAACACGGAGAACGGCCTTCACTTATGGACCTAGAGCAGCGGTGTTTGCGTAGAGTTGTCAGTGCTAACAGACAAGCAACACTGCATGAAAGAACCGTAGAAATCAATTAGGGAAACACGAAGAGCGCATCCGTGAGGACAAAGCGTCAAAATTTGGCGTTAATAGGCTATGGCAGCAGACGACCGACTCTAGGCCCTGTGTTACAGCACAACATCGCCTGCAGTGCATCTCCTGCGCTCGTTACCGTACCGGTTGGACTCTAGACGACTGGAAAACCGTAGCCTGGTTAGATGAGTCCCAATTTCAGTTGGTGAGAGCTCATGATAGGGTTTGAGAGTGGCGCAGACCCCACAAATCTATGAACCCAAGTTAACAACGCACTGTGCAAGCTGTTGGTGGCTCCATAATGGTGAGGGCTGTATTTACATGGAACAGACTGGGTCTTCTGGAGGTTCGGCTACTCTGAGACCATTTGCAGTTGTTCGTGGACGTCAAATTCGCTAAGTACTATGAAATACACTACTGGCGTTTGAAATTGCTACACCAAGAAGAAATGCAGTTGATAAACGGGTATTCATTGGACAAATATATTATACTAGAACTGACATGTGATTACATTTTCACGCAGTTTAGGTGCATAGATCCTGAGAAGTCAATATCCAGAACAACCACCTCTGGCCGTAATAACGGCCTTGATACGCCTAGGCATTGAGTCAAACAGAGCTTGGATGGCGTGTACAGGTACAGCTACCCATGCAGTTTCAACACCATACCACAGTTCATCAAGAGTAGTGACTGGCGTATTGTGACGAGCCAGTTGCTCGGCCACCATTGACCAGACGTTTTCAATTGGTGAGAGATCTGCAGAATGTGCTGGCCAGGGCAGCAGTCGAACATTTTCTGTATCCAGAAAGGCCCGTACAGGACCTGCAACATGCGGTCGTGCATTATACTGCTGAAATGTAGGGTTTCGGAGGGATCGAATGAAGGGTAGAGCCACGGGTCGTAACACATCTGAAATGTAGCGTCCAGTGTTCAAAGTGCCGTTAATGATAACAAGAGGTTACCGAGACGTGTAACCAATGCCAACCCCATACCATCGTGACGGGTGATACGCCAGTATGGCGATGACGAGTACACGCTTCCAATGTGCATTCACCGCGATGTCGCCAAACACGGATGCGACCATCATGATGCTGTAAACAGAACCTGGATTCATCCAAAAAAAATAACGTTTTGCCATTCGTGCATCCAGGTTCGTCTTTGAGTACACCATCGCAGGCGCTCCTGTCTGTGATGCAGCGTCAATGGTAACCGCAGCCATGGTCTCCGAGCTGATAGTCCATGCTGCTGCAAACGTCGTCGAACTGTTCGTGCACATGGTTGTCGTCTTGCAAACGTCCCCATCTGTTGACTCAGGAATCGAGACGTGGCTGCACGATCCGTCACAACCATGCGGATAAGATGCCTGTCATCTCGACTGCTAGTGATACGAGGCCGTTGGGATGCAGCACGGCGTTCCGTATTACCCTCCTGAACCCAGCGATTCCATATTCTGCTAACAGTCATTGGATCTCGACCAACGCGAGCAGCAATGTCGCGATACGATAAATCGCAATCGCGATAGGCTACAATCGGACCTTTATCAAAGTCGGAAACGTGATGGTACGCATTTCTCCTCCTTACACGAGGCATCACAACAACGTTTCTCCATGCAACGGCGGTCAACTGCTGTTTGTGTATGAGAAATCGTTTGGAAACTTTCCTCATGTCAGCACGTTGTAGGTGTCAGGTGTCGCCACCGGCGCCAGCCTTGTGCGAATGCTCTGAGAAGCTAATCATTTGCATATCACTGCATCTTCTTCCTGTCGGTTAAATTTCGCGTCTGCAGCACGTCATCTTCGTGGTGTAGCAATTTTAATGGCCAGTAGTGTACGTATGGACGACAGTGCGCCGTGTCACCGGGCCACAACTGTTCGTGACTTCTTTGAAGAACATTGTGGACAGTTCGAGTGAATGAATGATTTGCCCCCCCCCCCCCCCCCCCCCCCCCCCAGATCGTCCGACATGAATTGCATCGAACAGTTATGGGACATAATCGAGAGGTCAGTTTGTGCACAAAATTCTGTACTGGGAACAATTTCGCATTGTTGGACAGCTATAGAGGCAGCATGGCTCAATATTTCTGTAGTGGCCTCCAGCGGCTTGTTGAGTCCTTGCCACATCCATCTGCTGCACTATGCTGGGCAAAAGGCGACCTGACATGATACTTGGAGGTACCCATGATTTTTTTCACTTCAGTGTACATTGTGGAAATCTGAGACTTCCCACCGTCCACACGTGGAGACGCCTTAGTGGTTGTGGCATCCAGTCCCTTACAACGGAAGGGTGCTTAATTACACTGTTGGAAAAAATGCAACACCCTGAAGGGCAAGGTCATTTTGTTGACTAGTGATATGACAGGTAGCTCGTGTTTATAGGAGTACATGATAGCCAATTCAGAGCAAACGAACCACATGTGTCACAGAAAAGTTGGGGGCGGCCACGAATTCGACTCACAAGCCTTGTCCTGGCAGGAGTGCCATTGCGCTCAGCGTTGCTGCACATTTTTGCGAGGAAGAGGAAGAGTGGCAAACTGCGAACGCACCGCACTTGGACGGCAGTTCAGTCGTAGTGCACACGACTTGGTTTTATATTTCACATTTCGCAAACAACATAGATCACAAATGAAACAAATTTTAAGTATTACTTAATTACTTTTTGCACGCTAAAGACATAATATAATTTTTATTTGCTACAAACTGTCGGCACACGGACAGACGCACACAATTTCTCAAATTCTCGCACTCAGTATGCTATGTCATCGTGTGTTATTTAGTTTCATAATCTAGCAACAGCTTTTCACACAAATATGTTGATCCAAATATTTTAGCGCTTTTGCAATCTCATTACGGAGACGTGGAAACTCTACCTGAGAAGAGCAACATAAACGTTCTGGACAGTTTTAACGCAAAACGATTTTTCACTAAAATGGAATTACCTTTAGGTGAATGAGTTACATCGGCATTTGCACAGGGGCCCTATAAACTGAAACAGCAAACGTTCTCGAGAAGAGATGTAAGACTAGCAGTGTCCTCAAAATGTTTAGGAAACTACCGCAGCAATTCTTTCAACACCACGATGAATTGTGCAAACCTTACGTTTTCTTTGACGCCAGTGAGCTTAGGGAACTGGACTGTGTTTGTCAGTGTGTGTCTCTTCTACAATGCGATTTTCTTTCTAAATGCATCCCCATCAAATCAGAAAGAAGTTTCTCACCTTGCAAGTCTTACTGTGGGAAGTGTGCAGTCAAGTCCACTTAAAATGCGAGGTCTGCATTCCATTACTCATGTTCTAATTTTTGTTCGAGTTTTAAATCGAAAAATCGTTCCAGGCTTGCCCCTTGACTTAAGCAAGGTATTTTTCAGTAATGTATAAAGACACCATACTCCTCGTTCAGTTCCATCGAAAATTGTTGGAACTGGCAGTGGAAAAGTGTGCGCGACTCCAGAAATTTTACTGTTCATACCACCAATTTGTTCATGAGCTGCAAGTCTGCAAATTTAGCACAAAGTGCTTCTTGATGTACAGAACAATGAATCCCATCTGTCGAGTATTGTATTTTTATGCTCTTTCATTGTCAACTAAATCTAATTCTTCCTGCATGTTATCGTAACGTCGTTTCAAAATAAGTTTGCAATATCAGTTGCTTATGTGACTGGAAAATATATATTGAGAATTCTGATCCCTTCATCTGTCGTTCCCATTTACTTTCGAAGGCTTGTGACGATAGATCATTAGTCTGCCTCTTTTTATGCAAAACAGCCACTGGAGCAGTGAACGTTCTTCATACGACCAACAAATAGCGAAGAGGAAAATTCTGTCACCACGATTCTGCCGAACTGAAGAGAGTTGTGCCGACCGAAAGTTGCATCATCACAATAGTGAATGAAATGTCGAGCTGTAATGACTACTTCCAGGCAGGAACGAGCAAAGCCAAAACAGGCTGAACCTTCTCTCGCACGTTGGCCGTGTGTGTGAAACATGCATACGACTAGAAAACTGCGGAATTACATCCATCGATATATTGTCTCAGGTATCCTGCACGTTTTGCTGCAATTCAGTAATGGTTCTTGCAGGTTCTGGGGAATGAGTAAGCTGACCATCATATCCATTGAGTGAGCAATTGGCGAGAGACCCGGTGCTGTTACTTGCCAGGGCAGTTGTACACCATGAAGGCCGCGTTGCGTTGCAGCAGCCGTATGTGAAAGTGCATTGTCTTGCGGAGAAACAGCACGTCGCGTCCCTGTCTACGAAATGGGTGGTGACCTCACATCATGAAGCCTGGGGGAGGGGGAGGGTGGAGGCAGAGGGCGCGGGGGTGGTAGGGGGAGGGGAGGGAGTTATGTGTTGTGGACAAATACCCTCCGGAAGAGTCCGCTCACCATGTCTGCTCGGCGCATATGTACATTGATCACTCTCATACAGACAAAACCTACTCTCATCAGTGAAGACGACTCAACGCTATTGCATTCTCCAGTCGACTTTTTCACGACACCAGAGTACCTTTGCCTGACGGTGTCATGGTGTCAATGTTATCCAGGTCAGAGACACACGTCAACGTAATCCTGGTGCGTGCAGACGGTTCCCAATGGTTCTTGGTGGCACCGCAGATGTATCATCATCATCATCATCATCATCATCATCATCATCATCATCATCATCATCATCTTGGACAGTTTCCAGCCTCTGGCCGGGTCGGTATGGAACATAGGCCTCTCCAGCGTCTTCTGTCTTGCCACCATCTCTCCGTCTTCACCTTGGTTCAGTCTTCTCCTTTCTTCTGGACGCATTCCCCTACTCCTTTCAGCCATCTGTCTCTCGGTCGTGTCCTCCAGTTTCATCTCGTCTATCCTCCTGGGTATCCTCTTCACCTCCATTCTCTTAACATGTCCATACCATCTCAGCCTTGATTTCTCTATCTCCTCCTGTTGTGATTCCACCTTCATTAACTCTCTGATCCTATCATTTCTTAACCTGTCTATCTTTGTCACTCCAATACTGTTTCTCAAGAATTTCATCTCACTAGCTTGTACTCTGCTTTTCTCTCTTCCTTTCATAACCCAGGTTTCTGACGCATATGTCAGGATCGGGAGATAGTATGACTGGTATACAACCTTTTTATTGATTTGGGTACCTCCTTGCTCCACATCAGTCTTCTCACACTGGCAGATGTAACGTGTGTCCGAATTTCTTCCCTGGATAATATTCAGTCGACGACTGCTGTTTGCACAATTCACCGATCTTGCCGGTCGACTATAGAACACTAACGTCCAGAACCCGGCCTACATGTATGGGAATGTTCGACAGACCACTGCTGAAAGTAGCAACACATTACAAATACATTGGGCCCAGCATGTGCGGCAATCCATCGATACGTCTATCCAGCTTCATGCTGTCCCACAATGCAACCTCATCGAATTGGCTGAAGTTGTTCAGCAAGACTATGTACTCGTTGGCAGGCCATGGTTGTACCCAAAGATGTTTGTTGCAGGCACTGTTCACCTCTGAACTCAGCGCAGTTACTGCCTGCAGAGTCAAGACAGAGGGTGCACAGACAGGCCTTCTGACTGCCATCTAGTCCCCGATGACCGTCACATATACTGAGACAAAACATTATGACCACGTGCTCAATAACTTGTCAATCTTTAGAACGAAATACACCACTGATTCTGTGTCTCAGGGATCCCACAGTTTGCTGGTCGGTTTGTGGAGATATATGGCATTAGATGTCTACACACAGATTATCTAATTCGCGTAAATAACGGGACGCCGATTTGGGTATGCGATGATGGCACCCGATAGCGAGCCAGATAGGTTCCATAGGATTTACATCAGACGAATTTGGTCGCCGAGACATCAACGTGATTTCACTATAAAGCTCCTCAAACCACTGTAGCACACTTCTGACTCCGAGACACGGACAACTATACTGCTGAAAGATGACATTGTTGTCGAAGAAGACGTCAAGCATGAAGGGATGCTTATAGTTCGTAGCTGTCAGCGTGTTTTCGAATACTGCCAAAGATTCCATGCAAGTGCAGGAGAATGTCTCCCATAGCACAATACTGCTCCCACCAGCCTGCGTCCGTGGTGCACTGCACGTTTCGAAGCGGCGTTCACTTCGATGACGGCCTTTGTGGAGACGACCATAGAACTAGTGAAGCAAAAATTTGATTCACCACAAGAGTCGACACGTTTCCATTGATCGACAGTCTAATCCCGATGGTTCCGTGCCCATTGCAATCGTAACTGAAGATGTAATTGGGTCAACACGTGAACACGTGTGGCTGGTCTGCTGCAGGCCTCCATGTTCAACAATGGACGAAAGTGTTGATATCGGGAACAGCGCAGCTTGCCATATTTATTAGAGGTGTTAATAGAGATCTTCAGGTGAGGGAGGAGGTCCTCGATGTAGTAGCCATGAAGAACACTACAACCGGAGGTGATATTTTAAGTAGTGTTGAAGAAAGTGTTGAAAATATAGGATTGTCGTGGAATTCTTTAGTTTCAGTGTCTACAGATGGTAGAGGCATACACTAAGCTAATAAAATTATGTGGCACGTGTACATTCTCCTTTATACGTTTCATTTGTCGCAGTAATAATTCGTGAATGATATCCCTGCAGGTAGCCGCGGATTTACATTGACTGGCGGCAGCTGCTGTGTACCCCAAATGACTCTCCCGACTCTCCGCTCTGGTCCGGTAGTGGGGGTAGCGTGCTCGCGCTGCTCCATGCTCGCGCCTTGCTGCTCACAGCTTGCTCCGCGAGCACGTATGTTGTGAAGCCCTGATTTAGACTATACTATCAGACCGCAAAACAAAAGTGGAAAGAAGAATCACCAAAAGAGTTGAAGAATGAGGCTTGTGAAGGGTTCTTTTTAAGGTGTCAACAACTTCCTAGTTTGGTAATTACGAAACTAGTCTAGAATGACAGATATGCGAGAAGATTAAGGCTGAAATATATCACATGGGCAACTAACGAAGCGAGGATTTTGGAATAAAGAAGACTGGTATACCCTGGACCTTGTGCGCGCACCAGCACTGTGTTCTTTGGCAGAGATGCCACAGATCACCATCTATCCTACTCTACAGAGCAGGAAAGCCACTGAAGAGTCATGGACGTCCAATCCATTTATCGTCTAGTGGCAGTTTCACTGTCCTTCTACCTCTTTCCGTACATGCTCACAACAGTAGGACGTGAACATTCGACCAGCTTCGCCGTTTTCCAGAGACCCCTCCATAGGCTCTACGTAATAATAATACGCTCTTTGTCAGAGTCGCTTATCTCGATGGATTTCCCCATTTGCAGCCCATATCTTCGCTAGGATGATTCCCCGCCCGTGTCTGCTGCGCTTACATACTGTTGTTACCGCGTCACGTGACCTCAATGCCACCAGGCGGCATCCGACGTCACGGTGGGCAGCGGTCATAATGTTTTGGCTCATTAGTATGTGGGCCACTAACACTACAACCCCTTAGTACACACATAATATACCGTGGTGCCACTGAACACAGCTCTTGAGGGACTGAATTTCTTTTCCCAGCAGTGTATTTGACCGATAATATTTCCAGTCACGGATTACAAGCTAGCATCAGTAATCAGGATGTAGCGCGTTAATATCAATTCCTCCCGACCTTCTGGCGCCACCGATGTTTGCCTAGACGCAGAACTACCGGATGGTGCTGGCGAATCAGTTGTAATATCATCCAGTCAAGTAGTTTGAGAAAATCACAAGATGACGAAAATAGGTGAAGAAGAGAGCCGTCGCATTCAAATTGGCATGCAAGAGAGCCAGTGCGGAAGGGGACTTTTTTCCGTGGGAGTCGCCTTCGTGGAAGCACCGCAACATGACCAACGTAAGGACCAGTTCGTCTTTCCACCTATCTGGTCAAAAGCTACTGGAATGGTCAATGCCCCCTCCCCCCCTTTTCCTATAAGGGTGACTACGTGAACCATTTTACTGTGTTTCCAATAAGAGGTCATTATAGAAGGAGCACAAGCTCGGATTAGGAAGAAACATCCCGGCTTTCGCCGTAAGCTATTTACGGAAACCACAGAAAAACTTAAAACCGGATGACACGAAGGGCACTTGAACTCCAGTCCTCCCGAAGACGAATCCAGGGCCTTACCACTGCACCACCCGTCTCAGTACAGAGAGAGCATGAAACTCAGTACAGCCAGATGAACAACAAGTCATTTCTAGCTCATTATCTTGCCTGTAAAGCTTTTACGGCTCTGTAGTTCAGTACTGCAATAATAACGTGAAACAAGAGTAGCTATTCGTGTCCAGGAATTCGCGTTCTGTCTAGCAAACATCTCATCTTGCGACATGACTTTCACCATCTCGTGGCGTCGTTTGTGCTGTAATTGTGCAGTGACTACCTAGTTGCTCAAGCCGCTGGAGCGTTTTCGAACATGAAGTACGGCAACTGGTTTTACTAGGTCTTTTGCTACGATATATGCCGTTATTGCTAACGGAACACAGGTATGAAATGTTGTGGCCGTAATATGTGCCCTTGCAGTCCGTCAAGACAAAACATTTGCCGGGCAGTTGCCGTCATGAGCAAAGTATGCCGGTCGATTTACAAACACTTGTATTATACATAAATTGTCCTTGCCACCGTACAGCTTAAGCTGCAGAGCTAGCTTTGATTTATCACTTCCTTTCTTTCTTGGAACACGAACAGTGAGTAGTGGTTCACCTTACATGAGTCAGCTGCGAAACGGAATCAGAATGTTGCTGTTCCTCGACGCACAGTGTTGTTTTTATCCCGGTAAAGAATCGACGTACCAATTATGTACTACGGCGTCTGCTACTTATCAACAGTGTACAGTTTGTTGGAAATGATTTTGACTAATCTTTACAGTTACAATGAATCCAGTCCTATCGGAACTTTTGCTCAATTAACTAACTAGACGATTATATCTTAATTCTGACTAGGTGTGAATTGGTTTTCACTCGTGAATCATATCTTTTATAGATGTGGATGTTCGTAGAGTTTTATAATCATCGGGTGCAACTGTTTCACAGATATAATTTTCTGCTTATAGATCGATATATTCTCACACTGCGATCTTACACTATGAAAATTAGATGGCAAATAATTAATACTACAAGCTCTTTAAACAAATTTACATTATACTTACTATTTTTACCATACAGTCTTGAATGCAGACAAATCATATGTTTCTGTTTACAATTTTATTTATTTTACCATCGATATGTAATCGACATTACAAATATTATACTTGCAAATTATATTATTACAAAAAATAATAACGTAACTACGTACCTTCAAGAGAGATTTTATAAACTACATACGACATACAATTTAATAAACAGAAATTATCTTATTATTATTATTTTCAAATCTGGTATGTTCTGGAATATTCTGGAACAAAGTCCTGTCTTATATTACTTTTGTTCGGCGCCAATTGAGGAAGTCTCGTTTACGTTTGGGCAGAATCGCATATACCGTTTTTAACTCCGCTTGAGTTAACATCTACAGAAGCTCTGAGGAAATGTGTAATGGAGACGGGCAGTAATAAGAGCTACTGTTCTCAGGTTTTGATGTTAGATTTTGGATTTTTTGAAACGTATATGAACTTTGATGCACTATCTCTCAGGCTTACAAATACATTGCTGTACACCAACCTTGTTTTTATGTAATGCCTTCGAGACTTAAATCTTGAAAGCTATGCCAAGGGGGGTGCGTGATACCGATAAATTGCTGCTGAACACGTGAACTATACTGATGTCCGAACGTCTAGTGCATTCACAACTCGCGGAGGTGCCACAAACAATCATTAAAAATAATTGCAACTGGGGAAAAAATGGTTCAAATGGCTCTGAGCACTATGGGACTTAACATCTGAGGTAATCAGTCCCCTGGAACTTACAACTACTTAAACCTAACTAACCTAAGGACATCACACACTGCCCGAGGAAGGATTCGAACTTGCAACCGCAGCGGTCGCTCGGTTCCAGACTGAAGCGCCTAGAACCGCTCGGCCACAGCGACCGGCCAACTGGGGAGAAGGACGAAGAAACGTTATAGGGAATGGAAGTTTAAACACCCCAAAGTGGTGTTACCTGGGCGTGTAGTAACATGGCACAGCTACAACTTGCAGAAGACGACGTCGTTAACGGAACAAAATCGACAGATGTAGGGGTAGTTTCAGAAGTACCGCAAAGAAGTTTAACATGGCCGTTAACGTTTGCAATATACTCGTATATTAATTATCTAGTGGATAACGTCGAAAGATCCTTGAGGCTATTCGCGGATGGTTCTGTTGTATACAGGGTGTTACAAAAGGGTACGGCCAAACTTTCACGAAACATTCCTCACACACAAAGAAAGAAAATTGTTATGTGGACATGTGTCTGGAAACGCTTACTTTCCATGCTAGAGCTCATTTTATTACTTCTCTTCAAATCACATTAATCATGGAATGGAAACACACAGCAACAGAACGTACCAGCGTGACTTCAAACACTTTGTTACAGGAAATGTTCAAAATATCCTCCGTTAGCGAGGATACATGCATCCACCCTCCGTCGCATGGAATCCCTGATGCGCTGATGCAGCCCTGGAGAATGGCGTATTGTATCACAGCCGTCCACAGTACGAGCACGAAGAGTCTTTACATTTGGTACCGGGGTTGCGTAGACAAGAGCTTTCAAATGCCCCCATAAATGAAAGTCAAGAGGGTTGAGGTCAGGAGAGCGTGGAGGCCATGGAATTGGTCCGCCTCTACCAATCCATCGGTCACCGAATCAGTTGTTGAGAAGCGTACGAACACTTCGACTGAAATGTACAGGAGCTCCATCGTGCATGAACCACACGTTGTGTCGTACTTGTAAAGGCACATGTTCTAGCAGCACAGGTGGAGTATCCCGTGTGAAATCATAATAACGTGCTCCATTGAGCGTAGGTGGAAGAACATACTGACGAAACTAAAATGACCTCTAACATGGAAACTAAGCGTTTCCGGACATATGTCCAGATAACATCTTTTCATTATTTGTGTGTGAGGAATGTTTCCTGAAAGTTTGGCCGTACCTTTTTGTAACACCCTGTATAGGAAGGTCGCAACGCCACAATACTGCATCGAAACGTACGAAGACCTGCAGAGGGTCGACGACTGGCGCAGGGACTGAAAGATGAGCATGAACTAAGTAAATGTAACGTTTTGTTCATAAACAGACGAAGAGATGCCCTGCAGTTTGATTACACTGTTGGCGGCAAATCATTGGAAACCGTAACAACGGTAAAAATACGAGTGGCATTCATTAAGTAACTTTTTTTCTGAAAGCGGGTTGGTTTTATTCGGGATTGCAATACACCATCTTATTCCCTTTCTCTTTTGGCTACAAAAGTGTATTTTTCAACATAATATCCTTTCAATGTGAGGGTCTGTATGACTGCATGGTACCAATCTAATGGTCGACATCAGAGCCAACGTCTTGCTGAATCAATAACGCCTCCATCATCCAATTATTCTTTCCCGCGGAGTGCATCCTTCATTGGATGAAACAGATGGAAGCCGCAAGATGCGAGATCCGTACCGTAGGGTGGACGAGGCAGAACAGTCCAATGTAGTAGATTTGTGGGTTCCTCTTGGGAGTGCATATTTGCGGATGGCCTTGCGTTGTCACGGAAAAGAAGAAATTCGTTTCATTTTTGTGGCTATGAGCACGCTGAAATCGTTTCTTCAGTTTACTGAGGGTAGCACAATACAATTCAGAGTTGATCGTTGCACCATGAGGGAGGTCGAGTGTGTCAACACTACGAACTGAGACGACCAGTTGAGCAGCGAGGTGTTAGTTTGTGATACGTCAGTCACCTAGAATGAGTGTGTCCGCACGGTCCAACATTGCAGGAGTCACAGCTGTGAAAGGGCTGCCGGTACGCGGAAGATCGAGCTAGTTCATGTGACTTCGCTGCGATGATAAAAAGACGCCTCGCACAGCGACTCACAGGACACTTCTAGGTGTCCATAGACATTCTGCAAGCGCCTATAAATCTCTCTGATGCTCTGGGTTGCCGCGGAACAAACTCAATGATAGTGTACTGCCTTAAACGCACCTCGGTTACAAACGCCATTTTGAAGGCTACGTATAAGTACCCCCACCTACCGGAACTACCAGCTGGAGCGGGGATATTCCACGATGTCCCAGAAGAAGTTCCGCACTTTTTCAATCCAAATTGGCCACAAAAATGTGTTTCAGTACTTATTGAAGGTTCTCGTACATTGATTTAAATGGTAACGTCAAACTTAAATGGTTCAAATGGCTCTGAGCACTATGGGACTCAACTTCTGAGGTCATCAGTCCCCTAGAACTTAGAACTACTTAAACCTAACTAACCTAAGGACATCACACACATCCATGCCCGAGGCAGGATTCGAACTTGCGACCGTAGCGGTCGCGCGTGTCCAGACTGTAGCGCCTAGAACCGCTCGGCCACTCTGGCCGGCGTCAAACTTACCCTGCCTCCTCCAACATATTGTCCTCAATGCAGACAAACATCGGTGGTGTCTGCTGGCCTGATAAAATTAATTTAATAATATAAAAAAGGTAATTAAGTTTGTCGACGTAATGAACTGACCGGTCTGAGTTCAGTATAAAATACTCAGAATCTTATCAAGAGTTCGGATCTCTGACGGAAGCAGAGGATTAATTTTATTTCTCTCTCTTCCTTTCTCGCAAGCACCGGCAGGACAGTCGCTGTTGGCCCCACCACGTGCGATATTTGTGGTAACATAAATCACTGCGTTACGGATTAGTAAACCCATCAATGAGCGGCACGTTTCGCCACAGGATCGTTCAGTAAGCGCGACATCGTTACGGAGAAGGTCAATAGATCAACAATGTACCGTGGCAGAAACTACAAGAGAGATTTACTTAAAATTACGAGAGCATATATTTCACAAAGTGTCGAGAAACGAATTACTTCGTTCCACATACGTCTCGCAAAATGGTCACGACGACGAAATTAGAGAATTTGGAGCCCATACGTAGGTTTGCCGAAAGTCGTTGTGAACCAAGGAGCAGCTGGCCGTGGTGGCCGAGCGGTTCTAGGCGCTACAGTCTGGAACCGCGCGACCGCTACGGTCGCAGGTTTGAATCCTCTCTCGGGCATGGATGTGTGTGATGTCCTTAGGTTAGTTAGGTTTAAGTAGTTCTAGGGAACTGATGACCTCAGATGTTAAGTCCCATAGTGCTCAGAGCCATTCGAACCAAGGAGCATTCCATTGGTTAAGAGAACAAGGAAGACGGGAGGAGGTAGGGGGAGGTACTGGTACCAGAAGTACCCTTTGGAACACAACAAGCCGACTTACAAAGTAATGATGGAGACTTAAAAGAAACAAGAGCGAAAAAAGATATGCAGTGAATTGGGAACTTCATTTTCTTGGAAGATTCATTTTTTATTCATTTATTGCATATTTAAAGACCTGTTACCCAACATTATAAAACAGGTCGTACATCTTACAGTTTGCATCACGTAAAGACACAAATTTTCTCATCGTACAAGCAAATATTGTTTTCGACAATGAGAAATTAAAGGAGTAATAATGAGTTAAATAAAAAGTTAAAACAAAAGAGAAATTGCAAATTGGTTAAAGAAAACGGAGGATTTTAAGTAAAGTGTTACTGATTTAGGAGAGAATAAGAGAAGGATAGGCGAACATAGAATAAAATAGATGGTGCCACCGTCGATAATCGCAAGGGAAAGATTCAGAATTGCATCGAGCCTTTTTCTTTCGATTCATATTACAAATTTTATGTATAATTTATATGTTAGATGTTAGTTTCGTTAATTAATTATCCTTATTAACTGAATCTTAGACAACAACAGCCGGTTGCTGTTTGCAGACTACTATGAAATACACTTCAAGAATCATTATTATTGTAGTTATTTACTGTCAGTTCTTTATGGGGCTTTTCAGTAAGGCAGCCATCGCGTTATGCATTTCTGACCAGGATTTTCTGTATTTGAAAATTTCTATGCGACTGTGTTTGTTTATATTGCTGTCTACCATTATTTTACGTGTTTATGTAGTTCTGCAGCTGCGTTTGTGTTATGTTTTACCTTGTCTTAGTGTGTGAATCCTTCATTTTTTTCCCGTATCACTGTGTAATGTTTCATTTTTTGTATCATCGCTGCTATCAGTTAGTGTTGTGATTATGTTTGGTATGGGCACGGGTCGATACGACCTTTCTCTTCCGTAATTGTCTTTTATACAGGGTGAAAAGTATTTAAACCGACAAACTCTGGGAGGTTGTAGGGTACATCAAAACAAATATTTTTCCCTAATTTCATTTTTTCCTATGAGGATTATTTAAACCAGTGGACGCCGTATTACGCTCCTCAGTTGTTAGAAGCCGTATTACTATCTTCAGTTGTTAGAGGGCGTATTACGCTCTTCAGTTGTAGGCAACTGTTGTCAACCAGTGTAGTAGTGCATTGTCTCTGTTTACGAATGGATCGATACACTTGGAGTGAGTACACTGATATGGTTGGTGCGTACTATGTAGTGCACCACAACGGACGAGCTGCACAGCGGGTTTATCAACAACAGTATCATAATCGCCGTATCCCGTATCATAGGACTTTTGCTGCTGTGTACCAACGTCTGCGTGAGACCGGGTCATTTAGCAGATTACTTGGACAGGGACGCCGTCGCACGGTAAGAACGCTGCAATTTCAGGAAGCTGCCTTGCAGCATGTGGAGTGGGATCCTTCTATCAGTGCGGTCCTTCGTTAATGTGTGGGTCTGTGTTGTTGGGGGCTGTTTAATTGGACCGTATCTACTACCTAGGCCATTAAATGGCGGGCCCTATTACAATTTTCTCGCCAGAGCATTGCCAGAATTGCTGGAAGACATCCCGCTCCCTACAAGACAACGGATGTGGTTCCAACATGACGGGGCGCCGGCACATTTCGGTCATCGTGTGCGTTGATTCCTGGACCGACGATTCCCAGAAACGTGGATTGGCAGAAGTGGTCCTGTACCATGGCCTGCTCGATCATCAGATATGTCCCCTCTGGACTTTTTTGTATGGGCCTAGATGCGCAACCCTGTTTACGCAACTCCTGTTGCATCAGGAGAGGATCTGGTTGCCCGGATGGTATCAGCATCAGGAACAATGCAGGATACTCCTGGGGTTTTTGCCTGTGTCAGACAGAACATGATCCGACGGTGTAACCTTTGTTTACGTGTCAATGGAGGCATTTTTGAAAATCTAATGTAACTGAAAGTGGGTTGTGATAATGTGTTATCTCTTGGTCATAAAAAAAATGGAAAAGTGTTTGTTGGTTTAATTACTTTGCGACCAGAGAAATCTTCCTCTACCGGTTTAAATACTCCTCATAGGAAAAAATGACATCAGGGAGAAATATTTGTTTTGATGTCCCCTACAACCTCCCAGAGTTTGTCGGTTTAAATATTTTTCACCCTGTATTCAAGAAATAGTGCCCGTTGTTCTGTTTAGGTCTGCCAGTTGATCCCCATTACTGAAGGAGTTTTAGGTGCTTTGGGAGATGCAACCTCTGCGTTGGCTAGACGAATGGAGAGCAGAGGCGCAGCTGAGTAGGGACCTGGAAGTGCGGAGCCGGGATTCGGAGCGCGTGCTCGATACGCCCCCTGGAGTCGTAGGTGGGCCATGACTCCGGCGCCGCTGCCAAATAGCTGGAGTTGTTGGCAGCCACTCCACACGCAGCCCGCATTAAGCTCTCCGGTCGCCCCTCTGTATTCACGGCTGCAGCCAGCTACGTAACGGTACGCACCCACGTTTCTTGCCTGAGGAAATTAGATGGACGGAAGGAACGACAGACTTACGCGGAACTGCGGGCCTCGTACCTCTGTAAAGCAAGCACGTCTCATTGGAACGCGCCTAGAACCGCTCGGCCACAGCGGCCGGCAATCATAGTTGCAGTTGGCGCATGTAGGGGCTTCCGGGGAATACAGAATTTTTGTTTTCACCCCAGATTAGTATTATAATGCGAAAGTAGCTCTCCTGTTACGTTTTCACGACTAAATTGCTTAACTGATTATGATGAAATTTGGTGTGGAGGTAGCTTGAACCCTGAGGAAGAACATCGGTTACTTTAGGAAGAAAGTAAAAAAAAATCGACTCCTACGAAGGTATGGGATGAAATGCTCTTTTCTGCATCAGTGAAGATAAACCAAGTTAAAAATTATTAAATATTTTTGTATGATTTATACGTTGTATAATGTATAACTACTTCAATAGAACGCACCGTAGATGCGCGCTCCTAAACACGCCCCTTTGCACGCACTGATCGACCTAAACGGGTAGGCACGTGGGAATGGCTGACGTTATTGCACGTGTACATATACATATCTACACCACTGTATAGCCAGATACTACCATTGGTCATCATAACGAAACAACTGTTATTCGGGCACAGCCTCGATTGAAAGCGGGAAGTTAGAATGAATGGGATACGAAGATCCACCAGTTCATCCTAAGTCACACATTTCTGTAATCAACCCTAAACGACGCTTGAGATTATGTAAAGAGTGACAGCACTGGACAGTGGATGATTGGAAACGAAGAATTTGGAGCGATGAATCAAGGAATCTGATCGAAGGGTTCGGACTTGGCGAATGGCTGGTGAATGCTGTCCGTGCAAAGTGTAACGCCAAAAGTGAAGTACGGAAGAGGTGCTATTATGGTGCGGACCTGTTTCCCGTGGTTAGGGTGTTGTCTCCCCATTGCGCTAAAGAAATCGCTGAATGCGGAAGGATATGAACACATTTTAGAGCATTCTGTTGTGCGTACCTTAGACGAAAGATCCCCGATATGGATTGGCCTGCCTACAGCGCCGATCTGATTGCAATGGAACACATTTAGCGTGAATTTGAACGTCGATTTCGCTCCAGACTCTACTGTCCAAAATCACTAGCGTCACTTTGCACATAATCTAGAGGAAGCAAGCACAAAAGTACAAACGTGATGAATAAAATTATAGCCATCGCAAACAGACAATACCGACTTCCCTTGAAAACAATCAGAGCGTATCACCAATCTATATTACCATCAGTCGTAGGATATGGTGCGAGCGTTTCAACTCAGATTGCAGCTTGTGAAGCCAGCTTCATTAGTGAGAAGAATTCAACGAGGATTGCTACTAAGATTAATGGGAGTCTACTGCACTACCCCGAATGATGCTTTGTTAATAATTCTCAGAATCTGCCCAATGCCCTTGGAAATTAGGTCAAGGGGAGCCCTTTACTGGTTACAGAAAGTTAATGAAAAGGATGTACGAAGGTTGGTTGGAACTGATGCCAATATGAAAAAGTTAATGAAAGATCACATATTACAATTGTGGCAAAATGAATGGGGTAATGCAGGCAGAGGGAGGAGAATATACGAATTTCTCCCTGACATTAGGGAGAGACTAAATATAAGATTCCTTAACGTTTCGAGTGGACTTATAGATTACGTGACTGGTGATGGCCTATATGCTACGTACCTGCGCAAAATCAAAAGACAGGGGAATGGTAGCTGCACCTGCAGCAGTGTAGGAGTGTCAGAACACACACTGTGGGACCCCACGTACTACGAAGATGCGGCGGGTAATGGCTGTCAGGCATTAAGGATGTTAGAGCCCAAAGCAGCACTAAGGAGCGAGTCGATCTGGCGTACCTTGGACGATACTGCACCCACAGTATCCAGAAAGGCCAAAGAAGACTTCGCGGGGCATTTAACCGCACGTCAGCATGCTGCCATCCCGGCTAGACAACATACTCTGCAGATGGAGAGAACACATCTGACGTTGGCGAATGGAGTAGTTTCTTAAGAACTTACATTGCGCTAGTGCAAGTGATCAGGGAAGTGTTGATTCTAAGGCACAACAGTGACTAGTGGAATTGCATTTTAGTGCGGAAAAGCTGCTGACGTGCTGCCCGACCCAGGTGGAATCCGGCAGACAACGGTTATTGGCCGGGGTAGTATAAGGGTGGATCCAGTAGAGGACACAACCATCAAAAAGTTATATGCACCACAATAAAAAAAATAAGAAAGAGAACAGATTATTTTATGCTAACAGTTGTATAAGTAGTTGGGTAACTGGTTGAGAATTTTATTATAGTACACTACTGGCCATTAAAGTTGCTACATCAAGAAGAAATGCAGATGATAAACGGGTATTGATTGGACAAATATATTATACTAGAACTGACATGTGATTACATTTTCTCGCAATTTGGGTGCACAGATCCTGAGAAATCAGTACCCAGAACAAACACCTCTCGCCGTAATAACGGCCTTGATACGCCTGGGCCTTGAGTCAAACAGAGCTTGGATGGCGTGAACAGGTACAGCTGCCCATGCAGCTTCAACACGATACCACAGTTCATCAAGAGTACTGACTGGCGTATTGTGACGAGCCAGTTGCTTGGCCACCATTGACCAAAAGTTTCCAATTGGTGAGAGATCTGGAGAATGTGCTGGCCATGGCAGCAGTCGAACATTATCTGTATCCAGAAAGGCCCGTACAGGACCTGCAACATGTGGTCGTGCATTATCCTGCTGAAATACAGGTTTTCGCAGGGATCGAATGAAGGGTAGAGCTACGGGTCGTAACACATATGAAATGTAACGTCCACTGTTCAAACAGCCGTCAATGCGAACAAGAGGTGATCGAGAGGTGTAACCAATGGCACCCCATACCATCACGATGGGTGATACGCCAGTATGGCGATGACGAATACACGCTTCCAATGTGCGTTCACCGCGATGTCGCCAAACACGGATGCGACCATCATGACGCTGTAAACAGAACCTGGATTCATCCGAAAAAATGACGTTTTGCAATTCGTGCACGCAGGTTCGTCGTTGAGTACACCATCGCAGGCGCTCCTGTCTGTGATGCAGCGTCGAGGCTAACCGCAGCCATGGTCTCCGAGCTGATAGTCCATGCTGCTGCAAACGTCGTCGAACTGTTCGTGCAGATGGTTGTTGTCTTGCAAACATCCCCATCTGTTGACTCAGGGATCGAGACGTGGCTGCACGATCCGTTACAGCCATGCGGATAAGTTGCCTGTCATCTCGACTGCTAGTGATACGAGGCCGTTGGGATCCAGCACGGCGTTCCGTATTACCCTCCTGAACCCACCGATTCCATATTCTGCTAACGGTCATTGGATCTCGACCAACGCGAGCAGCAATGTCGCGATACGATAAACCGCAATCGCGACAGGCTGCAATCCGACCTTTATCAAAGTCGGAAACGTGATGGTACGCATTTCTCCTCCTTACACGAGGCATCACAACAACGTTTCACCAGGCAACACCGGTTAACTGCTGTTTGTTTATGAGAAATCGGTTGGAAACTTTCCTCATGTCAGCACGTTGTAGGTGTTGGTTGGTTCAAATGGCTCTGAGGAATAAGGGACTAACATCTGTGGTCATCAGTCCCCTAGAACTTAGAACTACTTAATGTAGGTGTTGCCACCTGCACCAACCTTGTGTGAATGCTCTGGAAAGCTAATCATTTGCATATCACAGCATCTTCTTCCTGTCTGTTAAGTTTCGCGTCTGTAGCACGTCATCTTCGTGGTGTAGGAATTTTAATGGCCAGTAGTGTAGTAATATTAAAAAAATTAAGTTAAGTAAATAAAGTGTTAATGTATTAATATAGTGTTAACCAAGAAAATGTGATTACTACTGCCTATTTTAGCTTTTCAGATAATAGGCTATAGCTGTGTAGAATAAATAAATAAAAATCACTACCTTCTCTTGTTTCGATTCTTGCGGAACAATGGGCTGCCAATCCTTCACGGACGGAGACCTCCCTGAGAGTGTCCCCAGCTGAGTTCCAGCCATCATAAAGGCGGAGAGTGGACACATGCCTTACTAATATCCGCTAAATGTGTTCGATCTGATACTGTGTAACAGCAGTGGCATCGCCATTGGAGGTAATTTGTAATTCACCCGCTCGTCCTGCGCAGCAGGCGAACAAGTGAGCGAGCAGAAGAGTGCCAGAAGCCTGTGCAGTTCCTCAGGAGGTCCGAGGGGTGGTGTCCGTATCGATGTCCGCACGACGAGGCAGCGGGCAGCAGCCGCCGCCCACGCGCCCGCGCTCGCTCCCGTGCCTTGCAGGCTGTAAGGCGAGACGCCGGGGTCGCCGCCTCGAACTCAGCGGAGACGGAGCTCGGCGTCACGCGACGGCGACACGCAGGCTAAGCCACGCCACGCCACCTCCGTATTTTTCTCGGGCTCGTGATAAAATGCAGCCGCCCGGTTCCGGCCCGCGGTCGCATTTTCGTGGGGCCCCACCTCACCGCCGCCGTAATGGGAGCTGGGATTTATCTTCGTGCCTCGGCGTAACTCCTGAACGGTAATTTACGTCAGGAGCCCGCGTTACGTGCACACGCCCAAAACTCATGTTCTGACTTACAAGCTCGTTTACATCAAACTTACGTAAATAATATTGCGCTGTGTGCTTGCCTCCTCTCGTATAACTAGGGAGGTACTTTCCGGTAATGGTATGTATCGAAAAATCAAACGGGGCGTAACTGAAAGGTTTTAAGCATTTTGGAGGAAGTAATGCAAATGGAAATTTGGAAAAAATGTTATATAAGCTCAGTCCATTAACTTCATGTCCGTGAGATTACAGTCATCAAAGTGGGAATTACGCTGAAGATCACAGTCCTTTAGTAGTCATTGCTCTAGTAAAGTGGTACATCTTTGTATTTGCCCTGTCATGTTATCGACCACTCTCTATCAGTATCGGAAGTATCTCTATCTCAAGGTGTAACCAGTGTGACTATCTGAGAATGTAGGATGACTGAGTAATATATATATATATATATATATATATATATATACAGGGTGGTCCATTGATCGTGACCGGGCCAAATATCTCCCAAAATACGCGTCGAACGAAAAAACTACAAAAAACGAAACTTGTCTAGCTTGAAGGGGGAAACCAGATGGCGCTATGCTTGGCCAGCTAGATGGCGCTGCCATAGGTCAAACGGATATCAACTGCGTTTTTTAAATAGGAACCCCATTTTTATTGCATATTCGTGTAGTACGTAAAGAAATATGAATGTTTTAATTCGACCACTTTCTTCGCTTTGTGATAGATGGCGCTGTAATAGTCACAAACATATGATTCACAATTTTAGACGAACAGTTGGTAACAGGTAGGTTTTTAAAAGTAAAATACAGAACGTAGGTACGTTTGAACATTTTATTTCGGTTGTTCCAATGTGATACATGTACCTTTGTGAACTTATCATTTCTGAGAACGCATGCTGATACAGAGTGATTACCTGTAAATACCACATTAATGAAATAAATGATCATAATGATGTCCGTCAACCTCAATGCATTTGGCAAAACGTGTAACGACATTCCTCTCAAGAGCGAGTAGTTCGCCTTCCGTAATGTTCGCACATGCATTGACAATGCGCTAACGCATGTTGTCAGGCGTTGTCGGTGGATCACGATGGCAAATATCCTTCAACTTTCCCCACAGAAAGAAATCCGGGGAAGTCACATCCGGTGAACGTTCGGGCCATGGTTTGGTGCTTCGACGATCAATCCACCTTCATGAAATATGCTATTCAATACCGCTTCAACCGCACGCGAGCTATGTGCCGGACATCCATCATGTTGGAAGTACATCGCCATTCTGTCATGCAGTGAAACACCTTGTAGCAACATCGGTAGAACATTACGTAGGAAATCAGCATACATTGCACCATTTCGATTGCCATCGATTAAATCGGGGCCAATTATCCTTCCTCCCATAATGCCGTACCATACATCAACCCGCCAAGGTCGCTGATGTTCCACTTGTCGCAGCCATCGTGGATTTTCCTATGGAATTCGGTTAACCGGAAGAATTCTACAGAAGTGAAGCTCGTCCTCGAAGGAGGCTGCGTAAAGACCAATTGTGCGGCTCATTCTTGAGTGTTGCTCTAATGTTTGGAATCTTTATTACGTCAGATTAAAGGAATACATCGAAATAGTTCACAGCTGTGCTACTAGATCTGTTACTGGTCGGTTCGATCAACACACGAGGATTACGGAAACGCTCTGTGAACTGAAAAGGGTATCCCAGCAGGGAAGAAGACGTTATTTTCTCAAAACACTGGCATTTGCGACAGACTACAATACGGTTCTACTGACACCAGCATACATCTCGCGTAACGTTCGTGAAGACAAGATTAAAGATTAGGGCTTGTACGGGATCATAGACAGTTGTTTTTTCCACCCTTGATTTACGAGTGGAACAGGAAACGGAATAACTATGTACCCTAGTGTGTAAACGTAGACAGATAAACCCACAACTTTCGAAAATATTGTAGTTATGAGGTTGACTGTATAAGCAATGATATGTTATGTACAAGCCGTTACTCTTGAGCGTCACTCTTACTGAATCGTAAAGTAGAAGAATGTCACCAATCACAGCCCTAATCAATCACAAGCAAGAAGCGAATTGTAATGTAGCTTGAGTTCCGGCTTTGTGACTGTAATACAAAACTTACTTAGACCACACCGTTTCGCTTTATTTTAAAGTTCGTAAACAGTTCGCGTCTTTTCTTTAGGTTGCTACCATTACACAGTATTAAATTACTGTTACTGCTGAACATATCTTGTATCTCACTTGATTTATAAATGTTCTTTTACACATAGGTGTTCGATTTTTGTACACTCCACTTCACTTACACTCAATATATTTTCGTTTTCATGCCGCATACACCCACTTACACCCCGTTTATTTCCTTTTGATGTTACGGGATGGCCGGCCGCTGTGGCCGAGCGGTTCCAGGTGATTCAGTCTGGAACCGCGCGACCGCTACGGTCGCAGGTTCGAATTCTGCCTCGGGCATGGATGTGTGTGATGTCCTTAGGTTAGTTAGGTTTAAGTAGTTCTAGGGAACTGATGACCTCAGATGTTAAGTCCCATAGTGCTCAGAGCCATTTGAACCATTTGTTCCGGGATGCCTTCGTTCTTTGGTATGTATGACACACACACACACACACACACACACACACACACACACACATACAAAAACGCGCGAGCGCTCTTGCACTATCACTGAAACAAAACAAAGGACGATCGCATCCCGCTACATGAAAACCAAGTACACGAGGTGTCAATGGGTCTGCACAGCACGCAAACGAAAATATATTTCGTATTAGTGAAATGCTGTACAAACGACGAACACCTGTTGTAGAAGAACGTTACAAATGAAGTGGGAAACAAAAAAATCTGAGTGATAATTGTAATTTAATATCGTTTAACTGTAGTAATTTAAAATGTGTGAGAACTGTTTACGATCTCGGCAAGCAGATGCGTATGAAAAACCACATTCTTAATGAGACCACTGAAGATGCTTTAAAGCAAAGCGAAACGCCTACGGCCTAAATAGCTTTTAGCACGGTATATAACTTATAGTACTTTTGTAACTGTGCCTGCGATAAGACCTAAAAAAAAGCATGTAGCGAATTGGATTGACTGGTTCGCCCATACCAGTCATGGCAACGTCGAAGGGTCGAAGGGTGAGGGGCAAAGCGCGTTGAGGCTTTTGTGTCGTCTTTGCCACTGTAGTCTTGTACCATGGGAGGCAAGGAAGAGGATGTTGTCTGGTGGCC
Organism: Schistocerca americana; assembly: GCF_021461395.2. Lineage (NCBI taxonomy): Eukaryota > Metazoa > Arthropoda > Insecta > Orthoptera > Acrididae > Schistocerca > Schistocerca americana. The sequence goes on along the minus strand of NC_060120.1, from coordinate 360,560,874 downwards.
AGTAGCCTCAGCAACACAAACATGAATTAACAGGGTTCTTTATTAACCAGAGCAGAAAGCTACTTATCTTTAAGCTAGTCCATGTGTTGTGGTACAGGCTCCTCCGTAATAGTTCATATGTGTGTGAAATCTTATGGGACTTAACTGCTAAGGTCATCAGTCCCTATGCTTACACACGAGTTAACCTAAATTATCCTAAGGACAAGCACACACACCCATGCTGGAGGGAGAACTCGAACCTCCGACGGGACCAGCCGCACAGTCCATGACTGCAGCGCCTGAGACCGCTCGGCTAATCCCGTGCGGCCGAGGCTGATGACCTCAGAAGTTAAGTCCCATAGTGCTCAGAGCCATTTGAACCATTTTTGAATGTGTTTTTACCTCTGTAAACTCTTTAAAATTTCGTGCAATGTTTTTCTTAATTTTATGCAGCGATGTAAGTATGGCGGTAAGCATAAAGGAATTAGTTTCTTTATCGAGTGAAGATATCAGACTGTCAGCCGTGTAAAAATCAAATTTTTTCAACCATTGGTTTTAGAAAAATCGGATGTTAAATATTTCTTATCGGCCGGAACTCCGTCTGTCAGCATCGGCACCAGCACTGGCAAGCTAAATAGCCATAACAAAAGCACCCTCTGCACGGAATGCAAAGAGCTCGTTCGTGGCAGCGGAGGGTTAATGTCATACCTTACCTCAATCATGATCCACTCGGTGTCAGCAAAGGAAGATGATCTGGAAGCACCGATGCGCAGTACGATCGAGCGCCCAGGGCCTGCTACGCCGCAGATGTTGCGGGCCAGTGAGGCGGAGCCGTATAGAAAGATGATGCTCGCGGATGAGAGGGCGACGCGCGGGATCAACCCTGCCCACCAGTAACGAACCCGCACGCACAGTGTCAGCAGAGCGGCAGGTGGCTACAGACTGGACCCGTCCGACTGCGTTACTGCGGAGGTGTCGAAGGGTTGTCGAGCACTGTGGCACGCGCGGCGGGGTCGGGTTCCGCAGACTCGCTTCGGGATTCGCTCGGCCACCGACCGCCTCCCCAGAGGAAGCCCGCGTGCGTGCGTGACAAAGGCGCGTAGCGGGGGAGGGTGGCGGCCCGCGCTCAAAGGACGGCGCGCCGCGCACAGCTGAGTACCTCTGGAAAGGCGGAGCCGGCGCCTGCCGGGCTGCCCTCAATGCCTGCGCCTGACGCCCAATCACCGCCGCACTTGTCGCGACGCGCCGTTTTCACGCTGGCAGATGGCGCGCGCGTTTGTTTGCGGTAATGAGGTTCACTCCGCCTCGTCTGTGCACACTGACAGTTTCACTTTCTCTTCACGGCCATTCCGCTGTCACAAAGCTTAAAGCTAGGTACCTCTTCCAGGGACCTACGCCTTCCGTTAAGAGGCAGCGCACAGTCTGGATGGAAGGATCTTAATTGTGGTCCCTCTCTTTTGAGCCCAACCCGAGGGATACCTATGGTAGATCGGGGAAAACCACCGTTCAGGCTGTGTTGCTAGCGGGGCCGGAAGGTGCTAACTGCCACACCAAGTATCATTATAAGTCTCATTGGCTCAGCATGAATTGTTTGTACAACCAACCTACACAGCCTATACCTCAACCTCCACTACACTAATTACTTCTGATCTGAAGCTTAAAGTTAGGCACCTCTTCAAGGGACCTACGCCTCCTGGTGAGAGGCGACGCACGGCCTGGGTGGAAGGATCTTAATTGTGGTTCCTCTCTTTTGAACCCAGCCCGACGGATACCTATGGTAGATCGGGGAAAACCACCGTTCAGGTCGTGTTATCGGCGGGGCCGGGAGGTGCTTGAGTCTGATGTACTCTACTAGGAGCCTTGTAGGCTCAACACAAACCGTTAGGGTCATTACCTTTATTACTATTACCACAAGAACGCTTCCATTAGCAACTTTGAGCCAAGCACAAAATCAGTTACCTCTCTATTGTGCATCGTAAATAGTTTAGCAGGCTGGACATGGAGGCCTTAGTCTTAGTTTCTAGCTTTAACGTACCCTAATCTCTTCTAGTTAAGTTAGTTTTTAGGATCGTAGATGTTACAGGTATGGTGAGCGATGGCCAGCGTCTTGAGGGTCATTCCAAGACCCGAGCCGCCGCCCACAACCAGGTGACGGGCAATATTATACCCATCTCCTCTCTATTCAATTCTCTCCCTTCCTTCTTTCTATATATTTAATTCCGTTTTGTTTATTAATATCTCACTTGATTTTGTATTAGTTATAAGTTTTTCTAATGCTCCACAAAAAAAAGATACCAAATGGATGTAAACAAATAGAGCCCGCCTCCGCGTGGCGGGACACGGGCAACGGTGTGACTGGGGACGGGAGCCGGTGTGGTGTTACTTTTAGTCACTCTGGACCCCGGACCCAGTCACAGCGGCTAAGTGGCAACATACGACCCACCATAAGAAATTAGACGGTGGGTCATAAAAAATAAGCAGCTAGGGGGAACAAAAGGGTCACAAACAGCGCACAGAATTCGTTTTCAGCCCTCGACTAACTTGACTGTCAGAATATTAAGGACAAGAATGAGATTTTACCGGAATCGGAGCCAGAAACTGCGCAGGGTCTCGGAATCGGAGGGACTATTTATTACGTGGGAAAGCGAATCCATGACCTACCCACGATGACAGCAATGTCTTGTTTCGGCCAGAGAAACTGGGAAAGGCGACGTGGGGAGGGGGTGGTGGTAATAATAATAAGGTACAGTCCAGTACTGTTACAACCAAAGCGCTGTAACGCTACACGGCAATACGCGAGCGCTTTGCAGAGTACAACAATTAAATACTGGTACTACTGTTTGACAACACTGCTCGCAAACTTCTTTTCTTATCGGCGTTCCCTATTGTTCTAATGATAGGCAACCAGCGGCCCGCGAACTAAAAACGGAAGAAATTCGTGGGGGAGAGAGCGAGGCGGTAGCACTGTACTCCGCCCGGGCCACATTTTCGGACATTTCCGCCGACGCTCGGCTCGCCTCGGGCTTGCAGTGAGGCCCACGAGAAAGACAGGCGGTGGTGAGTACCTCACAGCACGTGACACTGCAGATCTTATGAACGCCAGCAGCCGTCTCCGGCAGGGAGCGAGAAACTATTTCAGATGAGTTTAATAATTCTTTAACTGCGCGTTCAAACGCACGCAAGCTCGCGATCGCGCATGACAAAGTTCAGGCTTTTAGTGGATACATTTTCAATTACATACCGGTGGTAGGCAATGAAAAACTGGAAACTCCATTTTGTTAAATTTTACAGGATAGGCGAACACAGTCCTTAAAAAAATAATACGAGTGTATAGATAAAGTTGGTTCATGGGTAACTAATAGTAGAAGGCTCGTTATTGAAAGATTAGAGAAATCCATGCACTTGGAAATCTCTCTTTGATAATGGCGCTGCTGATTTTGGGAGTACGAGATTTTCACAGACAGATGGACTTACAAGCTTTTCATTGCCTACCGTCGATACTGATTTTCCATGTGCCCTGCATAGAGTAGAGCGTTCGCGAAGTGTGGTGGACAAAGAAACTAGTGTGACGTCAAAAGTCCGTATTTCTCGTAGGTCCCGGTTTGCAGCTCATGACGCGGGCCCGTGAATGTTTTGCTCACCCCGCGCATGCACAAGCCCATTTCGCCACCAGTGGATTTGAACACTTCCTATGACATGCCTGCGGCCAGAAACCGCAAATTTACTCTTAATTACTTGTCGACTGGGAATGCCTCTTTGGTTGCCGTATCTTTTTCTGTTCTTGCTCGTATTAACGCTAGTAAATAACTTTGCCCGTTGTGAGCGTGTTAGAGCTGTGCAACTGCTGGAACTGAAGGAAGTTTATAATGAAATAGCTGCAACCAGTTGCTCTTATTGGCGTCTATTTTTTCTTGATGAAATAACAAGATGCCTAGGATCCCATCTTGAGTTTTGTACGTATATTTACGTGTCGTGTCATTGTTTCTTTACTAACGGCGTTGCAGTATTTTGCAACAGAAGTTTTTAAGACAGCTATTGTAAAACGTCGTAAGGGAAGAAACAATGTTCACGACGCATAAATAATCATCTGAAGATGAAACTGTAAACGACTAAATATCGAGGACGCTGACAGCAGAGACTGGCAAACGTGGATGGTAGGAAGACGTGGAGAAGGGTGTGGAGTAGTGAGATGGTTCTCCTTCCTTTCTACTTATTTTTCTTATCTGAGTAATAGAGAAACTTCTTAGGTTTTCATAGCTCGCAGGCACAATGCTTCTCCTTTTTTTCCCCTAGACTGTACCTTATACTACCCGTTTGATAGTTCACCAAAGTAATTCGTAAGTATGCGGGTCAAGCGCTAAGTTCAGCTGGAAAAGGAGTTCTCTTGCACTACACATGTAAGAGTGTACGATTATTCCGGTGTTACACTGTAATCACGAAATCACTAATCAATCAATCAGGTCCGAAACGCTAGTAGACTGGTTCAAAAATGGCTCTAAGCACTATGGGAGTTAACATCTCAGGTCATCAGTCCCGTAGACTTAGAACTACGTAAACCTAACTAACCTAAGGACATCACACACATCCATGCCCGAGGCAGGATTCGTACCTACGACCGTAGCAGCAGCGCGGCTCCGGACTGAAGCGCCTAGAATCGCCGGCCAAAGCGGACGGCTAGACTGGAGTATTAACATGCCTCATTCGGTGTTGTACAAGCACATATGGTTCACCTGAATTGCAACGGGTTCGTAGCACCCAGGGTGGACAGAGAATTTACTTTGGTTGATGCCAACTACTGTACGTGGATGTCTGTTGCAGAGAGGTGTAACAAGTACACAACTCCTTTCTCCAACTACCCGAGCGCGCGCACACGCACACGCACACACACGCACACACACACACACACACACACACACACACACACACAACTTCCGCCGGGGCTCGCCTCAGCCATCTGCTTCGTTAGTGCCACCCCGTCGCCCCTCCGCTCCGCGGCGTCCACTGCGCCACCGCTTCATTACGCACTAATGGACTGACACGGTCCGCGCGAAGCCGCCTCGCCGTCACCTACACGCGCAAAGTCGATACCTGATTGGACGGGGACGTGCTCTCCTAGCTAAAGCAAGAGCACACGAGCCACGCGGGACTCGTCCCCAGTCTCATGTTTCAGCCACTGACTGACACTTCCATCCCTCTCCGTTTTCACTGCTTTCAATTTCGCTTTCGCCAGAACTTTGAAATGTAGAAAGGTCTTGAGCGCACAGTTCTTTATTAAGTGTTACGCGTTACAAAATTTCATTGTCAGACTGAAGGTGTGGAATTAAGAGTACAAGAAATTAAATGGCTCCGAGCACTATGGGACTTAACATCTGAGGTCATCAGTCCGCTAGAACTTAGAACTACTTAAACCTCACTAACCTAAGGACATCACACACATCCATACCGTAGCGGTCGCGCGGTTCCAGACTGAAGCGACTAGAACCGCTCGGCCACAGCGGCCGGCTACAAGAAATTAATGACAGAAAATATACGTAAGTGTGCATCTAAGTATTCCAATATACAGAAATTCCAAATAGTTGCCGATTGAGCTATCAAAGAGGTAACCGATGGCCAGGAGGTAGCGCTAGTATTGGCCATACAGTGAGTTAACTTTACATACTTCTATACACTGGGATTAAGACCCGCCAGGATAGCCGAGAGCGCTAACGCGCTGCTTCCTGGACTCGGGTAGGCGCTCCAGCCCCGTATCGAATCCGCCCAGTGGATTAACGACGACAGCCGATGTGCCGGCTAGCCTGGATGTGGTTTTTAGGCGGTTTTCCACATCCTACTAGGTGAATACCGGGCTGGTCCCCACGTCCCGCCTCAGTGACACGACTCGCAGACATTTGAAACACATTCACACTCTTTCACGATTTACACTAGACGCAGACAGTTGGGCTACACTAATTCCGTCCCAGGGGGTATGGGGTTGCGGCAGGAAGGGCATCTGGCCACCCCTTAACTTAAACATGCCAAATCCGGACTTAACCCTGCCGCCCCTGCCCACAATGCGGGATAAAGGCAGTAGCAAAAGAAAGAAAGAATACACTGCGATTAAGTACAAATCAGCACCCTGTAAAAAAATTTGACAAAAACATTTTTGCTACTTTTATGGAGGAGAAACTCGTACTAACAGCATAAAAGACCGTCGTTAGGTAAAAAAAAAAAAAAAAAAAAAAAAGAGGTTACACTGGTGGTCTTTAGATGACAATCAAGACAGGAGACAGTTGTAACCAATAACTGGTGTGGTACAATACAAACATAAAACCAATATGAGTAATGAGTAATAAGTAAGATAGAAGTGTGAAGGAATAAGTTCACAACCATCACAAAATAAATGTACATAATTACCACAAAATGTAGTCAAATTATAATAGACGAACATGTAATAATTGACATAAAAAATCATTTAGGTGAGACAAGATTGGTGATAACATTATACGAGAAAAGAGGCATTCTTTTTTAATTGTCTTTAGTTTGGTGTTAGATCGTGCAACCGCCCTGCTGTTAGATCGTGCAACCGTCCTGCTGTTATCAGTTTACAACCACCACACAAAGAAATGTTACACTAGTATGACCAACTGTAATCATTACATTAGTCGAACAAACAATGGATGACATACAATACAACCATTTACGTAAGCGGTAGTGGTGGGTAGTGTTTAACGTCCCGTCGACAACGAGGTCATTAGAGACGGAGCGCAAGCTCGGGTTAGGGAAGGATTGGGAAGCAAATTGGCCGTGCCCTTTCAAAGGAACCATCCCGGCATTTGCCTGAAACGATTTAGGGTAATCACGGAATACCTAAATCAGGATGGCCGGAGACGGGATTGAACCGTCGTCCTCCCGAATGCGAGTCCAGTGTGCTAACCACTGCGCCACCTCGCTCGGTATTTAGGTAAGCCTAGATGCGTGTCACCAATTTAAAATAAAATATTACAATTTTTCTTTATTTTATATTGAAACGTGGAGGTGTAATGCAGACATGTATAACAACTCTCTTTAGTTAGATACGTGAGGACATCCAAACGTCCTAGCATATTGTGGTCGAAGGTGTAAAGTTAGGATCATTGGTTGACAAAAAACTGCTGCCTTGGCAGTCATTATAGCGGTCATACTGTTTCGGGGTTAAGGAGTCCGTTCGGACTTATAAGGAATGCACTGCGAACGTGTACAACACCATGGAATTGCAGAGCTATATATAACAAAACAAGGTCGTTGAATTGCTAGCGAAACCCAAACTTTCATATTTCGTAAAGTTAACCACAGAATAATATACGTGTAATGTAATTATATTTGATACGGGAAGTTAAATTTACTGTGCCCATATGTGGAACGCATAGTGGGAAAGCATGCGCGTGTTGTGAAGTAAGTCAGGAATCGCTTGTAGTACTAATATTGGCGAAATACGAAGTACCGAGCATCGTCTGTAATTCGAGGCGCTACTCAGCGAGGCAAGTGCTATGTGATGACGGCTTGCGAAAACAGTGGCTCCATCTTTTGCAGTAGATTAAATCTATAAAGGAAGCCTGGCAAGACAACTACATCAGATCGGCCTTGAAGTTAGTAGTTTACCACCTCCAACCATCCACCTTCCCCCTGAAGCACGAGCCTTTGGCCGGGCAATAAGACAATAGCGTGGAGGCAGGTGGGCACTGAATCACAGTCCTTCCCCTACACGCTCTCGTGATTGCTCCGTCGGCTGCACCATTTACCCAAATCCCAGTGTATTCCGGTACTAAGCCTTGGTTTTGGATCTGCTGAAGGCATGATGGACAGTCTGAATATTTTTTCTAGTGGGTATATTTGTTACACAGATTATAGGATCCTGACAGAGTCAGAGTAGATGAGAAACTTTCGACTGCGAATGTGTCTAATCTCCAGCAATGCCTTCAGGATCTCTCATACTTGGACAGGGCAGGAGAAAATTTAACCGCCTGGCACGAGAACGATGTTGATATTAATGTAATTCTTGTTGTTATACTTTGGAACAAGTACGGAGATAACACAAGTCCAATATAAATTTATCTGCAGAGTAGTTTTGTTTGCACTACATCCTAAAATGGTGGTGTGGTGTATGTCTCAAGTTTCTGTAGTCAGTGCTAAGCAACTCTTGAGGTGGTGTAAAGAGCGACACAGTGGACAGTGGATGACTGGAAACGAGTGATTCGCAGTGATGAATCGCACTATGCCCTGTGGCAGTGAGACTGATGAGTTTTGGGTTTGGCGAATTCCTAGCAAACGTTAAGTGCTATCCTATGTAGTGCTAGTAATGAGGTACAGAGGAGATAGTGTTAGGATTTGGAGGTATTTTCCGTCGTTAGAATGTCGTACCCTTATCAAGCTTAAGAAAATGGTAAATGTGGGAAAATATGAACACATTTTACAGCATTATGTACTTGGTAACGTAGACGAACAGTCTGGATACACTGCACCTTGTCCTAATGCAGTGTCTGTGAAGCAATAGTGTGTGAACAGTAACATTCTTGAAATGGACTGGCTTGCCCAGGATCCCGACCTGAACGCAATGGAACTCCATTAGGATGAGATAGAACGTCGGCTTCGCTCCAAAACCTAGCGTCCAACGTCAGTACCTTACCTCTGGTTTCGTGTCTTGAGGACTCGAGGGCTGTCATCCCTCCACAGACATTGAGACTTCTCATGGAAAGTATCGCCAGCAGAGTTCAAGCCGTTATAAAGACGAAGGATTGACCCACCTCATATTAATGTCAAGTAATATACAGGGTTATTACAAATGATTGAAGCGATTTCACAGCTCTAAAATAACTTTATTATTTGAGATATTTTCACAATGCTTTGCACACACATAAAAAAACTCAAAAAGTTTTTTTAGGCATTCACAAATATTCGATATGTGCCCCTTTAGTGATTCGGCAGACATCAAGCCGATAATCAAGTTCCTTCCACACTCGGCGCAGCATGTCCCCATCAATGAGTTCGAAAGCATCATTGATGCGAGCTCGCAGTTCTGGCACGTTTCTTGGTAGAGGAGGTTTAAACACTGAATCTTTCACATAACCCCACAGAAAGAAATAGCATGGGGTTAAGTCGGGAGAGCGTGGAGGCCATGAAATGAATTGCTGATCGTGATCATGATCTCCACCACGACCGATCCATCGGTTTTCCAATCTCCTGTTTAAGAAATGCCGAACATCATGATGGAAGTGCGGTGGAGCACCATTCTGTTGAAAGATGAAGTCGGCGCTGTCGGTCTCCAGTTGTGGCATCAGCCAATTTTCCAGCATGTCCACGGGCTACGCGTGAAACTTGCCCGCACGCGTTCAACCGTTTCTTCGCTCACTGCAGGCCGACCCGTTGATTTTCCCTTACAGAGGCATCCAGAAGCTTCAAACTGCGCATACCATCGCCGAATGGAGTTTAGCAGTTGGTGGATCTTTGTTGAACTTCGTCCTGAAGTGTCGTTACACTGTTATGACTGACTGATGTGAGTGCATTTCAAGCACGACATACGCTTTCTCGGCTCCTGTCGCCATTTTGTCTCACTGCGCTCTCGAGCGCTTTGGCGGCAGAAACCTGAAGTGCGGCTTCAGCCGAACAAATTATGAGTTTTTCTACGTATCTGTAGAGTGTCGTGACCATATGTCAATGAAAGGAGCTACAGTGAATTTATGAAATCGCTTCAATCATTTGTAATAGCCCTGTATGTCCGTTAGCTTTCAACCAGATCGTGTAGAGCCGAAAAGGGGCGCCTTGCAGTCAGCTCCAACCCACATCCGTAATTTGTGGGTGGTAGTTAAGCGGTCATGGGTTAGGGTTACTCCCCTACTCTTTGGGTGCCTCGTGAAACCTATGCCATGATTCCAAAATGAGATTTTCACTCTGCAGCGGAGTGTGAGCTGATATGAAACTTCCTGGCAGATTAAAACTGTGTACCGGACCGAGACTCGAACTTGGGACCTTGGCCTTTCGCGGGCAGGTGCTCTACCAACTGAGCTACCCAAGCACGAATCACGACTCGCCCTCACAGCTTCAGTTCTGCCAGTACCAGCTTGGAAGGTAGGAAACGAGGTAATGACAGGATAGCTTAGTTGGTAGAGCACTTGCCCGCGAATGGCAAAGGTCCCGAATTCGAGTCTCGGTCCGGCACACAGTTTTAATCTGCCAGGAAGCTTCTATGCCATGACGCGTCACAGCCATCACCAGACAAAAATTAGGTGTTGTTCACTACCAGGCATGTAAGTGTAATTGAGCTGTTGAAGGAATTATGAGTGTACACTACTCACTGATTTCGATACGCTATTTACCTCAAAGTAAAACTTTTATTAAGCAAAAAAAAAAAAATAAATAAATAAATAAATAAATAAAAATAACCGTGCGAACTTCTGCGTAAGTTGATTAGGATTAAGAAATTTACAAGATTAGCAAACTATACAACGAAAGATGGGAAAGGAGACAACATGCCGGCGTTCTCAGTTGCTGGCCAAGCGCTCCTGTGAAGTGAAGCCATCGAGCCAGTGCAGACGCCGCCGGGCGGACACGTGCCCACGTGGCTACGTCCGCGGCGGACAACCCTTCCCCCCGGGCGCCCCGAGCGATTAGATTGGCCCGGAATCCCCTCCACAAATATTTATCCGGCATCCCGGAGCTGAGAGATGGGTGTGGTGAAGAGAGAGCGGCGGAAGAAAGACGGCGCACACACACACGTGGACAGCCGGGCGCGCCGGGCCTCCGCACGTGTCTCCAGGTGGCCGGCCCCGCCTACGCGGCTCTCGTGTGCTACCGAAAACGTAGATGACAAAAAGATGGTGCTAGTATCGCATAGACAAGATATAAAGGGGCAGTGCATTGATGGAGATGTCATTTGTACTGAGGTGATTCATGTGAAAAGGTTTCCGACTTTATTGTAGCTCCACGACTGGAGTTGACAGACTTTGAACAGGAAATGGTAGGTGCTATACGCATGGGACATTTTATTTCGGAAATCGTTAGGGAATTCAATATTTCGATAACCACAATGTCAATTGCTGGTGATGGCTCTTTAACAGTATGGACTGTGTTCACATGGAATGTGTGGCTGGATTGAAGAGGTTTTAGCAAACAACACAGCATGTTGTTCTCAACGGAGAGACGTCTACAGACGTTAAAGTAACCTCTGGCTTGCCACAGCGGAGTGTTATGGGACCATTGCTTTTCACAATATGTATATAAATGACCTAGTAGATAGTGTCCGAAGTTCCAATCGGCTTTTCGCGGATGATGCTGTAGTATACAAAGAAGATACAGCATTAGAAAATTGCAGCGAAATGCAGGAAGATCTGCAGCGGATAGGCACTTGATGCAGGGAGTGGCAACTGACCCTTAACATAGACAAATGTAATGTATTGCGAGTACATAGAAAGAAGGATCCTTTAGTATATGATTATATGATAGCGGAACAAACACTAGTAGCAGTCACTTCTGTAAAATATCTGGGAGTATGCATACGGAACGATTTGAAGTGGAATGATCATATGAAATTAATTGTTGATGAGGCGGGTGCCAGGTTGAGATTCAATGGGAAAGTCCTTGGAAAATGTAGTCCATCAACAAAGGAGGTGGCTTACAAAACACTCGTTCGACCTATACTTGTGTATTACTCATCAGTGTGGGATCCGTACCAGGTCGGGTTGACGGAGGAGATAGAGAAGATCCAAAGAAGAGCGGCGCGTTTTTTCACAGGGTTATTTGGTAAGCGTGATAGCGCTACGGAGATGTTTAGCAAATTCAAGTGGCAGACTCTGCAAGAGAGGCGCTGTGCATCGCGGTGTAGTTTGCTGTCCAGGTTTCGAGAGGGTGCGTTTCTGGATGAGGTATCGAATATAATTCTTCCCCCTACCTATACCTCCCGAGGAGATCACGAATGTAACATTAAAGAGATTCGAGCCGCACGGAGGATTTCCGGCAGTCGTTCTTCCCGCGAACCATACACGACTGGAACAGGAAAGGGAGGTAATGAGAGTGGCACGTAAAGTGCCCTCCGCCACACACCGTTGGATGGCTTACGTAGTATAAATGTAGATGTAGGGTGGGCTGAGTCCTCTGGCCCAGCTGAACCTACCACTGACAGGACATAGTAACGTTTGGCTACTTGGAGACAATTTGCAGCTATTTATGAACTTCACGTTTACGGATGAAAATGCGCGACGTCACCACTTAACAGCTGTTCTCTGTTGGTTTGAAGAATATTCTGGGCAATTCGAGTGAATGGTTTGGCCACCAAGATCTCAAAACATGAATCCCATCGAGCATTTACGGGACATGATCGAGAGATCAGTTTGTCCACAAAATCCTACACCGGTGACACTTTCGCAATTATGGAAAGCTACAGAGGCAGCAAGGCTCAATGTTACTGCACGGGACTTCTCTAACGACTTGGTGAGTTCATGCTAAGTTGATGTGTTAGACTATGTGAGGGGAAAAGAAGGTCCGGCACAATATTAGGATGCATTCCATGACTTTCGTCACCTCACTGTATAAAGAACCCGTTGCGAATAAGACTGCGTCACTGCTCAATTCAAGCCAACTGAGCTACAACAGTAAGGGAGTTCGGTGGACGCTCTCTTGGTACCCACGCACCAAGACATCTACCCAACTTACTTATTCCCGATTTACATTCAACCACAGTAGCGAACTCAAAGTCACTGTACGGAACACACGGAAAGAGAGGCTGGAAGAAACACGAGGGGGAAAGACCGCCACCAGTCTACTTAGCAAGCAGCTCCGCCCAGGAGCCCGTTGTAGCCTGATCGGATTTAGGTAGAACACCAAACGCCCGTAATAAATGTACGTTTTCATCACGGAAACTTCCCCAGTCACATCCATTTGGAAAATCAACATGGACTTTCATTAAAGAGTGTAGCCTATATATAAAGGGTGTTAGGGGCCTAAGCGCATATGCAGGGTGACTAGATGCAATAAAATCGTCGTAACGGTTTGCGTTACGACGTTCAAAGTGCACAGTTGGCCGCGGCGCATGATGGGAATTAGCATGCGCATATAGTTTTGCTTAGCAATGAGGCCCACTCACATTTGGATGCGTTCGTCAATAAGCAAAATTGGCGCATATAGGGGACAGAGAATCCGCATTTCGCGATCGAGAAGTCCGTTCATCCTCAACGGGTGACTGTGTCGTATGCATTGTCCAGTCACGGAATAATCGGTGCGATATTCCTCGATGGCGTTGTGGCTACCGAACGGTACGTGAAGGTTTTGGAAGATGATTTCATCCCCATTATCCAAAGTGCCCTGATTTCGACAAGATGTGGTTCATGCAAGACGTAGCTCGACCCTATCGAACCAGGAGAGTGTTTTATGTCCTGGAGGAGGGCTTTGGGGACCGCATTCTGGCACTCGGGTACCCAGAGGCCACTGGTATTGATCTCTATTGGCCGCCATATTCTCCAGATCTGAACACATACGACTCCTGTTTGTGGGGATATATTAAAGACAAAGTGTACAGAAGTAACTCCAAAATCATTGCTGAGCTGAAAACAGCCATTCAGTAGCTCATCGACAGTATCGATGTTCCGGTACTTCAGCGGGTCATGCAGAGTTTCGCGACTCGTCTGCGCCACATCATGCCAATGATGGCAGGCATATCGATCAAGTCATATCCTAAATCCGAATATCTGTAGTGACGTTTACATGTTGAATAAATTGTGTACACACCGTATTTTGTAACTAATTTACTTTTTTTTCATATAGTGCAGAAATTGTCACCCTCTGTTGTTAGTGGTGACTGAGGACAGTGTACTGTACAACATTACATCAGCATTTACTTCATTTGCAGACTAATTATTGTAGCTATTGGGAGTAGTACGTTTTTAGGTTGCTTCGTACCTCCAGGCACATGTGGCAAGAGCGAACCATTAATGCTTATATTTCCCTGGGCAGCTGACCAGGTGCTAAAATGTCGATGCATGGACACAAAACAGTCTATACTGGCAAGCGTAGTCCACTTATTGGTGCAGTGACGACAGTGAAGAAAACATCAAATATTAAATTACGCGACGTGTTTGCTGGAGGATTGTTAGACGCAGAGAAGAAACAATTAACTCACTCAAGTGGGTACATGGTAAGCTATCAATGATGAATTACACTGTCGACTACACTCTGAAGCCCAGCGTCCAACATCACTGCCTTCTCTGGTTTCCACTCTTGAAGGAGAATGGGCTGCGACTCCTCCACAGATATTCGGACACGACATTGAAAGTGTCCCCAGCATAGTACAAACCGTCATGAAGATGAAGGGTTGGATCACTCGATATTAATGCCCAGTAACAGGTGTCTGGATTCCCTTGATCAGAGACTGTATAAGCGCCCAACACTTATCCAAACTGACTTCGAGAAACTGAAGCATCTATAAACAAAATATAAATTTCCATTGCCATTACATGTGAGTCGGTTATATTGACGACATGCAATCGGTAAATTCAACATGGTGCACGACTGTTTTGTCGACCGAGGCTTACTGGACGTAACTAAGTCCATTTACTCGTCAACGAATGGCGATACTGTTTTCTTTCTTTGTTTAAAAGTAATTTCTAGGCGCTAGTCTCGTTATATATCCAGTAATGTATGACGTAAAGCTTATCAAACGTGAAGTGTGCACCGCGTTCATTTTACAACAGAAAATTTAAGAACTGTGTACGATACATAAATTATTTTCGAAACTTCATACTCACTGCCACAAATCATGAAACCATAATCAGTTCATCTTGAAGCTTGAATGAGATTATTGTTCAAATGGCTCTGAGCTCTATGGCACTAAACACCTGAGGTCATCAGTCCCCTAGAACTTAGAACTACTTAAACCTAACTAACCTAAGGACATCACACACATCCATGCCCGAGGCAGGATTCGAACCTGCGACCGTAGCGGTCGTGCGGTTCCAGACTGTAGCGCCTTTAACCGCTCGGCCACTCCGGCCGGCCTACTCTTAGTATACATCCACTTTTATTTTCAGTTTTGACTAATGAATTGCTGTTCGTTCGCGATTTCTGAGAAGAATATACAACATGCAAAACTTAAAACATAAAAAACATGTGCTATGTGATGTCATTTTAAAGATATAAATGCGCTGTGTACTACCTGAACTCGCTTTATTACGGAGAAACAAATAATCCGATCCTTATAACTCAACTCCGAAGCCATAACTAAATAAATAAACAAATAAAAAACGCAAGTCACTGCTTTAGCGAGCTGCTACGCAGCAGAATGTACCCAGTGAAAAACGCAGCAGCGAACCAAAGTATTATCAGTGTCTCTAGTCCGCAGACGAAGACCGACAAGACATTTGGCCGACTATATCAATAATTGTCAAATACCATGACCGTGAGACGAACGCCACGATAAGCTGCAACGGAACATCTGTGCCTTGGACGGCACTGACCCCCGCACTTGAACTCAGGGATCAAGAACGCAAAACTGCACGTCTTACGACAAGATAGACACAGCTCGAGCGATGCAAGAGCGGAGCGCAAAAACATTCCGCTTACACCTGCTTACGAGCCAATGAGTACATACGAACCACGAATGACAGCGTGTGAGGCGATAGCTACCCTACAAATAAGCTGCATTTCTACACCTTCGTTATGGTTCCTTCTCAGGCTATTCATACATGAAGCGTCAGGACAAGATGGCTTCGATGTCGATATGCTTGCCGTTATTACGAGGGTCACTCCAAAAGAAATGCACACTATTTTCGTAAAAATACAGTTTTCATTCTGCATGTGTGAAAGTCTTACAGTGTGTAGATACATCCTCACCGCTTGCTGTCAAACTTAGTTTAGCCTGTTCCCGTGAGTGGCGCCGTCACTGAATGTCTAAGATGGCTGCTACACTTGACGTTCGTCAGAAGCATCGTGCTGTCATAGAATTCCTGTGCTCTGAAAACGAGACAGTGGGAAACATCCACAAGAGGTTGAAAAAGGTGTATGGAGATGCTGATGTCGATCACAGTACAGTTAGTCGGTGGGCAAGCAGGTTACATGATGAAAGCGGGCACGGTAATATTGAGGATTGTCCTCGCAGCGGTAGGCCTCGTACTGCACACACTCCAGAGAATGTGCAGAGTGTTAACATATTGGTGACTGCTGACAGACGCATCACAGTGAAAGAATTGTCACGCTACGTAGGGATAGGGCAATAAAGTGTTTGCAGAATACTGAAAGTGTTGGCGTTAAAAAAGGTTTGTGTGAGGTGGGTTCCCAGGATGCTGACAGTGGCTCACAAAGAAACAAGATAAACGGTATGCAGCGAACTTTTGGAACAGTGCGAGAATGGCTCCATGTGATTATCATTTCCTTGGAAAACTGAAAGACTCTCTTCGTGGAACAAGGTTTGAAGATGATGACTCCCCTGTGCACACTGCCAAACAGTGGCTCCAACAGCTTGGTCCAGAATCGTACCGTGCGGGTATACATGCGCTGGTTCCAAGATGGCGTAAGGCAGTTGAGAGGGATGGAAATTATGTGGAGAAATGAAAATATTGTACCTAAAGGATGTATCTACACACTGCAAAACTTTCAAACATGTAGAATAAAAGATGGATTAAAAAAAAATAGTGTGCATTTCTTTTGGAGTGACCCTCGTATATTGGTTTCCTCTTCCCGGTCGGTATGGGAGCTGTAGAATATTCGTGGCTTCCCGACTGGAAACCTGTTCTTAGAGTGTACACACTTCGCATACACTTTAAGCTTCCTGCAGTAATCGGAACAGACAGTAGTTCTGTTACGATCAGGGCGCTAAACACTGAAGTTGTTATCGGCCTTATTAAACTCTTTTGATGTGAATGTGGTTCTTTATACTAGTCTTCCCCACCTCTATCGCATTCTCAATCACACAGGGTGGTTTTAATTAAATTTCAACTATTCACAGAGGTGCATGTAGGATGTGATTACCGTATGACAGCGAAACTTGGAAAAAGTTAGCAGGGCTGAGTCCGACACCTGCCGCTAACGGCGAGGAGACCGGAGTGCAGTTCACATATTCCCCCCCAACACTGATGTCTCGTAGCGTCTTAGCAAGGAAACGACGAAGTTGGTCAGCTTTTAGGTCAGTTCCTCTCAAGGTGGATTTGAAAAAAATTAAATATGGATCTCACAGGAAAACGCAGATCACGTGACCTAGTTAACACGGCCTGCAGATATCTAGTTACTCACTTTAATAGTACCTCACTAATGAATAATGTTAGCGTAAGGAATGTGCTATCACAGACATCTCTGAGACCCATCGATGTGAAATATTTTATACCACGCTTTTCAGCTGATCAGTCACACCAAGCGTAGTATTTGGTTGTCCATACAGTTGGTAGCTCAGAGGCTTTACTGTTCTCGAATTAGTTAATAATAGTTAGTTCAGATAGTGTCAACAACGATGTTCTCTATTTAATATGTTTCTCCCTTAGTTATCAATCTTCTTTGGTTCTTCAATTCATTCAGCAGTTCCTCGTCACTTCCGACAATTTCCCCTCAGCTCCTCCCACTAATGTCAAGCCAGCTAACCTTGAATGTATGACCACTTTTACCAACCGCATTTTCTGATAAGAGTTTTACATACATTTTTTTCTCTATATATTCCAACCTTTTTTCACATTTTGCCTAGCTAAACCTCTTCGCTTTGAAATATGCAAACCCACATAATTATTACCATCCTTTCGCTCTACCAAATGCTTTCAGGCCACCACGTTTTCCTATTATGCAACAAAAGGAACACACAATTTTTGAAAATACAAGTTAATTTGTGCTTTTTATCCGACATCTGTATGCCTGTAATATGAAGGAATCTTCATTCGCTCGTCCTATTGCATTTTATGCATTCCTTCCTTACATCATCTCTAACAGTAATAACCACCAACAAAAACCAAAATTTCTTTAACCGTGTTACTAATACAACCAAAGATCACACTTAATAACAGACTGATTATATCATTCAACATGGCGACCACAAGATACAGCATTTTGATGGAAACAAACATAATACCCAGGAAAAATATTTGAATCCGCTAGTGAAATTAAATTAACGGAACAACGATGGGAACAAGGGGATTTTGCGTGGAGACAAACTAAAAAACATGTTAATAAAGTTAACATCTTTCCAAAGCAACCAAAAAATCGAAAAATTAACGCACATGAATTACTCTAGAATAAACCAAACGAAAATGTTCAGAAAACACGTAATTGAAATCGAATAATTTCCTTGGCCTATACTGACCGAAAGAAGACAGTGATACTAGATCCACCCGCACAAAACGACACAACTGAAACCCCCCCCCCCCCATACACACACACACACACACACACACACACACACACACACACACACACACACACACACAAAATCCTCCAAAATAAACCCAAAGGAAAGATAAATATAGACACATCAATGGAATCGCAGCGTATGCTGGACCCATATAGCTCAAGCGAAGATGGGGATACGAGACACACTTCCACAAACAATGACATAATCTAAAAACAACATACACCAATTCTCTCCTAATAAACGGAAAGACAATGCAAAAAACGGCCTGCAAGTTTAATCGCAATGTTCGATGGACCTAAATAGCTAAAACAAAGACAGGGATACGAAAAGCCCCCTACCCCTTAAAGAAAAAAATGGACTCGATCCTATTCAACTAAACCATTACTACAAAGTACGTACTTCACAAAAACAAACATCCACACAAGAGTGCGCTACCGGCAACAGCAAGAGTACCCCTATCAGAACAATCTATTTCACATACGTAGCGTCTCAACTTCGTCAGATTAGAGAGAAAAAAAGCAGCCAAATATTTGTAAAAACCAAAATTATAAATGACATTACTAATCGTTTCTCTAACGACCATCTGAGCTATGCGATGTTTACAAACATAATACGTTACACTAGTAACCAAGACAACCACAGATAACAACAGACCGCTTATATCCTTCGCAATGTAAATTCATGATGTCAGACAGGACGTCATGGGTCAAAGTACATGGGTGCAATCGGACCGTGCGTTTGACCCATTTTTATGCATTCCTTGTTTAGATCATCTCTACTATATGTGCAAAGTAAGTTGACACTCAGTGCGACGACTAATGGGAGCGACGGTAAAGGCATTTCCCATTTACAGTCGCCCCCATCAGCCACCGTGCCGACTGTCAATGTAGTTATTGACAGTAATAATCGGTAACAAAACGCAAAATTTGTCTAACCATATTACATTAGAATCTTTGTAAGAAGTGCTTGTATGCATAGTTTACGATGCCGAATCTCTCGTCATAATCGAGGATATAAAATGGAATGGTTACAAAAGGCGGAACAAAACTACACATGACTTGTAAAATGACAAAAATCTATACTAGTCACAGGAATCAGCCAGAAGGGCACCAACGAACACAGCAACAACAAAATGTAACCGTGAATTAATTATTTATGAGATTTCCTGACGAGACCTCTGTGAGATGATCCGAACGTGTTGCCCAGCACGTCACTTCATCGGTAAACTTCACAACATTATAATCACTTACGTTCGCCACACGTTCCTTCTCCTACGCTGTGTTAGCAGCTGTCCTTGTACACTCACAGTGCTGTCCGCCTGAAGCTCCTCGAGATTTGCATCTGTTCGGCTCGATGAAAGATGAACTGCGTGGGTGACAGTTGCTAGGCAACGACAGCCCCTTAGGAGTTGTGAAACAATGGCTGCGCTCTGCTGGCATTGACTTATGACGGGCGAAGAACGGTTTTGTTTCTCGATAGAGAAAATATATGGTCAGCGGTAGTGGCTACAAATAGTGTTTCGCCGTAACAAATATACGCTGTTACTGAGATCCGCTTTGTAAGCAGAACTTTCCAGAGAAATAAAAGTAAGTACGTAGCCCTAATGCCAGAGTGACGCTAATACACGTATTTAAGCGTATTTACATGAATTTAAGTATAGCTCGTGGTGCACGTGGGGAAGTCGGGCCTAAACAGACTCGGATGCTTCAGTGACGACAGACGGTCTTACACAGTTACCAGCCGGGCTGAAGTCCGTATGGCATAGCGCAGCAAGTCGATGTGGCATGGACTCAACAAGTCGCTGGAAGTCGCCTGCAGAAACATTGAGCCTTCCTGCTTCTACAGCCGTCCATAATTACGAAAGTGTTGCCAGTGCATGATTTTGTACCCGAACTGTCCTCTCGATTACATCCTGTAAATGTCCGATGGGATTCATGTCTGGCGAACTGAGTGGCCAACTCATTCCTTCAAACTGACCAGAATGTTCTTCAAACCAGTCGCGAGCAACTGTGGTCCGGTGACAGGATATCGTTGTTTGCGAACATGAACAACACGAATGGATGCAAATAGTCTCCAATCCGCCGAACATTACCATTTCTAGTCAATGATCGGTTCATTTGGAACAGAGGACCGAGTCCATTCCATGTAAACACAGCCCACACCAGTATGGAAGCCACCAACATCTCGCAAAATGCCTTGTAGACATCTAGGGCCCATGGCATCGTCGGCTCTGTGCTACAAAATGGTTCAAATGGCTCTGAGCACTATGGGACTTAACTTCTGAGGTCATCCGTCCCCTAGAACTTAGAACTACTTGAACCCAACTAACCTAAGGACATCACACATCCATGCCCGAGGCAGGATTCGAACCTACGACCGTAGCGGTCGCGCGGTTCCAGACTGTAGCGCCTAGAACTGCTCGGCCACCCCGGCCGGCTCTGTGCTACAGACTCGAGCTCTACCATCACCTCTTATCAACTTAAATTGGGACTCATCCAACATATTGCAGTCGTGTAGGATCGAATGGATGCAATCACGAACCCAGGAGGGGCGCTGGATACGATATCGTGCAGTCAATAAAGGTACTCGCGTCTATCGTCTGCTGCCATAGCCAATTAACGCCAAATTTCGCAGCACTGTCCTAACTTCTGCGATTATTTAACACACTTGTGCTTGTCTGTTAGCGCCGACACTTCTACAAAAACGCTGCTGCTCCCAGTCGTTACGTGAAGCCCGTCAGCCACTGGTTTGTACGTGATGAGATGTAATATCTGAAATTTGGTATTCTCGGCACACAACTGATACTGTAGATCTCTGTATACTGAATTCCCTAACGACTTCCGAAATGGAATGTCCCATGCGTCTAGTTAATTCCCGTCGTGCGGCCGTAATCATGCCGGACACCTTTTCACGTGAATCACCTGAGTACAAGTGACAGCTGTGCCTATCCACTGCTCTTTTATAACTTCTGTACGCGATACTATCGCAATTTCTATATGTGCATATCGGTATCCTGTGACTTTTGTTGCCGGCCGATGCGGCAGAGCGGCTCTAGGCGCTTCAGTCCGGAACCGCGCTGCTGCTACGGTCGCAGGTTCGAATCCTGCCTCGGGCATGGATGTGTGTGATGTCCTTAGGTTAGTTAGGTTTAAGTAGTTCTAAGTTCTAGGGGACTGATGACCTCAGATGTCAAGTCCCATAGTGCTCAGAGCCATTTGAACCATTTGAAATAGCTGCTGTTTACCTCCTGCTGACAGCTTAACATTTATGTGAATGTACTGGTATTAAAAAAAAAAAAAAAAAAAGTAGTTCAGTATATGTGGCAACACAGGGCTGTTTACACTGAGGCAACAAAAGTCGTGGGATACCTCCCACCATGTGTCTGGCCTCCTTTTGCCCGGCATAGTGCAGCAGTTCGACGCGGCATCCGTCCATAATTCCGAAAATGTTGCGGTGCAAGATTTTGAAACGAACTGACAACTCTATTATACCCCATAAATGTTCGATGGGATTGGTTAGTTAGATTTAAGTAGTTCTACGTCTAGGGGACTGATGACCTTAGATGTTAAGTCCCATAGTGCGTAGAGCCATTAGAACCATTTTTTTGAACCTCAATGTATGAGTTGTGTGTTAGTCGATCGTTCACGAATGGGTATGCTATTTCCTTATGAGTAAGTTTTCAGATGGCCCATCACCCAAATCCGCAATATATATGTATAGTGGAGCAGACTCCGCTGGCGGCAATTGAACGTACTGGGTGGAGCCGGCTGCGAATCTTAGTTCATGTCGGCACCACTGATGACGCCTGCCGTCTGGCTACAGAGGCCATTCTGGGTTCCCCTAGACAGCTGGCTACACTGGGAAAGGCAGCCTATCTAGTAGGCGGAAGCACGTGATTAAAATATGCACGGGATTCGTGTAAGATTGTTCTGAACGTCTTTGATGAAAAATACCTTGAGCACTTAGGAAACTGATTCGTGAATAGGACTGCCAGGTGTCCGCTTTACCTGCATGTGCCCGCATTTTTACGGTCGAGTCCCACCAAATGTATTGAAGTCTGGCCTGTCCAACTTTCCGCTGGGTTTCTTAGCGATGAAGTAGAGAACGCACAACTAAGGCCCGTTCCACACTAATGATGTAAACAAGAGGTATATCTACAAGGAGAAATAAGGAGATACACCATAAGGGTATACAGATATACCAGCTGATGCTATTCTTATGTCTCCGTCCTATGTTTTCCCTTCTACGCCGAACGAGCGTAACACACACTGTCACAACAACGCAACGTACTTAGAGCGAGGTGAAGTAGACTGTGCCGACAGACGATGCCAACCCGCCCCGCCCAGCCACGCTCGTGCGTCGTTCCTACAGGCTTTGAGACACGCAAGCGTCAACGAGAATTATAATAGTAGATTGCTGTGCGCCTTCGAGAAAAAAAAAAGTGTGTGAAATCTTATGGGAATTAACTGCGAAGGTCATCAGTCCCTAAGCTTACAAACTACTTAAATTATCCTAAGGACAAACACACACACCCATGCCCGAGGGAGGACTCGAACCTCCGCCGGGACCAGCCGCACAGTCCATGACTGAAGCGCCACAGACCGCTCGACTAATCCCGCGCGGCTCTACGCCTTCGCTATGGAAGCATTTTCAGTGGATGACATTAGTTCTCGCTCCAGACTGAGGACGCACAGCAAAAACGAGAGATACTTTGTCGTGAAAAATGTATAGCTGGACGATAGTAAATTCTTTGAAAAGCGGCAAGCTTTTACGGAAAGAAAGACGGCAACACCGCCTTTAAAAAGCTTTTGGAACATGAAAAGTGGTCGGCTTGTTTCAAATCACAACACAATGAACACTTTTATACAGAATAACTGAAATTAACAGAATACTACTTGGTAATACTAGGCCATAAAGCCAATGTCCTCTCATAAACGCCGAATGGGCAAAGGAACGCAATAAATTACTAACCTACACAATCTCATAGTTGTTGCTGTTGTGTAATTTAAAATTATTTTGACAAGAGTTCCACGAAATGAGTTCCAAGAAAAGCAGCATTTTTGATACAATGGTTTCAAATGAGGAATATTAATACTTATCTACAGACTATTGTTATTTTTATAAGTCTAATTGAAGTCACCAAAGTTATTCTTCCTATTGTTTTTATTTCTGCGAGTTTTGTACACCTTGTGGAGTCTCTTGCACCAAAGTTTCCACCTCCTCCTATCCTGCCAGTCCTCTTCTTGCCTGGCCCTGTCCTGCATCGCACGTCTCACTCCATGGTTCCAATGTGGACGGGGTTTTCCTTTTTTTCTGCGTCGTGGAGGTCTCCAGTGCCATATTTTACAGAGCCATCTTTCCTCTGGCTCTCTTCTAAGACGGCTAGCTGTTTATTTTGAGTTATGACTACAATATGTTTTATAACACCCATCTGTTTTCGTGGCACTCAATTTCTTACTTTGTCTCTTATTGTTACTTCGCAATTTCGTCTCCAAAACTCCGTTTCCATTGCTCTTTAATTTCTTCTCGTTGACCTTGGAGACTTTAACAGTTCAATTCCATACAGAGTAATGCTCTCCACTACAGTTTCGAGTATCCTACTTTTAAATTTTTTTGACGTTTAATTCCAAATAATGGAATGTAACTGTTTAATTGTCACCTTCCCCATTCCTATTATGTGCTTGATTTCCTCGTTGCTTCCACCTTTATCCGAAATGACTGTCCCTAAATATTTATGTGAACGGCTACACTTTACTACAGATCTATCGTCCACAACAAGATCCATTCCTATACCTCTGACAACCAAGTAATCAGTCTTTGTGAAGTTAATTTTCGTGCCCCACTGCTCAGAGTCTTCTTTAAGCTTTCTCAATACGTCTTCTTCTTCCTCGGCAATGATGACCTGATCGTCGGCGAAATTTAGGGAGAACACGATGTCATCATCTACTCTAATTCCCAGGTTTCTGCACATCCTTTGATTCGTCAGTGCTTCATTCAAAAATATTTTAAAGAGGGTACGTGCTAAAGAGCATACTTGTCTCCGTCCTTTGTTAACTTTGTAAGTTTCTTTGATAGTAACTTCTCAACTTTAACAGACGTATTATCTGAATACAGCTTTCTAACGGCTTGTACATAACACGTACGAACATTCTGGTTTTTCATTGCCTTCCACATCCTAGAAAGTGCTACACTATCATAGATCCTCTGGAAGTCTATAATGTGTGTCTACAAGTTATGTGCCAGTGTCTTGCGGGTCACCTGTCTAATGCTGCAGATATTATCGATACAAGACCTTCCTGCCCGAAACTCATTCGGTACTTCTATTTCCTCAATGTATCTCTTATTTCAAAGTTGCTGACTATCTTTATATATTCAATCCCAGAAGAACATGTACTGTTTATTTTGTTTAGTGAAAAACTTAGAGTTTATTTTCACTTAAGATTATCTTAGAAAGAAGACTGAGCAATTAAGAAGACTGAGCACCTCGTTGCTATCACAATTAACAAATTATAAGACTGTTTACTGATTGGGTTTTAGTTTAAGCACATTAAATGTAAATTTCGCAAAGACCTGACTGCTACTGAGTATTAATAGACGATTGAAAATACCCAACTGAGTCTATTTCTGTTTAAAACAGGTAGTCTGGCTTTTAAGGCAAAACGTCCGCTTAACTATAACGCCGAGTACGGCGTTTCTGTTTCTGGACGTGGCTCCCCTACTCGTAAAGGCAATATCTTAGACATCTACGGTATACGTAACCAACAGATTCGCACTTTCGGATTCACTCGACATAGAGGCAGCAGTCGGTACCATAACGCAGTAGTAGAATAAGAAAGGGCTATACGAGCACAGCGGGTCCATCCTATCGCTCACAGGAAATACACGTCTGAAGGTCATGTAAGCGCTTTTCGTTGTGTATCGATATTGTTTTGGTGGAACAGTCTACCGCGTTGCCATACACGTACATGGCACATTACGAAACAATGTCTGCTTGGCGCAGTTGCGTGTTTGTTGATGTCAGATTCGAGGACGATACAATTTATGTCACTCACCTTTCGACGGCACATAGGCACAAGCACTCACTGTCCACAACGCAACACGTCGTGCCTGGAAGTGTTGACTACGTAGCTAGGAAAGCTAGTTACGAATAACATGCCACAAGCCCAGAAATACACTCACGTATGATCTGAAAATCTTTCAATGAAATAACCGGTTGCACTAGACATTCGAAAATGTTTAATCACACTTGTGCGACAGAAACTAATTCTTGCTCTTTCATTATTGGATCAGTAAGTTCAGAACAGTCTGCGACCTTCATCTACATCTACATTTATACTCCGCAAGCCACCCAACGGTGTGTGGCGGAGGGCACTTTACGTGCCACTGTCATTACCTCCCTTTCCTGTTCCAGTCGCGTACGGTTCGCGGGAAGAACGACTGCCGGAAAGCCTCCGTGCGCGCTCGAATCTATCTAATTTTACATTCGTGATCTCGTCGGGAGGTATAAGTGGGGGGAAGCAATATATTCGATACCTCATCCAGAAACGCACCCTCTCGAAACCTGGACAGCAAGCAACACCGCGATGCAGAGCGCCTCTCTTGCAGAGTCTGCCACTTGAGTTTGCTAAACATCTCCGTAACGCTATCACGCTTACCAAATAACCCTGTGACGAAACGCGACGTTCTTCTTTGGATCTTCTCTATATCCTCTGTCAACCCGACCTGGTATGGATCCCACACTGATGAGCAATACTCAAGTATAGGTCGAACGAGTGTTTTGTAAGCCACCTCCTTTGTTGATGGACTACATTTTCTAAGGACTCTCCCAATGAATCTCAACCTGGCACCCGCCTTACCAACAATTAATTTCATATGACCAATCCACTTCAAATCGTTCCGTACGCATACTCCCAGACATTTTACAGAAGTAACTGCTACCAGTGTGGTGTCACCGCCAGACACCACATTTGCTAGGTGGTAGCCATTAAATCGGCCGCGGTCCGGTAGTATACGTCGGACCCGCGTGTCGCTACTGTCAGTGATTGCAGACCGAGCGCTACCACATGGAAGGTCTAGAGAGACTTCCTAGCACTCGCCCCAGTTGTACAGCCGACTTTGCTAGCGATGCTACACTGACAAATACGCTCTCATTTGCCGAGACGATAGTTAGCATAGCCTTCAGCTACGTCATTTGCTACGACCTAGCAAGGCGCCATTATCAGTAGATATATAACTTGTGATGCCTGTACCGTCAGACCGATGTACACCACTTCTGGATTAAAGCTAAGTATTCTACCAGTTACCTCCTGTTTTTCTAGTCTTATTTCTCTGACCTGTTCCAGACCTCACGCCAATCTGCGTGAGCTTAAAAGCGTGCATTTCGGCCTCCTCTAGCAACACGGTGTTGGCTCTTCTGCCAACACTTCAACCAGTGTTTGTTCCGCTATCATATAATCACACAATAAAGGATCCTTCTTTCTATGTATTCGCAATACATTACATTTGTCTATGTTAAGGCTCCATTGCCACTCCCTGCGCCAAGTGCCTATCCGCTGCATATCTTCCTGCATTTCGCTGCAATTTTCTAATGCTGCAACTTCTCTGAATACTATAGCATCATCCGCGAAAAGCCGCAGTGTGCTGTATAAACACTGGCTTCGTACTGTCAGGTAACACTTCTCTACACAAGAGGCACCGTTCATTCTGGTATCTTCACTGAAACTTTTCACTGATACAGTCACAAATACCTCAATAGCGATTAATGATCGCGTGTACGTGAACACTGTAGGTAACAGCACCTTTCTCATATTAGTGGATATCATACACTTCTGTAGAAATATATCCGTCCGATTCTTTACACCATTCAAGCCACACTGCAGCAAACTTATATTGAACAGAAACATTGCGACGTTCCGTATAGGAGGATTTACATTCCGATAGCGCTTTGTCTCGCTACGGACGCGAGTCCTGTCCGACGCACACTGCCCCAACTGCCGCCCTCGCTGGCGACAGGGACCAATCCCGGCTCTAGTGCCTCAGTTCAATCCAGTAGCGCCGGCGCGCTACTTAAATGTTTAATTAGTAAGAAAGACCGGCTGACAATAAGCTCGCACGTATTTTGCACTACTCTTGAATTTTATCCATCGAAACCTCACATCTCTACATCTGTCGTCAGACATGATTATTTGATGTTGACTGCTCAAGCAATCTGCTGTCTAGTACTCATCACCCTTGATAAGCAGGAAACCTCCCTAATTTTCTTAACATTTCTTGCTACTTACGTAATTGACACTATCAGAGACAATCTGTTGCAATGCGGGCGGTGAGTGACTGCAGCCTGTGTGCCATCGAAAGCTGCGAAGCAGCTTATTCCCGGGGCAAATAAAAGTGGCCCAGAGAACAGAATTTCAGGGTATAGAGAAACACACCCGAGGAAAGGAAGTACAGTACTAACCTGACTCTTGTAGCAGATGCTGAAAGTGACCACCATTCATCTCTCGGCACTTTTGGGAACGTTTCGGAATGTTTCTGACTTGTTCAAAACAGGTCCTTGTGTGATGCCAATTTCAGACTAAGCTTTGGATGCCATTCTTTTTTACCACGTTGACACCATCAAACTTCTCAGCTAACAACTGACCACACCGTTTCCACGACTTCCTTGTCACGTAACTTTTTAGAACGATCACCCGCTGCTCCACTGTGAGTGGCATCGTCCCCTTTCTACTGCTCCGGAGACAAAGCCCGCAATACACTCCAAACAGGTATGTATTACATGGCGGACGTAAATTCAGGTCCAATCGCATCTATTCGTCCGGGCCATTTACACACATCAAAAAAAGTTCTGCATCGCCCCGGTTCCCCGAAGTCCGGAAGATAAAGGTTGACTGTGGATATTGTATCACAGACACAGTCCCTTTGACGGCTCAGAGATGTCACTAAACCCGCTCATAGATATAAACAACCATGCATGGTTCAAATGGCTCTGAGCACTATGGGACTTAACATCTGAGGTCATCAGTCCCCTAAAACTTAGAGCTACTTAACCCTAACTAACCTAAGGACATCACACACATCCATGCCCGAGGCAGGATTCGAACCTGCGATCTTAGCGGTCGCGCGGTTCCATACTGAAGCGCCTAGAACCGCTCGGCCACCCCGGCCGGCAACCATGCATGAGCAGCGCCTATTAAACGGAGAGGGTCCGACAGCTGATCAGTTCCAGTCATTCCACCAGGAAAGAGGTACACGGCTTGTGTTGTCTGTAGGTCAATCATGCCTAGACGGTCAATAGCGCGATTCGCTTGCGTCCGCATTGTTACTTTGTGCCAGGAAGGGCTCTCAGCAAGGGAAGTGTCCAGGCGTCTCGGAGTGAACCAAGGCGATGTTAAAAAGCAAAGCGACGTTGATCGTACATGGAAAAGATACAGAGAGACAGGAACTGTCGATGACATGCCTCGCTCAGGCCGCCCTGGGGTTACTATTGCAGTGGATGACCGCTAACTAAGGATTATGGATAGGCAGAACCCTGATAGCAACGCCGCCATGTTGAATAATGTTTTTCGTGCAGCCACAGGTCGTCGTGTTACGACTCAAATTGTGCGCAATAGGCTGCATGATAGGCAACTTAACTCCCGACATCCACAGCGAGGTCCATCTTTGCAACCACGACACCATGCAGCGCGGTGCAAATAGGCCCTACAAACCGTATGGACCGCTCAGGATTGGCATCAAGTTCTCCTCACCGACGAGTGTCACGTATGCCTTCAACCAAACAATCGTCGGAGACGTGTTTGAAGTCCACCCGAGCAGGCTCCACGCCTTAGACACACTGTCCAGTGAGTGCAGCAAGGTGGAGGTTCCCTACTGTTTTGGGGTGGCATTATGTGGGGCCGACGTACGCCGCTGGTGGTCATGGAAGACGCCGTAACGGCTGTACTACACGTGAATGCCATCCTCGGACCGATAGTGCAACCATGTAGGCAGCATATTGGCGAGGCATTCGTCTTAATGAACGACGATTCGCGCCTCATCGTGCACATACTGTGAATGACTTACTTCAGGATAACGACATCGCTCGACTAGAGTGGCCAGCATGTCCCCCAGACATGAACCCTATCGAACATGCTTGGGATAGATTGAAAAGGGCTGTTTATCGACGACGTGACCCATCAACCTCTGAGGGATCTTCGCCGAATCGCCGTTGAGGAGTGAGACAATCTCGACCAACAGTGCCTTGATGAACTTGTGGATAATATGCCACGACGAATACAGGCATCCATGAATGCACGAGGACGTGCTACTGGTTATTAGAGGTACCGGGGTCTACAGCAGTCTGGACCACCACCTCTGAAGGTCTCGCTGTATGGTGGTAAAACATGCAATGTGTGGTTTTCGTGAGCAATGAAAAAGGCGGAAATGATGTTTATGTTGATCTCTACTCCAATTTTCTGTACAGGTTCCGGAACTCTCGAAACCGAGGTGATGCAAAACTTTTTTTAATGTGTGCATTAACTCCAACCGCTACAAGGCGTAGTTTTACGACCGACTCATACGCCTGTTCTCTCGGGCGCTAGCCACATGTGGCCATTGAAATTGTGCATGGCGTTGAATGTGACTCTCCTGAACATACTGTAGAACAACAAAATGCAGTGTCGACAGCCCACGATCCTGCCGCTGCCGAACTCCAGCAGGTGCTGGAAGAAGTTTCTCCTACTTACACGAGGCATAAGACGATGTTCTCACAAACAACGAAAACTCAAATCTGATTTCTGAATGAAGAAAAAAAAAACAGCTGCTTAATCTTTGCTTATATAAAAAACGCAGATGCTTTTACTACAACCTCCACTGTGCTGGAGCAATGAAGTGCTCTCCATTTATGTATCCACGCACGTATTACACCACAATTGATCATTTGTTGCAACGTTGCAAGCCACCTTCATTGAGTTTGTATCAGGCTGATGCATAATCTCTACCTTTTTTTAAATTTTTGACGTTGCTATTACTTTGCTAAGGGTTAATTTATCGACTTTCATTTTTTATTCGTAGTGCACTGTTCCTATTTGAGTTGACGTATTGTCATTCTGATATTTGGAGATAGTGAATGGAGATGTGAACGTTGGTAAACGGAGTTCCAAGTGGATAAATCGGAACACTTCCCACATATTCTTCTGTTTGAGTTCAGTTCAGCTCAGTTCAGCGGAAGCAGCCAGAAACGTTTGAGCCGTGTATGAGAATAAAGCCATTGGACATAGCGCATCGAGAAAATGCTTTTCGTGTTTTAAGGAGGATCGTTTTGATACTAGTGACTCCACGTTGAGGAAGACCTCCTAGATTTGATGCTCGTTTAAATGCTTAAAAGCATTAATCGACAAGGATCCACGTCAATGAACTCGAGAACTGGAAAATGCGATTAACTGTGATCATTCCACCGTCGTGCGACATTTGCATGCAGTGGGGAAAGTTCAAAAATCAAGTGTATGGATACCACAGACTAAGCCAAAATCACAAAAATCATGTGCTGGCCGTATGTGCCTCTCTGCTTGCTCGTCATCAGTTGGTTAGTGAACAACACGCACCGTTCCTATCCTGTATCGTAACTGATGGTTCAGCACAAACAAAGCAGCAACTCCCCGTACAGAGACTTGGCGCATCAAAAGTTCAAATGGCTCTGAGCACTATGGGACTTAACATCTGACGTCATCAGTCCCCTAGACTTAGAACTACTTAAACCTAACTAACCTGAGGACATCACACACATCCATGCCCGAGGCAGGATTCGAACCTGCGACCGCAGCAGCAGCGCGGTTCCGAACTGATGCGCCTAGAACCGCTCTGTCACTGCGGCCGGCTTTGCGCGCATCCTCGAAAGATAATGTAATACATCTGAAGGAAGGGCGGCGGCGTGGTGTACGACGTCTTGCTTCCTCGAGGTGTTACCATCACTACTGACATTTATTGTCAACAAGTGAGACGTCCTGCAGATGTAGTCCAAGAACAACGACCAGGAAGACTGCGTGAAGAGATGGTACTCCACGGCAACGTCCACCCGCATTCTGCTAGACTGACAAAAAATACTATGTGGGAGTTAGGTTGGTAAGACATTCCGCACTTGCCTTATTCATCCGATCTTGTGCCCTCAGACTTTTTTTTTTCTTTCCCGCGCTCTGTCCAGTAACCTTAACGGCACTTCCTTTCGAGATGGAAATGCGCACCGAACATGGCTCGACTAGTTCTTCGCCTCAAAACCACGTGATTTCTACAGTCGCGCACTCTAAAACTTACCCCAGCGCTGGCAGACGGTTGTGTATAGTGAAGCAGATTGTCTCATTTATGACTACAGTCTCTGTTATACATTACTGGCCATTAAAACTGCTACATCAAGAAGAAATGCAGACGATAAACGGGCATTCATTGGATAAATATATTACACTAGAACTGACACTGAATACATTTTCACGCAATTTGGGTGCGAAGATCCTGAGAAATCAGTACCCAGAACAACCACCTCTGGCCGTGATAACGGCCTTGATACGCCTGGGCATTGAGTCAAACAGAGCTTGGATGGCGTGTACAGGTACAGCTGCCCATGCAGCTTCAACACGATGCCACAGTTCATCACGAGTAGTGACTGGCGTATTGTACGAGCCAGTTGCTCGGCCACCATTGACCACACGTTTTAAATTGGTGGGAGATCTGGAGAATGTGCTGGCCAGGGCAGCAATCGAACATTTTCTGTATCCAGAAAGGCCCGTACAGGACCTGCAACATGCGGTAGTGCATTATCCTGCTGAAATGTAGCGTTTCGCAGGGATCGAATGAAGGTTAGAGCCACTGGTCGTAACACATCTGAAATGTAACGTCCACTGTTCAAAGTGCCGTCAATGCGAACAAGAGGTGACCGAGACGTGTAACCAATGGCACCGCATTCCATCACGCCGGGCGATACGCCAGTATGGCGATGACGAATAGATGCTTTTAATGTGCCTTCACCGCGGTGACGACAGTAACGGATGCGACCATCATGACGCTGTAAACAGAACCAGGATTCATCCAAAAAAAATGACTTTTTGCCATTCGTGCACCCAGGTTCGTCTTTGAGTACACCATCGCAGGCGCTCCTGTCTGTGATGCAGCGTCAAGGGTAACCGCAGCCATGGTCTCCGAGCTGATAGTCCATGTTGCTCCAAACGTCGTTGAACTGTTCTTGAAGATGGTTGTCGTCTTGCAAACGTCCCCATCTGTTGACTCAGGAATCGAGACGTGGCTGCACGATCCGTTACAGCTAGGCGGATAAGATGCCTGTCATCTCGACTGCTAGTGATACGAGGCCGTTGGGATCCAGCACGGCGTTCCGTATTACCCTCCTCAACTCACCGATTCCATAGTCTGCTAATAGTCATTCGATCTCGACCAACGCGAGCAGCAATGTCGCGATACGATAAACCGCAATCGCGATAGGCTACAATCCGACCTTTATCAAAGTCGGAAACGTGATGGTACGCATTTCTTCTCCTTACACGAGGCATCACAACAACGTTTCACCAGGCAACTCCGGCCAGCTGCTGTTTGTGTATGAGAAATCGGTTCGAAACTTTCATCATGTCAGCACGTTGTAGGTGTCGCCACCGGCGCCAACCTTGTGTAAAGCTAATAATTTGCATATCATAGCATCTTCTTCCTGTCGGTTAAATTTCGCGTCTGTAGCATGTCATCTTCTTGGTGTAGCGGTTTCAATAGCCAGTAGTGTATGTATCTCTTGTGTTCATTAAACTTATGGAGAAACGCTGCGAACTTATGCACTAAGGCAATATCTTAATGACCAACAAAATGTAATGGTGTTTCTTCCACAACGGCCACCACTTACAAATCATGCAGCTGCGTGAAGCAGCAACAGGAGTGTGTACAGCAGCAGGCAGGCGGACAGCGGTCCAGCATCCGGCTGCTGCAGTTGCCAAGGCGACGGTGCGTGAGTCAGTTGCGCGGCTCCTCGGCGCCGCTGAATCACGGTCTGCGAGCGTGCGAGACGCACACTCATCTCCCCGCTGACTGCAGCTCTGCATTTCGCGACAACGCAGAGTCTCAGCGGATACTCGCGAAATAAGCTCAGCGGACAGAATATAACTCACCCTCTGAAACGAGCACAACGGTTGCTTTGAAGCGCAGTAGAAGGCGTAGAACCCGTACCACAGGGTCGTGTGATCTGGCACCGATGACATAGGTCGTGGCATTGAAGTGCGGTGCATGTGCCAGTCGTTCGTATAGAAACACTGCAGTACGACGGACCGATATGGAGAAGTGACAAAGTGACAGAAAGCAGCTATTGTGTTGGGACGTTCCAATGGTCACGCTGTAAATGAGGTTGGCTAACTTTTATCAATGCGGACTCTCCAAAGTGTCTATGAGGATTGGTGTTTCACTGACGGCCATGAAACACGGCATATTTCTGAACAGTGGTCGTGTTAAGATCCTGACTGACAAGGACCGCAGACGAGTATCAAGTGTTGTCAGTGACAGTCGGTTTCAAACCCGACGTGTATTGCTGCCCTCAGTCAGTGCGGTGGATATCAGCGAGTTTCCGAATGAACATTGCGAAAGGAACTGCAAAAAACATTTGGAGTTGAATAGAAGGCGGAGGGGGAGTAAGGAACGGAAAGGGAATAGTGGTATCAGGACTTTTTGCGTCATCAAGGGCGATGAGTGAAAAATGTGGGCCGAACCGTGATCCGATCCCCGGACCTCCTGCTTACTATCTCGGCACGCCTCTAGGCCGAACCACATCCCCCCCCCCCTAGCGCCACCTATCCGCAGCCGCTCCATTTCCTCCAAGCTTGCTACTTCTCCGAAGAACAGACCACACACATTCATATACATAATTCGCCTCGATGGCCAATGGATCCGCCACAAATGGTTCAAATGGCTCTGAGCACTATGGGACTTAACTTCTAAGATCATCAGTCCCCTAGAACTTAGAACTACTTAAACCTAACCAACCTAAGGACATCACACACATCCATGTCCGAGGCAGGATTCGAACCCGCGACCGTAGCGGTCGCGCGGTTCCAGACTGTAGTGCCTAGAACCGCTCGGCCACTCTGGCCGGCGGATCCGCCACATTCAGTACGGGTGCACAGTACTTCCGATCTCCTGTGGGAGTCTCAGAGTGGCGAGCGTTGATGAAATGGACAGGGCCCGCAGATAGGTGACGCTCGGTGGGAATCTGGTTCGGCCGAGAGGCGTGCCGATATAGTTCTCAAAGTTGCGATACACACTGTGTCCGGGCGGCGCAAGTGGTTAACGCACCTGCCTAGTAAGAAGGAGATCCCGGATTGGAGTCCCGGTCGGTCACACATTTTCACTCATCGTTGCTGATACCTCACTAAGTTCTGATGCAGCTGACACCAGTAATCCGTTCCCTTTCCGTTCCTTTCTCGCCCTTCCTCCAATTTAATATGTATCACGTTTTTCGGACACCTCCGAAAGAACAGACACCACACATTCCATGTAATGACATTTTCAGTCGGATACTCACAGTGGCACATATAGCTGCACGTCTGCAATGACCTGAAGACACGGGTGGACAAAAATATGGAACCACCAAAAACACAATTCATTACCATACCCAACCATTGGCATTCAAAAATACTTCCAGTCGTCTCGAAATGGATGAATACAGTTGCTGTATGGCTTTCAAGGGACTCTCATATCGTTTTTCCTGCGAAACAGTGGCAAGTTCAGTTAACGATGATGCAGGTGGATGGTGATCATGCACCGCTCTCTTCAAAGTAGACCACAAAGGCTGGTAACTGTGGTTGCCGAGGGAAATGCCGCAACACATCCTAGTGCTCACAAAATCAGTCATGGACGGTGCGAGCTGTGTGAAAAGGGGACTTACCGACTTGGATCTCAGTATCAGCATTGGGTAGCAACATGCACGTAGGCAGTTCTACGCCTTTGTTAGGCAGTTAATCTGCCGTCTATAGGTTTTGCCGCATGTCCACTTGTTCCCGCGCCGTGTAGCGTGAGCTGCAGCAGGGTTACGGGAGGCCGGTGGAGGCCCCTCCAGGCCGCTGCTTGAGGCTGCAGAGCACGCACGCCAGCCATCATCAGCGTCTCTGCCAATGAGCCGCCTCGCGCGTCCCCAGGCGAGAACGGACGGCCGTTCACACGTCCGTGCACAGCACCGCCGCCATCGCCCAGTACACTACACGTAGGGAGCGAGCTGTTCCATTAGTAATGTATATCGCTCTATTCGCGGTAACACGGGTCCTCGGGTCGTTACCAACAGCGAGCCAATGTAGATATACAACATCTGCACCGCGAAAGCCACATTAAGTCGTCGGCACACGGACCGTGCTGTCGACCGTTAACGTTGAGCGTGTCAACTTCAACGCGATGCTGAACGCTCTGGATCGATGCGACTTGTGCATACGGTACGTGGGCCCCAGCGTGGTATACGCGATCGTACCGCACTCCAGCGGCAGTTGAGGGATGTTTCTAGTTCGTAAATCACACTGTTTACTCAACGGGCGCATATAAAATTCCCACGTCAGTTCTATTAAAACGCACGTTTCCTCCATCGGCCACGAAAACGATAGTATCATGTCCAATCAATAAGGACACAGGCTTATAAAAGTTCCATTACTAACAGTGCAGTACAAATTTGGATTACTTCTCAGCATAAGATAAACATTATTTCACCATTCCCAGATTTTAGTAAAACCCCAAGGTTAGTCTTACTTGATCACTGTTCCTACCCAGTAGCAACATGTGAAATACGAAGCGTAAAAGAGAAAGGAGCAAAATAGCGTTATACAAGTAGCGCAAGCTGTCCTGTAAATTAAGCCAGTCGAATAAAGTCACCCCTCAAAAAAAGGTGAACTTATATTTATATGACATCAAATATTATAGTATATACTTATTTAAACTAATAATAAAGTATCAGAACCTAATAAAAACGCGAATGTTACGAAAAAAAAATTGGAATTGTCAAGACGCGAACCACCGCCCCAACATACAACTTTAAAGAGGGCAGTGACGTTACTTATTACGGTTTATTTTTTTTAAATCTCATTTTGTTTGCTATTGTTCGTTGCACCTGCTCGGGGCGGACGTCGTCAGACATCCTTTTACATCCGTTTAAGTTCGTTGTTGATCGAGTAGCTCAGTTTTTTTTTTTTAATTTATTACAGAGGGCTGCTAACCCTCTGACCGAACACGCTGCCGGCCGAGGTGGCTGAGCGTTTCTAGGCGCTACAGTCTGGAACCGCGCGACCGCTACGGTCACAGGTTCCAATCCTGCCTCGGGCATGGATGTGTGTGATGTCCTTAGGTTAGTTAGGTTTAAGTAGTTCTAAGTTCTAGGGGACTGATGACCTCAGAAGTGAAGTCCCATAGTGCTCACAGCCAATTTTGAACCAAACATGCTGAGCTACCGTGCCGGCGTCGCTAAACCAGAAACACCCTCCGTGCGTCTACTCATATTATGTTGGCCCTAGCCAAAAACCTTAATCGTAGATATTTTACTAATTGAAACTTAATTATAACAAATTGTACCATGAACAATGCGTTTTGAGTGGATCTTCAGTGTGTCGCTGCCTTCAAATAGCCTAAACTCATAATACGTAAGTTACAATAATTATTTTGCCACGAATATGATTTTTCTCATTAATTTATTGGAACGAATCGCACCGTTAACAATGGGTTTTCCAGTGATTCTCAATTTGCTGGTGCTCAGAAACGGCATACATAGGTATAGGCTTGAAATGAATGCCAATATGGCGCATCACAACTCTTTACCGAAGGGAGACGGCGTGCGTGTGACGTAGGTGGCGTTGTGCCATCTCATTGGTCAACGCTCAGACGCACGCTCAGAGAATCTGACATGCCAGATATTGCTCTCCACGTTCGGAAAGACTCCCGAACGTGCTATTCCACGCTATGATCTCAGAAACTCGGCATGGTCAACGTTCGGATGCACGGTCCGTGTGCCGACGGCTTTACAGTGTGTGACGAATGGTTCTCCTAGTACCAATATCTCTTCTTCCTTCCCTGTTCGACTCACGAATGACAGGTGGGAAGAATAATTGTCCGTAAACTTGTTTAACAACTCTATTTCCTCTTTTCTCGTTGTGTTTATTTCGCGAAACATATATGGGAGTCAGTAATGTGTTGCCGCACTGTTTTTGGAGTGTATGCTATCAGAACTTTAACAATGGACCTCTTCCCGATGCACAATGCCCTCCTTTACCGTCTGCCGTTAACGATCCCTTGAAGAAACACGCCTCCCTTGTCTATCTCTTCTATTAATCCTTTTAGGTAAGGGTTCCAGATTGATGATCAGTACCCAAGGCCTGCCGAACAAATGTTTTGTAAGCCACTTCTTTCGTTGAATAATTACATTTGCTTAAGTTTTTTCCAACGAATCTCAGTCTACGTTTGAAGCCTAGTTCAGCCCTTTCGGTTTCAATTTTCAGATCATCATGAGTAATCGTAACTGTAGCAGCGGACGAAACAAATTGATGACTTTAGATATGTGATACCGCTCTGAGGATTGAAACCAGTTGTGAGTAAAGTAGAATTTCTTTGAGGCTCTAGGTGGCTGAATTATGACGTTTGAAATACTTACGAGCTGCAGGGCACCCCTTTCACAAAATATATTCGCCTTATGAAATTAGGCTATTTCGGATAGTTACTCATACATATTTTATTGATCTTACGGTTTGCAGCGACTTGTCGTCAATAAGTAAGCAAACACTACTGGGTTTCTTCGCATATTTGTGCGAAATATATCACTTTTATTTAGGTTCAAGCTCAACTGCCCGTTCCTGCGCCAATCTTCGACCCTCTGCTGGTGTTCCTGCAATTTGCTACAGACAAGTGCATCGACTGCAAAAGGCTTCGCGGAGATTCTCGAGTTGTCCATTATATCAATTATATGTACATTCTAAACAATAACGGCCCTGTCTCTGCCGAAATTACCTTTCACAACTATCGATTTTGCTCCGTCCCACGGCGGTACACAGATTAAGAACTGAGCATATGATGGCAACAGATAACACGCTTCTGCACGAGCTGAAGCTGAAACCATGTTACAGGCATATCCTCCGTACTGTTCCAGAGGATGGTCCAGAAAGAAAGTTTAATTCTGTGATGCAGCTGGGAAAAGCGGTGAAGAGTGCAATTAACCATTAAAAAAATCCTTTCTGGTTATGAGGCAACATAGCCGGCCGGAGTGGCCGAGCGGTTCTAGGCGCTACAGTCTGGAACCGCGCGACCGCTACGGTCGCAGGTTCGAATCCTGCCTCGGGCATGGATGTGTGTGAAATCCTTAGGTTAGTTAGGTTTAAGTAGTTCGAAGTTCTAGGGGACTGATGACCTCAGAAGTTAAGTCCCATAGTGCTCAGAGCCATTTGAACCATTTTTGAGGCAACATTCACGTAAACCAAGAAATCAATTGACATAGCTGAATACATAGTCTCTCTTACCCTAAAGAAAGTTTTACAGGACTTTCTGCAGTACGTACATAGTACAGGGAAGATTATTGATACTCAAAGAAAAAGTCTATAAGTTTGCTCTAAAAAATCATCAGACTAAGACACGAAAGTGTGTTTATCTCTTTCTTGGAGATCTAACTATGTCGAAAATGAAACTTCCTGGCAGATTAAAACTGTGTGCCAGACTGAGACTCGAACTCGGGACCTTTGCCTTTCGCGGGCAAGTGCACTACCAACTGAGCTACCCAACCACGACTCACGCCCCGTCCTCAAAGGTCCGGAGTTCGAGTCTCGGTCCGGCACACAGTTTTAATCTGCCAGGAAGTTTCATATCAGCGCACACTTCGCTGGAGAGTGAAAGTCTCATTCTGGATATGTCCAAAATCATTCTGTTCCAGTCTTGCTATGAACTCTGAACCCACATTAAAACCACAGTGTTGCTCAGATGTTTTAAGGTTGCTACTCATAGCAAACAATCGTTGACTGACTGTACCTAGTTCTTACCAGTCTCTAATGACTACAGAATTGACAGGAGTTTAAGCCTGAACATTCCCACCGACCGAGATGGTGCAGTGGTTAACACACACGAACGGCGGTTAAGTTTCCCGTCCGGCCCTCTAGCTTCAGGTTTTCCGTGATTTCCCTAAATCACTGAAAGTGAAAGCCGGCATGCTTTGATCAAAAGGGTAAGACCGATTTCCTTCCCAACACGAGATTGTTCCCGGGTGTCCATCATACCGTCGCCAACAGCAGATTATTTTCCAGGACATCCTAATGTATAATATTCTATACAGGGTGAATTATAACTCCATGGCCGGCCGGGAAGGCCGAGCGGTTCTAAGCACTACAGTCTGGAATCGAGAGACCGCTACGGTCGCAGGTCGGAATCCTGCCTCGGGCATGGATGTGTGTGATGTCCTTAGGTTAGTTAGGTTTAAATAGTTCTAAGTTCTAGGGGACTGATGACCTCAGAGGTTAAGTCCCATAGTGCTCAGAGCCATTTGAGCCATATAACTCCATCGACAAAGTTAGTAGGTCGTAGCATGGATCAAAACAAGAAAAAAATGCCGAATAGACATGTGCTGTAAAATTCATATCTTAAGAGCTACGCGTAGATGTTCAGTGGAACATTAGCGAAGGTGAACAAGTGCTCGTAGCACTTAAGTTATGTATTTTAGAGCCGATGTCAACTCGGCACTTTTTTCTTGTTT
Source organism: Schistocerca americana (assembly GCF_021461395.2). Taxonomy (NCBI): domain Eukaryota; kingdom Metazoa; phylum Arthropoda; class Insecta; order Orthoptera; family Acrididae; genus Schistocerca; species Schistocerca americana. The sequence continues at coordinate 360,520,867 of NC_060120.1, read as the reverse complement.
TGATCCATGCTACCACGTCTGAAAGTTGGAGTTCTGGTTCATCCCGTACGTACGATAGAAAACATTGATAGCAGTTAACGTTTTTATTCGTCACTGAATGTTTCGGAGGGCAATAGAGCTCTATCACTAACATTTTTCACATGCGACTCTACGCAGGACGTCCGTTTAACGTTAGTTTTTTCAGTCGCTGCATAACTGCAGCTTTCTACCTTTTTTAAATAAAAGACGTCTGAACTACACGTCAGAGAATCACCACTTACTTGCATACCGTTGTGCACCGGAATGATCGGTAGGGGACAAGTTAAAAACTTTAGTGTTACTCAAGTAACGAGAAGTTCTTCTGAGCCAAGCAATTTGTTACAGCAGTCAAAAACGCAGAAATTATAATAATTTATCCATTATTGGTTGTTGAGCTCCATGGCTGTGCATGAGAAATGGCTGGTTGCTGTATTACTTAAAAGAAAAAAACAGAAATTGTACCTGTTGTCCTGTTCAAATACCCGTATGTGTTACACATGTCTCTGTTTACACAATGATTAAACTGAGCAGACTGGAAAACTGAAGTGTTGGGTTCGATATTTCTCGTTGAACCGAAATAAACACAGCTGGCGAGATCCACTCCTGAATAGATATGCAGTCAGCGAGGGACTATACGATAAACGCGGAGCTACGACTACTTGTTTTCGTCAGTGAGTGCCCCCAATCGCGCGGAATGTTCGTCGCAGCTGTGGCCCGTAAAAGCTTAGGGCTGTAACCGCGTTACAGGGGTCAGAGCGCTGTTTGCACGATGTCCCCCGAGGGTCGACGAGGGGTGGCCTGGCGCGAGGGGTAGGCGGCGACTGATGAGCGCGGACCCACGGGGGTGGGAAACGACGTGCCTTGTTTCCGAATTCCCTGCCGGTTGCAGGCGGACGCGCCCCTCCAACTTCCGCCATCCCTCGGGTTTGGGGGAGGGGTAAGCTTCCGGTCGCTACACTCGTTTGTCAGGCGCCTCCAAACTAAAAGCGAAACACTGCACCCCTCATGCGATTTTGTAGGTATTTGCATCCGAAACGCGATGATACAATCTACCAATTGTGGGGAGAAAAATGCTGCTGATTTACTTGTTTCTCTCTGATTTCAGACGCGCTGAATCTAGCTGGCGCTGCACGGACGATAAGCACGGTATTGCACTGCCTCCAGCAGCCCTCTCTGCTCGCTTACATCCTACCTTGGAAACTCGGCAGTTACACTTACTCAGTTACGTTCGGACTCTGTTGTTTGTATAACCCTCCTAGACGACAACAACATCCATGCCCGAGGCAGGATTCGAAACTGCAACTGTAGCGGTCGCGCTGTTCCATACTGTAGCGCCTAGAACCGCTGGGCCACCTAGGCCTGCTGCAAGGGTTCCCTTTGCCTTCTGACAGTGGTACATTTATTTCGAGAATTACACTGATGGAGAAAAATCGGAGCAGAAGAAGGAGTTGTGCGACACAACGAAAGTTTGTAGGCGTGTTTCTACACCTTAAAGTCGATTCTATTCAAATTTCGCGACAGTCGCTTAATAGTGGCGCTATTAACGCCAATATGAGGATGAAAATCAGGTTTGCTTTAACTACACGCCGTAACGGTCGTAAGAGTTAGTTACCTTTGAGACTGGACGTAGTGACTGATGTTAGTCAAGGATACAGAATGCCTTTAAGGCTACAAAGCCGTCAGTGTCAACAATTCACTGTGTTCGAACGAGGTCGTGTAATACGGCAACGAGAAAAAAAATGGCTCTGAGCACTATGGGACTTAACATCTGAGGTCATCAGTCCCCTAGAACTTAGAACTACTTAAACCTAATTAACCTAAGGACATCACACACATCCATGCCCTTGGCAGGATTCGAACCTGCGACCGTAGCGGTCGCTCGGTTCCAGACTGAAGCGCCTAGAACCGCTCGGCCACCAGCGGCCGGCGGCAACGAGAAGCGCACTGTTCCTTCTGCAGTATTGCAGGAAGACTTGGCAGGAATGTAACCACGGTACATGACTGCTGGCAGCGGCCTTGATGAGAATGTACGGTCGCGAGAAAACCGGGCTCCGGACGTCCACGTGGCGCTTCCGAGAGGAAACACCATCGTGTTCGGTGTATGCATTCATATCCTTCCGAATTTAGCGTTTTTTAAGCGTAATAAGGCTACCACACCTTGACCACGAAAAACATACCCACATCGTCTTACACCACCACGTCCCTAAATTTCTGTTAGCACTACACATGTGGCAGGCGATGTTCTCGAGACATTCGCCAAACCCAAACTCTTACATCGGACTGCCACAGGATATAACGTGATTCATCATTCCAGAACACTCGTTTCCCGCCACCCCGTGTCCAGTGTCGTCGCGCTTTACATCACCTCAAGCGTCGCTTAGCATTCGCAACAGAAATGTGTTGCTTATGAGGGGCTGCTCCTCCTTAGTACCCCACTCCTTTTAACACTTTTCGGAAGCCACTGTGCTAGCGAGACTGCTGGTAGCACTTTGTAACTCACGACTGATTCCTTCCGCTGGTTTCGTCCGATTTTTTTACAGTCGCCCTCCGCAGTGCTCGACTGCCCTGTCCCTCAATGAATGAGATCTGCCTGGTCTTTGTTTAGCTCTCTCTTTTCCAATTCACTATCTCATCACCAACAGTCAACTTGGGCAGCTTCAGAAGGGCTGAAATGTCCGTCATGAATTTCTTACTCAGACGACGGTCAGTCACTAGTACACGTTGGACGCTCGCCTGACCAACCCAATCTGCTGTTACTGCTTCCCTGCTGACAACACTGCTGCTGCTGCCTGACAGGGACAGATGACCGCCTGTGGTTTGGTAGAGTCTAAGCCGGAAGGCTATTCCTCCAAACTGACGGAGCGTGTGAGTTGTCCTTTCTTCTTGTTTTATGTCCTGTCAGTCTGCTGGGACGGTGTTCTTGACGTGCTGGCAACTTATTGGTCGCGAAGCAGGTGGGGCCATCTGGTTGCGTTAAGACGCTGTACCCGGTGGCCCAGTGCTCGAAGGAGCGGATTTTCGGACCGCGCGTTCTTCTCGTAAAAGAGCCGTGCAGCCTGACGAAACCTGTCTCCAACAGTTGGGATGTTGGAGACTCGGTTAAGGTCGCCCGACGGGAAGTCCCGAGGGAGGTGCAATGCCAGACGTAGTATCCGGTTCTGAAGTCTCTGGAGGCGGTCGACGTGGGTCGCTGCAGCATTGCCCCTAACCACAGCGGCGTAGTCGATGAGCGGGCGTATGAGTGTAAGATAAAGTGCAACACCCAGTTCTGGTGGGTGCGCAGCTGTCGGATTTAGGAAGGGGTAGAGTTGAGTCATTCTGCCCCCGATCTTTTTGATCTTTTTGACGATGTCGTCGATATGGTGTTTTCATGTGAGCCCTCTATCCAGCGTCACACCCAGGTACTTGGCTGTATTGCCCCAAGGTACGGCGGTTCCCCTGATGGTGATCTGCGGTAGATCGGCTGGGATATGCTTCTTGGTGATGAGGAGGGCTTGCGTCTTAGCCCCATTGAAGCTGAGGCGCCACCTCCTGGCCCACTGACTAAGTGTGTCAGCTGCTGCTTGCATGCATCGTTGGAACAGAGCTGCATTCATGCTTCGCGTGTACATCGCCGTATCATCCTCGTAGAGTGCGAGATGGACCTTGTCCACTCACAGCATGTCTGAAGTAGAGTATGGGGCCGAGGACGGAGCCTCGGGGAACTCCAGCCCTGACCCGGCGGCGCGTCGACAAGTCCGACGTGCGTACATGAAAGCTTCTGTCGGCGAGGTAGGATTTCAAGAGACGGACATGCGGCAGGGGCACACCGAGGTCCAGGAGCTCGAAGAGAAGACCCTCACGCCATACAGAATCGAACGCCCGTGAGACATCCAGGAAGATGGCCCCGAAATACTCCCGTCGTTCGATGGCATCAAAGGCCTCTTCAACGAGTCGAAGCAGTTGGTGCGTTGTGCTGACAACACACATTCTCCGCCTCCTTTCATACTAGCCAGTGCTCCTCTCGTGACATCTAGTGGTCAATTCCGCGTTACAGATGGTTGTCTGGATACTTTTGATTAGGTAGTGTAAATACTCTGCGCTTAACGACCGCGTTAAGTGGTGGTGCCGATTGGCCACCAAATTGTTTGTAAAGGAGATGATCTGAATCACGAAATGAACTTCCGTGGAAGGTCTTTCCCACGAGGGATGACGACCCGCGCTGCTCCGTTCCCATGCGACGCGGTAGGCTCCCGGCAGCCCGCGCCAAGTCCCAGCGGCGGAGGCATCTGAAATGAGATCACGGCCGGGGCAGCGGTGCGTGCCCGCGGGCGCGCGCCAGTGGGGCACACTCGCCCGTTATTACACACGGCTGATGAGGCGATCGGCATCGGAGCGGTGCGCGGCACGCCGCGCCACGTGCTGGCGGCGCGACAATGCAGTGGCGCCATTGTCACCGCGGCGGCAGTGGGCGGAGGGTTCGGCGGCGGCCATTGAATGACGATGCCGTCGCGCCGGGTTCAGGGACGGCCCAGCCGCACGTGAAGCCAGGCGACAGGCGACAGCCAGCTGCCAGCGCCGCGGGACCCAAGCGCGTGGCTGTCCGTCACCGAGTAGCGTCGAAGTGAGATGGACTTCGAGCCGTCGGCACGTGGAGCTGCGTTCGGACAGTGAGCGCACCGAGTTTCTGACGTCGTAGCGTGGAAAAACAAAGTTGGGAGTTTTTCCGAACGTTCCTAACAATATCTAGCATGACAGGTATTGTGAGCGTGTCTAACATTCTGCGTGGTGTCTGTCTGTTCTAAGTCGTGTCTCTCTACCACTTTCGCGCAACGACGCTCTGAGCGTGTTTTTTTTAGGGAATTGACTAGTTTGAACCTGAGACCTGTTGCTGGTAAGGAGACGCCAGACCACACATGACATGTAGAGTTCACAAGAGTTCAGTGAGACTAGCGACGATCTAATACTTAATGATTTCAGCGTCAGCTCCACTGCACTCCCTGTAAAAGAATCTTAATACTAACTAAATTTAGTGGAAGGGGTTCAAGGCTTTCCTATTTTTAGTAAGCTGGTAAAATAAATCTAAAAAGCAGTTAAATTTACCATTCGAATTTTTTTTCTACTCACAAAACATTGTTTATAAATTGTACTATTGACAAAAGGACATATTTTAATACAAGATGATAAAAACCAACTGCGTTCAACAAAAATATGAACGAATATTCCCTGAATGGGTTTCCAAGTTCTGTTATGGATCGAAGAACGACCTATGCCATATCACATCTATAATATAGGTTTAAATTAGGTTTCATAAAAGAGAAAACTATCAAAAATGGTCTACAGTGACCCTCAATTATCTTTAATTACTTATTTAACTTGTCGTAAATTACAGTGGCTGATGCGGCTTCTCAATAATTATATAACAGAGAAATCATCGCGTTTCAGATTTTAACTTCAAGTAGCAAATGCGAATAACACGAAGTTTAATTGACGATCGACACTAGTATTACGTAAAAAGGGGATGTAACAGATGAGACTTCTGCAGCTCTGAGTGAAGCCTTATGCGCTCTTATGCGGCATCGTGTGCGTTCACTAGCTTGTCGGTGGTTAGGCAGCGCCAGGGGCGGCTTGCAGCGCAGCTCCACACACCTCGCCATCTCGGTAGCAGCTCTCTCGAACTTATCCTTACTACTGTTTACCGAAGTTTCGTTTAAGAAAAAGGTATCTGGCTGTGTTTTCAACTGACCAATCAGCGTCTCAGTGTTAACCCTAAGCTCTGCCTACAAAAATTCTGTCTATCCAATGAGAAACGTTAAACTTTTCGTTGTGGGGGCAATGTTTTTAATGTTTGCTACGTAACAGAGATGCGTATAGTCTCACGCTAAAACTTGCAGCTGGTATGGCCCTTATAGTGTTATAGTAAGATCTATACTGTCCTAGCCGCACAGGATTAGCCGAGCGGTCTACGGCACTGCAGTCATGGACTGTGCGGCTGGTTCCGGCGGAGGTTCGAGTCCTCCCTCGGGCATGGGTGTGTGTGTTTGTCCTTAGGATAATTTAGGTTAAGTAGTGTGTAAGCTTAGGGACTGATGACCTTAGCAGTTAAGTCCCATAAGGTTCCACACACACACATATACTGTTCTTCTGGAGGGCTCTATCTTTTAACATGGGCTGGGGGATGGACCTCTTGGCGGTCGGCCGGCGATGCGGGTGTCCCATTGTCACGCTCTTATCGTAGAGCCTTCTAGCCTACACGGCTCTGCTCTCGGCTTCTGTTCTCGTTTCTCTCCTCAGAACTGTGTCTGTTTCACCGTGGGAAGGTATGACATGCATTTAGACGTTCTTGTGTTACTCTGTGGTATTCCATTTGCTCACTCGTTGATCGTGTTACTTTGGTTAATTTAATGTCAGGATTTATTCGAAGCTACGTGACATATTGCCGGATTTGCTATCATGTCAGGGTTTTCATGGAAGGTGTTTGATTGCCTGACACCTTACACGTGCGTTTGAACGTTGACCATTGTCGCAGATTGCGCGGACAGTCCGCGATTTTATGCGCGAAGACGGGTGTCCTGGACTAAGAGGAAGATGTCCGCGAAAAAAGTGGCTAGTAAGTAAAAAAAAAATTTTTTTTACGCAAGTTTTGCCACTGGCCACCGATCAAGTGTTTCATAACTCCTGCAAACTTGACGATAACCGTTGAAACCTGTGCTGATATTCCGTGTCACTTCAGAATCGCTCGGCTATTTTCAGAACAGAATGTGGTAGCAGTGCAATAATCGATTCTTTGCGGCTGTTTCAGTTTTCCGCTGTTGGTTTACAACATCTCTGCTGTCGGTATCTTATATTCTTTGGTCGTTATTTAATGTCAATTGCAATTAATTTTGTTCATTATTGATTGACCACTCCTTTATAGACACCATTAATGCTTGGATTAATTTTCCTTCTTAATTACAACTTCTTTACTGACAGAATTACGTTTGAATTATGGTAATTATGAAGATATGGCTGACCGGCAGAAAGGTGAAAGGACATTGTGTGATTCCAGGTTTCAACCACATCTTCATCATTACCACTTCATCATTGGCCACTCCTTTGTAGACACCATTAATGCTTGGATTAATTTTCCTTGTTAATTAAAACTTCTTTGCTGACAGAATTACTGTTTGAATTATGGTAATTATGAAGATTTGGCTGACGTGCAGAAAGGCGAAAGGACATTGTGTGATTCCACGTTTCAACCACATCTTCATAATTCCCACTGTAAAGAAGATTCAACTGAAATGCAAACCAATGGTCACTTGCACAACATATCGGTCCGTGTTTCAACCACATCCTTATAATCACCGAATTTTGTCCTTGATTTTCGTCCTTGGATTATGGCAACCCTACACCAACGTCACACGCCCACCATCTATCTTTAGTACAGAGTCGTAGGACGCTATATTGGATTTCAGTTGAAGCCCATAAGTATGTATGCCATTTCTAAGCATCAGCAAACTAAGGTTTTCTCGAAAAGTCGTCGTTAAATGTATGATTTGTTGTAATAAAATGATGGGAATCGTCATACTGGTGCTTAAAGAATTATTCTAACTTGCGAATTATGAAAGTACGACGTTTCAGGGCGTTAGCACACTGAGGATTCATAAGCAATGCAATGTTCTCGGTACAATCTGTTATAATTAAATGACAGCTAATAACGTGTCTACGATTAAAGTTTTCAGAAGACGACAACATCGAAGTATGGTAGCGCACCGGCCGGGAAGGAGCGCCGGTCCCCGGCACGAATCCGCCCGGCGGATTTGCGTCGAGGTCCGGTGAGCCGGTCGGCCTGTGGATGGTTTTTAGGCGGTTTTCCATCTGCCTCGGCAAATGCGGGCTGGTTCCCCTTATTCCGCCTCAGCTACACTATGTCGGTGATTGCTGCGCAAACAAGTTCTCCACGTACGCGTATACTACCATTACTCTACCACGCAAACATAGTGGTTACACTCGTCTGGTGTGAGACGTTCCCTGGGGGGTCCACCGGGGGCCGAACCGCACAGTATCCCTGAGTTCGGTGTGGGGCGGCGGAGGGGTGAAGTGGACTGCGGTAGTCGTCATGGGGTTGCGGACCACTGTGGCTGCGGCGGGGACGGAGCCTCTCCGTCGTTTCTAGGTCCCCGGTTAACATAACATAACATGATAACGCAAGCGTGATGGTCGGTATAGTGCAGTAAGTAGTAGTCTTAGAATTTTAAGATAATGGCTGAGCTGTTGCTGGTTTGAGTCTCACTGGATCCCAAAAACTTTACTAGCTTTCGCATTTTCACATAGGTTCTGACACTTTTTGTTTTTGTAGTAAAAGTATGTTCTATAATATTCGATGTTATGCAAATATAAGTGCATTCTTTCTGAGGAATGAGTTTGTTCAGTTGGCCTGATCTACAAGTGAGATTGCACTACTTGCAATAAGATATTTTGCACTTTCATGTTTTAAGTTTTGTATTTCACATGTTGTAGATATTCTGCTGATGAATATGAACAGTGTTTAAGTAAGACTGACCTTAGGATTTTACAAAAAAGTGAGAACGATGAAATAAATTTTGTCCTATGTGGAGAACTGTTGTATATTTTTATCTCATCAATTGTAATGGATCTTTTATAAGCCGGTGTCTTTATTGATTGCGCATGCTACTTTCCGTTTTTCCTTATAACATGTCCATGGATATTGAAGTTTTTATTTGTGTATACTGCAGACAGAACGACATCAGTACCATGTGGACAATGGAGAAAATGTGCGTTTTAATAGAGCTAAAGTAGGAATTTTACGTCCGTCCATTTCGTAAACACTGATTTGCGAGCCAGACACAGCCGAGAACTGCCACTGGAGTGCGCTGCTATCGCGAATACCACGTTAGGGCACACGTGCCTTAAGCACGTGTCGCATCGTTACTGAGCGTTCAGCAGCACTTTGAACTCGCACGCTCAACGTTTACGTTCGACAGCGTGGTCCGTGTGCCGACGGCTTTACGTTCACCAAGTACTCAGTCCGCTCAACAGCGAACGTTGGCTGGTATAGCCGCGCTAGTCTCACCAGCAGAGCTGCTGGATGTCGTACTTATTCGTTACTGAGTAGCGAATATGCCACGAGACTCTTAACTACTGTTCCGTTTCCGAACTCGCATGTTTTCCTATCCCACACCGAGATCGTGCTGACTCCATGTTTTTAAGATTCGTCCAAGTCGGCAGTGACACAGAGTACCAAACACAAGTTGTCATTCGCCGTGTTTCCTTTTCCACAAGCAGTTCGCATCTTCCTCAGTCCTCCGCCATGGGCCATATCGTGGCTTGTGGAGTTATTAAACTGCAGATCTTCACGGAGGCCCAGTGTGGGCTGCAGTTATCATATGGTAGCAAAACGTCGTAGCTATATTAATCCGTTAATGTGGGACCAATTTACACTGGAAAAAATTAGTTCCAATTTTGGCCAGCAGGTGTAAATCTGGCGCTGTACAATACCCCGTCGACGTCTTAGGTGCTCATATTGAACGAAGTGAAAGCAGCAGTTAATAATAAAATCAATATTATGCCTTTCTCACTTGCTTCACCTTTTCTGCCTACGTCCCATTGTTAATCCACATATGGAAACCATTTCTGTACGTCTTTCTCACACTGACAGCACCAGATTTGCACCTCGTGACCAAAATTGGAACTAATTTTTTCCAACGTTAAGGAATTAGAATATCTACAAAATTTCTCTGCCATACGATAATTACAGCCCGCACAGAACCTCTGTGAATAGCTGCGCTTAATTATAAGCACCCGGTATATAGCCTCCAACTCTTCACTCCCAGATACGTTTAGTCAGTCATATGAATTCAAACGTAATGCTCGAGCAACAAATTGCATAATTAACTCATGAGGTAAGTGTGTGTTGCGACAACACTTCAACCTGCCTATGTTTCTTACATAGTTTTCAATTCAATTGTAAAATTAATTAGTGATATAAGGTAAATGGAGAAATCAGTTTTACTATTGATGAATTCACGTTAACGAGATCTTGTTCTATGTTCCCGTGGTGAAGAAGAACTATCATGAGAAACAAGCAACATTTCTTGTTTTCTCCAGAAATATCCAGGAAATGAAGTGAAGTATCAGTTGCGTCGACAATTATGAACAGACTTATAACGCTCTACAAAACAATATATAATGACATTGCGTAACGAAGGTAACGAGATACGAATACCTCGTGGTGGGTATCGGTCTCGAGAATACCGAATGCGTACCGTACAAAATGTAGTCGTTGCTTTCACAGCACTACTCGGCGAGAACCAGTTCGAATTCCATATACAGAAGAAATTTTTCTGGCCATTACTGTGACAGTAAGGGCGGAGACATGGTGGTCTAAGCTTTCTAATCATCCAATTTGTATTGATCTCTTGAATCGAACTGCAAATCTCTCCGAACAGCCTCATGCACCGGTGAAAGCATGTGAAAATGTGTATAGCCAAGCTTGATGTCCATAAGAGTACAGTAATAACACTTTGCCGACTAAAATTGGAAATTAATAAACGCTGTTGGTAATGCAATAAGCAGGTCAATGTAGGCTATTGGTGTTAACGTACTCATATCAATGACTTCGGCAATATATATCGTAAGGCGTACTAGAAATGACCCACTTGTATGGACTGTGCCTTACTGGGTTGGGAAGACAAGTATTTCAAACTAAAAAAATCACGTAAAAATCACCTGATTAATTGGAGTTTCTCAAGCAGATACTGCCCCCCCCCACCCTTTCTACGCCTTTGCAGTAGAGCAAGGCAAGTGTCATGGCATGCGTTAAGTTTTTTATGATTAGCTATAAAGTTTCCACATTACTACGGCATCATCTGTTGGTTTCCTTTATTATTATTGAAATATTACCTAACACTGAAGATTTCTGCAGTTTGTGCTTGAATACTGTGCTTTATCCACATCCTTTTCAACTACCGTTCAGTATGGATGCCTGATAGGTACAGAAACCAGGAAAAGAAGATAATTGTTGACATATTTCTGGTATCAAAATGCGATTTTCACAGTAAATCCAAAGAACAAGAACTTGGCACTACTTACCACTAACAGAAACAAAATCGATAGTCTGACAAGGAAGTGAAAATGCAGAAAAGCATTACAAAGGTCGGAGGAGAAACACCAAATCCAAGACCGAAACAAAAACAAAGGGGCCAAAATAAATCTTGCTTCTGCTGGCGAACAAGCTGTGCTTCTTACAGTCGTTATTCAAATAAACTTCCTAGTGAAATAAATCATGTCTTCAAAAGCAACTGGAGAAGTAAATACAACGTACTATAATATGTTTGCTTTTAAATGAAATAAGTTGTGCGTTCCTTGTGTCATTGCAACCGTATTGCCCGTAAATGCGAAAACTGTCCTTCAGTTGAGAGTGTTATCTGAAGTGATTCATACAGTCCAGAAACAACTGTGAAGAACGACAAAGTGTTACGAAATCGCTTCATAGAGAAATTTCTCTGAATTTTGTCGTCTTAAGGAACCTGCAGCTTATGAATGGCCAGCCATGGTGCGCGAGAACCTGGTATAAGTCGTAAAATTGTCAGTGGACAGCTTTTCCTGTGAACTCTGCGTCATGCGTGTCTGCGGAGTCAAAATGTCCCTCTCCACGGGCACGATGGGAGGACGTCCCTGGCATGACGTTGCATGGAAGGCACGGAAAGGGTTTCCGGCGATGACTTTCATCTGCCACCACTGAACTGCCCACTGCTGCCCAACCCCTCGGCCGGACAAGTGCGCTCCAAGTCGTAAGGCAGTGACGCTCTGCGGAAGTTGGGTCCGATTCCAGGGATTGCCGACTTCGAGAGTGCTTGGAGAGAAGTTTGGTGGGAGCGGAGAGAAGGGAAGGGGCGCTCTCCAGTGGGTGAATCGCACTGGAGGAAGTCGGCTGCAGATCTAGATACAGACCCGACAGAAACTCTGTCGCACTGTAATTGAAAGCTCATGTTTGTTAACAGAGATATTACGAGTGGAGGAGATTACAACAACTGGGACAGTAAGGAATGGATGGAAATAATAATAATAATAATAATAATAATAATAATAAGCCTGTAAAATACAAAAGGCGCAAAACATGTGGTGTGTTGGAAGGCAGCTGAGTGTTAAGGGTCAGTCCTAATCAATAATAGCTTAACGTCTCCCAAAGCAACGAGATATGTTACATTATCAGAGAAAAGGGGAGTAGAAACTATCGGGGGATATTTTTTAAGCATTCAGCCTGACTGACAATTTAACTGTCAAAATAGTAGATATATTGAACTCGACTTTCGTGCTTTTTCTTGTTTGTGTGGTTTCTTAATGATAGCTGAATGAAACTGTCTTACTTTTATTAGCTTATTGAGAACGGTCATGAGGCCACTGTTTTTGGCCTTGTAATGGACTTCAGTCTAGCACCCTCAGATTTCAAATTATGGATGCGGCATCTAGTAAAGGAAGTATTGTCAGAGGATTAGCACCTTTGAGTCCGCGGTAAAACTGAATACTACGCAGGGAGCCTGCCGAAAATTAGAACACCTCACGGTTTCGGAAATTTCGGGCGAGCAGAAAGCTGATAATTATCTTGGTACGAATTCTATCAACCTTGGTTTAACTCCTTCATACCTACATCGCATAGGCTTCAAGAATAATCCTTTCTGCGACTGTCATAAGAAATAAGGAGCAGATATCAACCACTTGCTGTTTTCCTCCAGTTTCTTCGAAGCGCACCAAAACTGCTTACTTTGAAACCAAATGAAATTGAAGATGCCTCTTTCCACAAGTGCTCCTGTTTTGTTATGTCACGACGATTTTCAAATATACAATGCCCCATTTGCTTCGTACGAGATTTTAATGTTCATACATGAAAGTATGTTCTATCTGTTGTTGTATAAACGCTCTAACCTCCAAGTGTATGCCTCTCAATCACTGTTGAGTTGCTTTTATTTTCTATTTTGTCTCTTAATTAATAAATCCAGTTTATTTCATATATGTATTGTACCTATGTAAAGGTTATAAAACAATTTTAAACCATTGTCCCGACATTTTATATTGTGATTTCTCTGTATATATGTTTTATTTTCGCGCCAAACCATTTGCAGTATGGCTTAATAACGCAAAGGAAGAGAGAGAGAGAGAGAGAGAGAGAGAGAGAGAGAGAGAGAGAGAGAGAGAGAAACAATCTCTGCTACTGGGTGAGGCACGTAACACAAATACATTAGCAGTACTTCTTTTAACCCTGAAATGAATCATTACTCAATAGCAATTTACAGCATCTTCTTCCTGTCGGTTAAATTTCGCGTCTGTAGCACGTCATCTTCGTGGTGTAGCAATTTTAATGGCCAGTAGTGTAGATTTTTTTTGAAGGCATTAAGAATAAATTTAAGTCTCGATTACAGAGACACCTTCATGTCTCACCTGGTTGACACAGAGCCCCCTTCCATCCGTCCAATAGGAATTATGCCACCGCTAGAGAACCTCTGCAGTCGAATATGTTTACAATGTTAGGCACAGGCACGGTGACTATCTTTTGTAGCCACTAACTGCGCTATGGCCAAACCTAGCAAGAAGAATTTCCTATGGTGCTCATGGATACCATAATTATCAACACCACGGGTGACTGTATGCTGATTTCCTGGTCAGGATAATCACACATACTATCGACGTTCTGAATTTCAAAGGGACCACTTTGTACATTTGTAACGTTCTCTTAAGTTTGAGCGTAACGTATTACTACTGAACTGCTTCTCAATTCTTTATTCATATTGTATCATGAGTTCACGTTTTGCGCATTAATTTTTTTGAGTTTCCTTTTTATGGGACTTTACCTGAATTTATGGAGCCTTTTTTGTTGTAAGGGACGATCAAAAAGTTTCCGTTTGAAGGAGATTGTGGCAGCGCACATGCAACGTAACGTGACATCGATGCGGGAATACATGCTCCGAAATGTAGCCGAGGGCTTGGTGTGGCATTCCTGCCTTTCCGACGTGTCTGCGGCAAATGCGGAAACGTGGACTAAGGCGACGTTATTACCAAATGAGTTCAAACAGGACACACGTGCTGTTGTTCTTTTCTTGGCTGCCGATAGATATGCACCGGCAGACATCCATCGGAGAATGCAGACTGTCGAAAGCTGCAGTCGTGGAATGGTACGCCAAATTCCGTGCTTGTCGCAGTACCACGAAAGATGCCGGTCAACTGAGACGCCAGCCAGGAGTTACGCCAAAGGATGTGGAGACACTCGACCATATAGTCCTGATCTCTCCCCATGCGATTATCAAGCCTTCGGTTCCTTAAAAAAGGCCTCCAAGTGTCAATGAATCCTGTCCGACAAGGATGTGCAGCAGACAGTTAGGGACTTCTTTACTCAGCGAGACACTGTGTTTTACCAAACTGGTATCTTCAGCCTGGTGCGCTGGCAGGATGATTGCCTCAGAGTTCACGGCGATTTTGTCTGATTGGGATACCGATTCTGGACGGTAGGGATATTGAACGGAAACTTCTTGATCACCCCATTATTATAGAAAACAACAGCAACAACGAGCTCCTCCCCAAGCCGTGAAGGCCCAAGATGTTTCAGCGAACCGTCGTGTCATCCTCTGCCTTGCGTCGTCATGCAGATGCGGTGTGGAGGGCGTGTGATCGGCCACCAGTCTACTGATCGTTTTGCGGATTTTCCAGACCGTGGAGACGCTAATGCTCGGTCCGGTAGCTCCTCAACTGGTATCACGAGGCTAAAGTACGCGCCATGGCAGTCCTTACGCCAATGAAAAATTATTGGCAGTACTGGGAACCGAACCCGACTCCTCTGCGATGCAGACATCTTCGCTGATTACTCGTCTATGGACGCTGGCAGAGGAAGCCAAGACACATGCAATATACATTGAAATACCTCCACCTTGTAATCTACGTCCCAGTTACGTACATTAAGTTCAGAGTGAGCTACAGTCTGACTGAGACGACGCGGCTCTGCGCTGGAAATCACGTTCCGGGCTGACTAATAACGGCAGCGAGCGGGTCGCGCAGATACGGCGAATGAATGGCTGGTTAATTTGGAGGGAGGGAGGGAGGGGGGGGGGGGGGGGGGGAGTAGAGACAGCGACGGTAGCCGATTCAGTCGCGCCGCCCACTGGCTGCCACAGATGCTAATTAAGATAGCGTGGACTTCACAGGCCGGTCGCCGGGAGGAGCTCGGGAACACTTTCGCCATCCTAGTCGTTTGTTTATGTCCGTCCACACCTATCGCCCACACACAACAAGCAGAAAGGGCAAGCGCTACTGTGCGTCCTGTACTCCAGACCCAACTGTGGTGTCAAATGACATGTAGGAGTCCACATTACGACACTTGGGATGTTCCAAGCGGCTATCTGGTTATGGGTCATGTACATCATCGTTCACCCGTCTACATTAGACCTTACTTCCGTTACCGCAAATCACTTTCCTACGACATCCTCGTCACAGTGAACTAGTACTTTGAGAGTAACAACTTTTAAGGGCTACTGCTATCGATGTAGTATAACTTAGTCAGCTGTACTCCTTACACATTGCTGGTCCTCTGGAACACTGGGAGTTGAGCGCGCATTTTCCGCAAGGTGGCACTGTCCTGCTGGTCCGTTCACCAGTGCCCAACCGCTACCGATCACGCCGCTTTATGCGGCTCAAAGAGTCGTTGACTACTTCGGGTTTCACGCGAAACAGTGGTAGTGCGCAGCCGAGTCGAACAAAAAAGTACGGACATTTGCAGCTGTTGATGTTATATTAGTTTCGAAGTATTCCATCAAACTGTAGGGCAACAGTGAGTGATTTAGCAATTTATTCGCGGATTTGTGTGTAATTACACACGAAACCAGTGGACCAATCAGTTTATTACCCTACGTGGCCAGTAGCATACGTTGATGGGCTGTATTACTACTTGAACAATTATTGAAGTTACCGCGAATCTTTATAGCTTGACAGTTTGATAAGGAAAATCAACGGATCAATGGTAATCTTCAGTGTGAAAGTGGAACTAAATTTAATTGCCAACTGAGCATGGCAGCATCTAACCTTCATTACGAGGTGTATTACTTAAGAACTCAATAAAGCAAGTAAATACGCTGATACCCCAAAGAAACTGATATAGACATGAGTACTCAAATATTGAGATATGTAAACAGGCAGAATAAGGCGCTGCCATCGGCAACGTCTATATAAGACGACAAGTGTCTGGCGCAGTTGTTAGATCGTTTACTGCTGCTACAATGGCCGGTAATCAAGATTTAAGCAAGTTTGAACGTCGTGTTCTAGTCGGCGCACGAGCGATGGGACACAGCAACTCTGAAGTAGCAATGAAGTGGGGACTTTCCCGTACGACCATTTCAGGAGTGTACTGTGAATATCAGGTATCCGGTAAAACATCAAATCTCCGATATCGCTGCGGCCGGAAAAAGATCCTGCAAGAACGGGTTGGTTGGTTGGTTGGTTTTTTGGGAAAGGAGACCAGACAGTGAGGTCATCGGTCTCATCGGATTAGGGAGAGAAGGGGAAGGAAGGCGGCCGTACCCTTTGAAAGGAACCATCCCGGCATTTGCCTGGAGCGATTTAGGGAAATCACGGAAAACCTGAATCAAGATGCCCGGACGCGGGATTGAACCGTCGTCCTCCCGAATGCGAGTCCAGTGTCTAACCACTGCGCCACCTCGCTCGGTGCAAGAACGGGACTAACGAAGACTGTAGAGAAACGTTCAACGTGACAGAAGCGCAACACTTCCGCAAATTGCTGCAGATTTCAGTGCTGCGTCATCAACAAGTGTCAGCGGGCAAACCATTATACGAAACATTATCGAATGGGCTTTTGCAGCTGATGACTGCACGACACAAAACTTTACGCCACGCCTCGGTCCGTCAACACCGACACTGGACTGTTGATAACTGGAAACATGTTGCCTGCTCGGACGAGTCTCGTTTCAAATTGTATTGAGAGGATGGACGTATACGGCTATGGAGACAAACTCATGAATCCATGGAACCTGCATGTCAGCAGGGGACTGTTCAAGCTGGTGGAGGCCCTGTAATGCTGTGGGACCTGTGCAGTTGGAGTGATATGGGACCCGTGATACGTCTAGAAACGACTGACAGTTGACATGTACGTAAGCATCCTGTCTGATCACCTGTATCCATTCATGCCCATTGCGCGTTCCGACGGACTTTGGTAATTTCAACAGGACAATGGGACACGCCAAAAGTCCAAAATTGCTACACATAAGCTTCAGGAACACTCTTCTGAGTCTAAACACTTCCGCTGGCCATCATACTTCCGAGACATGGACATTATTGAGCATATATGGGTAGCCTTGCAACGTGCAGTTCAGAAGAGATCTCCACCCCCCGTACTCTTACGGATATATGGACAGCCCTGCAGGATTTAGGGTGCCAATTCCGTCCAGTACAACTTCAGACATTAGTCAAGTCCGTGTCACGTCGTGTTGCGGCACTCCTGAATGCTCGTCGATGTCCTACACGATACTAGCCACTTTCTTTGGCTCTTCAGCGTAGTATGGAGTGTTACGCTTTCAAAGCAACCTTTTCATTCTAACTAGCTAGTGAGTTATTTGTAAAGAAAACAGTGTCGTCTTAGTTTCAGGCACTATGATTGTATTTCGTACGAAGCGTGTTGTTCTTTCTGTTAAACGTGCCCGATCGTCGTTTTGAAAAATGTTCATCAAAACAACACAAAAAAAGCAAAGAAAAATAGCGGGAGGATGGCTACTGACTTGATGGGGCATTCCTTGGCAAAATCGTGAAAGTGTTGGGCCTGACGGTCCATCGCTTATATTACTCTGAAAAAATAAAAACGAGAATGTCACCTGCTGGTAGCAGCAGGTAACCGATCAGCAACACGGTTCTGTACATGATGACTTCGACGAGCGTTACTACCTATCTATCTAGCAGAAGCTGCGTTTTTGCCTCAGATTCTAAACTTTTTTATGATAGCCAACTACTATATCATATCTTATTCTTATCTTTTATTAACCAGCTTGTAGGCTCCCAACTGCACAGCTCCTTGCCCCAACCAAAAGAAGAAGTAAACGGAAAGCAATTAAAGGAGCAGCCACTGGAGTTACTGAATCTTGATTGCAATTATTATATAGTGTCAGTGATCCAGTACTTGATCAAAGGAAATGAGCATGAAAATATTCTGAAATATGCTGGGTGACAGTTTCAGAGGAAACAGGCCGCGTAACTTCTTCCTGAAGAACTTTGACGCGCCTCTGTAGTCGAGGTCACTCACACCCACCTGTAGCACTTGACTCAAGGGAGCCGGTTCGAATCCTGCTGGTGGAAGAAATGCCTCTGCTTTAAGTCCCAGCGTCACCAGCGTAGCCGGATTCAACACTAGTTGTCAGTCTCATTACTTTAGTTACACCCCTCATGTATCCATTATTGTCACCTACATAGAAGACATGCACATAAAATACACTGCGAAGCAGGTGCCATTCTGCGCTGAAGAAAGGCTTTTCCAATTAGGCGTCGAAACCTGCTCTTCGGGGCCTAAGAGTCAATTAATCTTTGAAGGACTCAGATGATTTAGGGAAACAACCAGTAATCTGAAGCTAGATAGCTGGACGAAGATTTGAACACTTCTCCTGTTCTTGTTGGGGCGTAGAAGCTGGTTGTTAGGAGATAATATCAGTTTCAAACTCCCTTTTCTGTCAAGAACTTTACTTGTAATCTTCTTTTTATTTATTAATTTTGCGTTATTGGAATGAGAAGAGACAGATGAACCAGAACAGGATTGAATTTCCGTCAGTCGACGTCGCGTCTTAACGCAGACGGCTACGACTTTTGGAACAAAACGACAGACTGTATAATATACCTGAAGTGCACGAAAATCACTCTCCCTCCCCCCCCCCCCCCCCCCCCTCTCTCTCTCTCTCTCTCTCTCTCTCTCTCTCTCTCTCTCTCTCTCTCTCTCTCTCTCTCTCTCCCTCCCTCCCTATCTCCCTCTCTCCCTATCTATCTCTCTCTCTCTCTCTCTCTCTCTCTCTCTATGTATGTATACAAGTTGGTGAGAAACAGTCTGAAAAGCTTTTGAGGGTGTTACAGGTTAGGTCCGCCAGATACAGTAAGTGTCAGTTGTTCTCGTAGCGTCGTAGCGTAGATGATAGCGCACCAGACTGCCCAGGTTTTGGTTCGAGTTCGATCCTTACTACTGCTCTATGTCCAATTTTCATATCATCCTCTCGTTCGCTTTTAAGACACCAAACGAGGCACACGTTTGGCGACACCGTCTCTGGGCGGGCCGCTTGAATTTGCAAGCGCAATAGCGTGATTGACTAACTTCAATGCTAATTAAATCGGAAACGTTGCAACGTACAGAAGTTTTTCTTAACAATTATTTCCTAGCAAAGCCTACCCTGCACAACCTTTACAAGTTTTTCAGACTCTTTCTGATCTCCTTGAGTTTTGTTATTTATTTAACATGTCATTCTCGTTCAGGAACAATACCGACAGCCTTATGAGCAATCACTCATAAAAACTGACGTATTCACTCTGTCGACGCGCCACTCACCGACGGCGTGTGCAGATGATGCTTTTGGTGTTAACGCATAACAGAAATGTGCAACATGAACAAGGACGTTACTACAAATTCTGTGGTTCACCTGACGTCACAAACACTCCAGATAAGGCTGAACTGCTTCTGCCCACAACTTGCAAGCATCGCATAACAGCGGTAGCGCCTGGAATGCTTAGGTAGAGCAGCCATTCCAGGAGTTTAAAAGCGAACCGACAGCCATTAAAAGTAACGGCCGCTGCACTTTGCTCTGATTGCCAGCGAAATGCGTAACCATCTCGTACTTTTCTTCGCCAGTTCTTTTCACTGGAGTTTCGTGGCTGGACCAGATGGCATCTGTGTGAGCAGAAGGAGGAGATAACAAAAAAGTAGTTTTCATTTTTTCCCGCACTGGCGAAGCTCTGCATTCTAACATGGAAGTGAAAAAACGAGACCATTTATTCCAAGAGGGATATTTGGATCTTCACATTATTTTCGTGCAGAAAAGTAATAAATTATTTGAATCGCTAGTGTTATTATGTAGTCAATAAGGGCTAATGACGTAAATAAAGAAAAGTGCAGACAGAGAACAGGTCCCGTCAGCGGCACAGTAATCAGAGTTGGTGCACTTCATTGGTTTGAAAAGAAGAGAGAAGCAATAGCTATGGTATTTACAGAGGAACAATCTCGTAGTTTGCCTCACGTGACTTAGGAAAACAACGAAAAACATGAAGTTACTGGTCGGTTGGTGATTTGAACTCCGAGGGGTGTTCAGTGCACAGAGTATCGCACGAGGAATGGTCGCCGGCCGGAGTGGCCGAGCCGTTCTAGGCGCTTCAGTCCGGAACTGCGCTGCTGCTACGGTCGCAGGTTCGAATCCTGCCTCGGGCATGGATGTGTGTGATGTCCTTAGGTTAGTTAGGTTTAAGTAGTTCTAAGTCTAGGGGACTGATGAAATCAGATGTTAAGTCCCATAGTGCTTAGCGCTATTTGAACCATTTTGAGGAATAGTCAATATTCAGGGTATGACAGGAAGGATCATTCAAAGCAAAAAGTGCCGTAAACATGGGCTGTAAAGTGCATATGTTAAGGGCTATGAGCACTTGTTCAGTAGAAGATACGTGTCTCTCAGTAACTAAAATGAACATTCGTTCATAGCTCTGTAGATGTGCATTTTTTTTTACACCCCATTTATGCTGGGCTTTGTTTCGAATGATCGGCCCTGCCTTTACCCTCAATATTTACTATTCCTCCTGGAACACCCTGCGCTAACTGAGACGCCAGTCCGGTAGCTATGATGCTAATACAGTCGTGTCATTTTCAGATGAGAACTCTCACTGGGATACTCTGTCATAAACGTCATTGTATCGTTTAAGCTACGGTTATGATTACGTGAAGATAATAGTATGGTGTTGGCCTTGTTGATGACGGTGAGTAATACGGAAGGTGAGTCAAACACTGACCTATTCCTTTCAAGTGGCCGGCGAGCTTAATGTTTCCATCCATCAGATGAACGGATCACCACTGAGTGTGACATGCCAACTCTCCTCGAACCAGTGTGGAGACGTTTGATATCTAAGAAATCGCACTGCCTGGTGATCTGTGGCTCTGTGCTAAACAGCGGCTCTTGTGCGCTAATTACAGTGATAACATATTATTCCAGCAATGGTATTCGAATGAGGCGTCACCAGGACCGAGTACTGTGAGCTGACTACGAAGGAGAGTGGGCGTGAGTGTGCCTTAGACGAGAAAGGTTGTACGCTGCCATCCGCACTTTGTCCTCATAATCCAGGCCTACACCTGGGCCACAAGACTAGAGCACAACACTCATATCATTGTTTTGTCTTTTCCGAACCAAACAGATTCCAACCAAATGTACAGAAATGTAAAATAGATTTAAATGAGCCGTCAATGACAAAGTCGTTAGACAAGACGCACCAACTCGTATTCAACAAGAATGGGAAGGAAATTGGTCACGTCTTTACCAAAGCACCCGCCGTGCAATGAAAAAAAACGATTCATGGATACCAAGAAATATGGTGCCAGAATGAAACACCTGTAGTGCGGTGTGGTGTGCGTGGTTTTGAAACCTTCTGTCTGACAAACTGTGAGCTGAAACGGGAATCTAAACAGGAACCTCGCGTCTCGAGAACAAAGGTCTTCTCATCTGAGCTATCCAAGGGTGAATAACGACCCGTTCTGAGAGTTTCAATTCTCCCAGTACTTCCCTCCCAATTTTTCGTGCTTACGTTGCTGGACTGGCACAAGGAAGAAAGTATATCTCGGAGAGATGGCTTAGCTACTGTCACTTTCCAGCGGAGAGTATGATGTTTTGTATGCTCCTCGACAATTAAAACTCCTCTCTTCCAGGAATGCTGGTCTGCAAGATATGCAGGAGAGCTTCCGTGAAGCTTGGAAAATACGAGAGAGGTCTGACTCAATTTAATCTCTGAGGACGTATTACGAGAAGTGTCTGGATAGCTCACACGGTAAGAGCACTGCGCGCGAAAGACAAAGTTCTGAGTCTGAGGCCTACTCCCGCACACAGTTTTAATTTGCCAGAAAGTTTCGAAATCTGGATGGCTGACCGGAGATCTGAATCCTGCTTTCTTCGAATAAAAGCAGAGACACACTCTCTCTCTCTCTCTCTCTCTCTCTCTCCTCTCTCTCTCTCCAGACCGACATTTAAGTGTACAAATACATGGATAAAGAACATAAAGACTCTTTCAAAGTCTTTGCATCAAACATCTAGGGCTGGCAGATCATGTCATGGGGAATGTGGAATCATGTATCGGTCTGATGCCGACTGCAGTCGCGCGGATCTGGCGGACCAAATGGTGCGTGTCAGGTGAACCACGCCTCCAACAGCCGTGTACTCGTACTTCGAGCACCCTCTGCTGCTGCAATATAGAACGGCCGGCGACAGCCGCTCGGCCTACTTGCCCTATACTGGCAAGCACAGAATTACGGACGAGGACCAAGCTCCGCCTTAATTCTGCAACAGTCCTCCCTGCGCTTCCTTACGGCTGCTCGACATGGGACAGAGTTTGCGCCTCATCCTTATGCCGCCTCCAGATTGTCCAAAATCGGCGCTTTCCAGCCATACTCCGTACACCTCGTTGGGCCCGGATCCAGGACCTCCGGCGTGAAAGTGACACCCCGCCCCTCAAGCAACAGATTCAGATGTCCATTATGAAACTCCTCAACAAGGTTGAAGCATCACGTCCAACATCCGGGCACCTTGAATACGTCGGCTCTGTGGCAACTGCACGGAGGCATAAGGTCAAGGTACCGCGAGCCAAAGTGGAAGATCTCCCATAATGATGCCAACTTGCAGCTGAATGAAGACAAAAATATACGTACATGAAATAAATAAAAAATAGAAAGTTAAAATAAATCAAGAACAACCACCTCAGTAGCATCTACAGACCCAGAGCCCAAGATCCTGCTTAATACTAATAAAGATAAACTTGAGCCATTTACCTTCGCACTCCAGAAGTCCAGCCACACAGATAGTAGTACTTTGGAGACAACACACACACACACACACACACACACACACACACACACAAACACACACACACACACACACACACACACACACACACAGAGCCGGCCGAGCGGTTCTAGGCGCTACATTCTGGAACCGCGTGACCGCTACGGTCGCAGGTTCGAATCCTGCCTTGGGCATGGATGTGTGTGATGTCCTTAGATTAGTTAGGATTAAGTAGTTCTAAGTTCTAGGGGACTGATGACCTCAGGTGTTAAGTCCCGTAGTGCTCCGAGGCATTTGAATCTTTTTTTTTTTAACAATTGCTGCACCACTCTGTAGCTCACCTCTCCTTACCGCTGTGTGTGAAGTCTTACACAATAGGAAACAATTTTTGTTAGGCACACAAACGTTAATTGACGCTTCCCAGCGACGCTAAGCGCCCTTTAGTATTCGTCAGCCCGGCGACGATGAGATTTCACCGAACTAGCTGCGTCTACTAAACAGATGTGCTGCATAATACCTGCCCCAGTAAACTGGTAGAGTGGTTTTCAATAAAAAAACCGTAAGAATGTCTCTCTATGAGAAGAAAGATACGAGATCCATTCAATAGATAACCGGAAGAGTTTTATAAAAAATAAAAAAAACCTCCGACGAAGTTTGTGCTTCTTTGCCAATTTTGGTGGTGTTCTAGTCCTATGATCAAATGGGGCTGGCACCCCGCCTCGCTAAAGGGTTGCTGGGAGTCAGTGAAACAAGATGGCAGCACTCTTGCAGGTTTGCATCAACGTGGAGCAGCTGAGTGTCATTACATTTCTGTTAGCTAAAGGAATTAAACCAATCGAAATTTCCAGAGTCAATCGAAATTTACCGTCGGATGGCAGAGCAATATGATGAATGTTGTCAGAGTCGAACAGAAGTGTACTAGTGGGCAGGTAAGTTCAAATGAGGTGTAACAAGCGTTTTAGTCTTGGATCAGACCACGACACTGTTCATGACGTAGTGATGCTCAAGAAAGTCTATGCGAGGTGGGTTCCGAAAGATTTGAAATTAGAAATCTAAGAAAGGCGCATGGGTGTGTACAGAGAAACCTGAAGTTAGTTTGCGTGCCCCACCCTCGTATTCTCCGGATGTGACTTCTTCAGATTATCAAAATTTTTAACCCACTGAAAAAAGCTCTTAGTAGCTCAAGGTTCGCTGATGATGGCGAAGTCCATGCAGCAGTGTGTAACTGGTTACACAAATACCTCTAAGAATTCTTTGCACGAAAAATTTAGAAGCTTGTCGAGTGCTGGCACAACTGCGTAGAACTTGAGAGGGGGATTACGTTGAAAAATAAATGTCTTATGTTTCATTCTCGCAATACATTCTTTAAACAAATCCGATTTTTTAATAAATTAACTTTATATTTTAGGAGCCAATCGGGAACTTCAGTTTTGCTTCGCTTCCTTCATGCCGAACAGATGACTGGATTGTAGGCAACCCGCAATGCATACACACGCAGAAGAGTGCCTATGCCCTGCTGTCTCTCAGGAGCATAACCAAATCCAAAGGATGCCGGAAAGTGTGAGCGAACATTTTATATCCAACAAAACCTGTTCCTCTTAACGTGTTATCTTTGAAGTGAGGACTCAAACACGTTGCATATAACGAAAAAGCACGAAGACACTTGAGACACACACCACGGAAAACTTAAATCACAATGGCTGTACAGCAATTTGAACGGCCGTCCTCCCAAATACTCGTCCAGCACTGTCTTATCACTGTGCCACCTTGCATGGTAGATATAAAGGACAGTAGAGGAGATGGAATCATCGTTATTATTTAGGTCGTCTGACATAAAAATATGAAGCCACAAATGGCTTCTTGTAGAAATTTCAAGTGGAAAGGCCATGCTGTCAAGGCGCTGCTACTAACGTATTTAACGAACAGATATTATCTTTTTGTATCAAGAATTTCCACGAGAGTGCCCTCGCTACACGTCCTTAAGCCACAGGTTAGTTTAAAACGTATTCCGTATTTCACTGAGGCCACGCCTCTCAAATCTATGTGGGAGCGGATTATGATTTCGACCAAGGTCCACGGCGGACGACTCGTTAAGACAAGTGAAAAACTCGTCGACTCCCTGAAAATTGAGTGATTCATCACGTGTGAGATCTGATTCGATGCCGATAGGCATCGCTGGACATGGTGAACATGCAAGACAGGCGACTCGTAAAAAAGACGACGCGCAGCCAGCGGAGCTTTACGTAATAGGAAAACTAATTTCCCCCGTCGCCCGCTATCGGGCCATCGGCAGCTATCTGCGGCGATCATCGGACCGAGTGGCGCGCGCTTCCAGCACTGGAAGACGTGCCAGCCCTCCAGCGAGGTCTCCAGACCACCGAGGACGCGCCCACCACGTGCCGCGGTAAACGCTTATTGCCGCTGACAGCGAATGCGTTAGCGCTGGCGCGTCGAATATATCTCTTGTCGAACGCTTTTGGAATTCGGTTTCCTCAGGCGGCAGAGCAGGTGCGTAACCGTTACTTTCAAATGAACTTTTACTCAAATGTATTCACATTGTACTTTTTCGTGGTCAGAGTTATCCTTGTGGACGTCATGTACTTCTTGCTTCACAGATCCATAGATAGGAGGAAGTATGTAGAACAAGTCATAAACAAGAATAAGCAGTATCTTTTTTTAAGAAAGATGGTAATGTCCTTGCCACAGATTGAACTAGTCCTCATATGTAGGGCCTTGAGAAAGCAAATAACACATGTCGTCCCACACTAAGCCAGAAGAGAGTACATGTTCTGGGTTTCCCGTATACACAGTTCTTTTATGGTACGGGTAACAGGTGCATTACAGTGTGCGATGTGAATGGCGCGGCAAATGGAAACATACTTCAAATTCGTTTGGGCAAAACATATAAATTGCATGCAAGTACCGGCCGGAGTGGCCGAGCGGTTCTAGGCGCTACAGTCTGGAACCGCGCGACCACTACGGCCTCAGGTTCGAATCCTGCTTCTGGCATGGATATGTGTGATGTCCTTAGGTTAATTAGGTTTAAGTAGTTCTAAGCTCTAGGGGACTGATGACCTCAGAAGTTAAGTCCCATAGTGCTCAGAGCCATTTGAACCATTTTGCATGCAAGTTCTCTGTGAAATTCTAGAGGTATCTAGACCAAATGCCGTGTCGCATCCAGCCGTAGTGCCAACAATTTGACCAATGCCGCACAGACGCGGCTGATGCTGATCGGGAACGCCACATGTTGCACGATGCGATTTCCATCTTTTCAGCAAGCTGAAAAAATATCTGAGGGCAGGGTGTAGAGAGATTTTCCAACGGTGAAGACGTTGACACTGCTGTTCTCGAATGGCTCCGTGTTCAATGAGCGGATTTCTGTCGTCGATGAACTGAACGATAGGTAGAACATTCCGATCACCGTTCACAGACATGGTGACCATGTTGAATAAAGGCTATTTCGGAGACATGGCTTAGCCACAGCCTCGGGGATGTTTCCAGAATGAGACTTTCACTCTGCAGCGGAGTGTGCGCTGATATGAAACTTCCTGACAGATTAAAACTGTGTGCCGGACCGAGACTCGAACACGGGACCTTTGCCTTTCGCGGGCAAGCGCTCTACCAACTGAGCTACCCAAGCACGACTCACGGCCCGTCCTCACAGCTTTACTTCTGCAAGTACCTCATCTCCTACCTTCCAAACTTGGGTAGTTCACTTTCCCGTGAAAGGCGAAGGTCCCGAGTTCGAGTCTCGGTCCGGCACACAGTTTTAATCTGTCAGGAAGTTTCATGTCAGCGCACACTCCGCTGCAGAGTCAAAATCTCCGTAGTATTTACCACAGTTGTAATCGTCAATGACAAAGTTTCCATGCATGTCTGAAGGACACTATATTGTGAAGATAAAGGCACTGTTTGAACAAAGACAGTGTAATCATCAATGCACAGGCTGTCTTGTAAATATCATAATTCTCCTATAACAGTATTTTGCTGCTACTCATCTGTATATTTAAATAATACTCTGATGCGTACGAATAAGAGGCTTTGTAGAGGTCTGGAAATGTATGTTCCATGAAATAAGGTGCTGGAAAATGTGTTATTGTGGAGCGAAGCTCAAGTTTCAGCTCTTACGGAGCGCAAGGAACTGAAACACGATTAGCCACGGATAGTTTCTGCTGCTACTACTGCTATTCGCACTTTTCATTTCAGTGTTTTCGAGTGTGGTGAGTGGTTTTCGTCGCGCTTACAGACTTAAGAGTTGACGAAATGAGGCTGCAAGGTCCATGACCAGGCCCTACTTGGATAACAGCGGAAGACTCCTCCCGCTGCAAATACCCTCTCCAGAAGAGTCTGCGGGGGATATTTTAACACGTGAGCGCGTGCTTCTCTGCTTGTGTAGTGAGCTAGGCAGCTGCCTCGGAGCCCAGCATGCCGAAAGACGACAGCTGTCGACTGCCTCGACCTCTAAAGAATGCCGGCAGTGCTGGTACCAACAGGCTCGATACCAGTTTTAACGAGGCAGGCTTGGCGAATGCTAAGACTAGGAGATTCGAATTTTAAGCCGATTTTGAATGCTGAAATACTTCAAGAGTGTCAAAATTAGAAAGATATAAGCATCGTCTCCAGAGAGTACAGACATTATGCAGATGATTGTGTCTTTACAATCGTCACGTGGGCTGAGGGAAGGAAACAGTATGAAACATCTTTTCAACTACTTGTGAAGAGAATATAGAATAAAAAGTAGAGGAATGGAACTCAAAATAATAAGATTTGAAGACGACGTTGAGGAACACGAGGGCAAATTGCAGAAAACGTTAGCAGGAGTAAATGAGAAAAGTGTGACGTGAAAATTAATGTGGTGAAGACCGACACTTTAGTATGCAATCGCCAACATATCGCAGTAGACACTAGAGTTAATGATATGCCACCCAGACGGGAAAATACCCTTAACTACTTAGTAAGCAAAATTACACCAGGAAGTTTCACTGCTTCCATCAAGAAACCTAAATGTAAAGGCCAACTACATTTGTTAAGGGCTTTGTGTGGACCATGGCCTTGTATGATTCAGAAATACGTAGTATTGGTACATACGACAACAGACGTATGGAAGCATTTGAAATACGGCGCTGGAGGAGAAGGGAAAAGATATCGTGGACAGAAAACCAAGGTCTGCTACCAACAGAGCAGGAAAAATGAAACCCACCAATTGGCCACTTCTAACGAGAAGACAGTTTTCTACTTAAGGTAGCGCGAGGAATGATTCAAGGCAAGAATGGAAGAGTAAGATTTACGTTGCAATAGTCCAAACACTGTAGATAAGATATAATATAGTGGCGAGGTCAAATGAGGAAACGAAGAGATTAACAACCGACGGACAGAAGTGGAGAAGAGTGCATGCCAATCAATCTTCATGCCAATCAATCTTCCGATTGAGTCTTAAGAATTATTACGCATCTGAGATGGGGTTCAGAAACCAGCAATTTTCAAGACACGTGTTGAAAATCGGCTAAAAACTATAGTCACTTTGGTCGTTAATACGGCGCACATTCTACCCCAGGCTGGCTCACCTCTCTGTCATGCGTCCAGTGCGCTGCATCTCTATTCCACCAATAACAACTTAAACTTAGAATATGTCAATACGATATTTATATCTGTCCGAAATTTGGACTCTGCACCTGGTATATTGCAACCAGGTAACTGAAACAACTGCGTCAGTTTTGCTCCATTTTGGTACCAGTTTAAATTCAACAGATATAAATAAAGAAGTTTGCAATAAGGCGAAGATGTTTTGGCCACCCTTTTACGTGAGATAGCTTGACGGCGAGGATAATGTTTCGCCGTATAGCAAGCAAAATACATTTCATTTGGTACAGGAGGACACTTTTAGCTGATCGTGTAGACAGTGGCTGTGTAGCGCCTTGCATCAGCAAAAACGTCGGAAAGCATGCACAGCCGGCGTTTGTGCGCGTCGGCGGCCTCTTCTGATGGAGCGCCTGCGCGATCACAAAGAGACGCCGCAGTACACAAGCAAGGTCTGCAACTGTGTGTGTGTGTGTGTGTGTGTGTGTGTGTGTGTGTGTGTGTACGCGCGCGCTTGCAGCCTTGGGGCTGTGACCGCGCAGACGCGTGATTGCCTCTGGCAACAAGGGGCGCTGTGGCTTACGGCAGGCAGTATAACACAGCGCAGCAATCAACACTCGACCCGATCATCGAGCTGAAAAAGGGTCGATATGTTCTGACGGGTGGAGAACCTTCTGTAGAACTTGGAAATTGCGGGAGAATCAGTGATCGATTCAGTCTTTGAATCGCAGGCTGAGAAGCTCGCCAGGATAGATCCACTGGAAAGAGCGTGGTTAGCCGAAGGCAAGAGTCTCGTTTCGAGTTCCGCTCTTGTGCACTGTGGAAATTGTCAAAAACGTATTGTAGATACCGTTGAAAATTCATGAAGGAAATCATCTGTACTGCCTGCTACCGTTTTTCTGTTAGCAGATACAAGAGGGCTCACCTACCAAATCTTCTGTCTATTGATAGTAGAGGCATCGGATCTCTTTAGTTCAAAATGGTTCAAATGGCTCTGAGCACTATGGGACTCAACTGCTGAGGTCATTAGTCCCCTAGAACTTAGAACTAGTGAAACCTAACTAACCTAAGGACATCACAAACATCCATGCCCGAGGCAGGATTCGAACCTGCGACCGTAGCGGTCTTGCGGTTCCAGACTGCAGCGCCTTTAACCGCACGGCCACATCGGCCGGCGATCTCTTTAGTCAATCTAAGTGTTTCGATTCCCAGAATTAATAACTTAAAGACTAAAGGCGAAAGGGGGAAAACTACGGACCAGTAACAGACAGCAAATTTAAATAATTCAAAGTATACTGCTGGTTTAAACCAGAGTAAGTGCGTGGTAGTCTTCTGGAACTTACCAGATAGGACTGACGGAGTACATCGATAAAGTTCAAAGAAAGGCAGCACGTTCTGTATTATCGCGAAATATGGGAGAGAGTCACAGAAATGAAACAGGATTTGGGGTGGACATCATTAATAGAAAGGCGTTTTTCGTTGCGACGGAATCTTCTCACGAAATTCCAATCACCAACTTTCTCCTCCGAATGCGAAAATATTTTGTTGACACCGACTTACATAGGGAGGAACGATCACCAACATAAAATAAGGGAAATCAGAGCTCGTACGGAAAGATGTAGGTGTTCATTCTTTCCGCGGGCTATACGAGACTGGAATAATAGAGAATTGTAAAGGTGGTTCGATGAACCCTCTGCCTGGCACTTAAATGTGATTTGTAGAGTATCCATGTACATGTAGATGTAGACCGGAATCAACGCGCAAGTGTGGATTATATGGCACGCAGGCATCTCGCTACAGGACAAGAGGAATTAGAGGAAGAACTATACGGTGCATCTGAAGTGTTCAGTGAAATGGTTCAGAATGGTTCAAATGACTCTGAGCACTATGGGAGTTCACTTCTGAGGTCATCAGTCCCCTAGAACTTAGAACTACTTAAATATAATTAACCTAAGGACATCACACACATTCATGCCCGAGGCAGGATTCGAATCTGCGATCGTAGCGGTCGCGCGGTTCCAGACTGAAGCGCCTAGAACCCGCCGGCCACACCGGCCGGCTCAGTGAAATGTTTCAGAAAATGGAGGAAACGAGAGTGGCAAACAAAATAACTTTATTGGCCATCAAAACAATTACCATTAGCTGCAACATACTTCTGATATCGGCTATAAAGCTTTCGGAAACTGTCAGCGAACGCTTCTTGCTGAATCGCTGGAAGATATGTGGTCACGCCTTGTTGGATACCCGCGTCGTTACAGAAAATGAGACCTGGTGCCATGGAGGTCACGTGACAGTCACTGACGTAATGTTCATCGCCTTCCTCGCCTCCAAAAACGCCGGGTGACAAAATCCAAGATTAAGACGCTGTTGATCACCTTTCTTTTTTTTTTTACCGTTAAGAGCTTGATGCATCATGAATTTCTACTGATAATAGGCAGTGAACACGAAACCACACCACTGACTGTCGGTTGGTCTGTGCATCATATTGGTAGTACCAGAGAGCGCTGTCGGCAGTGCCCTATTATATCCATCCGCGCCGACTGTTTAGGCCACCGCCGGACCGTCCGACGTCAGTTACCCTCTACGCCTCAAGTCGACAGTACAGGCAGTTCCGCCTGGCAGCATCAGCAGATCAGCCTCAACGCTACGAGTTGGCAGTACCAGCAGTTTCGTCTTGGCTCTGCATGCCGCCAGCACCGGTCCGGTGACGTCCTAGCTCTTCAAGTCGCTGCCGTCGTGTAGGCTCATCGAAAACAAAACAGGAGACACATTTCTGTTCTACATAGTTGTACGGATATTCAACCAAACAAATTATAACCAAGTTCTGATTTTGTTATTCTTTTAAAGTGTCTCCGGTAATTCCTCAGAACGAGGATGCGTCACAGAGAGTTCGTTTACGAATGTTACACGTCATAAATTTTGGTCACACTTCTCGGAACTGCAATAGCTGAACCTTTTGTTTCAGTTTCAAGTCATGGCGCTTGAAACGCCGCTCGATGATAAACGTTCGGCTCTGCGCAATTCGAGCGGAATGGTATTGTACGCGCGCGACAATACTGCGTGCTGGTGACAGACAGCTGAGGTACATGCAGCGCTTTTGTGAGCGGGCCGAATGCGAAACGCTGCCGATAATTGGTACGTGCCACGGAGCGTGAAACTGCGTCCCGTTTATCTTTCTATTTGCCGGCTCACTAATTGATGGACGAGACGAAGACTGGCCGCGGATGTGGCGCCCCTACAGATAGCGCAGCGCTGGCGCATTAATTGACCTCCGTTTAATTTTTCTTCCTTGAATGGAATCTACTGCCCGGCTCCTGGAGTTCACGACCCCGAATAATAAATTATTTAATGACCCTCAAGAAGAGTCGTTTGTGGAGATAATAGGCTGCTCCGGGCCACACACAAGTAACTGATATCTGCAGCTTGTTAACAAACAAATACGGATGTTTCTGCGGTGCAGTGCACCATATTTGACGAACCTTCTGCCAAGACTGCGTGACTGGAAAGTGCCGATTACGTAATCTTTGGAACCGATTTGTGGATAGTAAAAGAACTGCAGGGCTTTTAGATATTTCTACACTGACGGAAAAAAACTCGCAGCACAGAGAAGACGTTGTACAACATAAAAGAATGTTAGTGGGCGTGTTTCTGCATTTGAACGATCATCTCTATTCAAATTTCGCGCCCGTCGCATGCCATCGGTTCTGACGTATTGCAAATATCATATGTATGCTGATGACCTTCAGTTGTATCTAAGTGCGAAACCAAGCAATCTTAAGAAAGCTATTGAAAATTTCAATACTGACCTCGATGCACTATCAAAATGGGCACATGACATAGGACTAAACCTAAACCCATCTAAATCCCAACCGGTACTTGTTAGTCACTCTAAGCTCATTAGCCCAAAACATCGGGAATCCGTACCATCTCTTATCCTCAATGGAACAAATATTAACTTCTCTCCCACAGCAAAGAGTTTGGGAGTAATAATAGAAGATCTAAATTGGACAGAGCACGTAACTGCAGTGTGCAAAAAAGCATCAGCATCCCTTCATGTCCTACAAAAATATGAAAAAACACTTCCCTTCGATCTGAAAAAGAAATTAGTGCAAACGCTTATACTCCCAATCATTGACTACAGCGATATTATCCTACAAGGCCTCTCTCAGGAAAATTCGCGACGTCTGGAACTGGTCACGAATGCCTGCGTCCGATATATCTGTGACGCCAGAATTTTTTTTCACATTTCACCAGCATATGCAAAACTGTCCTGGCTGCGTGCAGTCAAACGCAGAGATTTCCATACACTCTGTCTCATCTACTGCCTTATAAATGTACACTGTCCCTCATATCTCTCCTCGTCCTTAACGCTTATGTCGGAACAACATGACAGAAACACACCTTCCCATCATAATAAAATCCTCTGTTCCACTGCATCGCTCAGTCACCTTCTCCAAGTCCTTTACAGTAGCGGGAACCCGACTCTGGAATAACCTCCCTCATTATGTTAGAGAACTTAAAAACATGTCCGGCTTCAAAAAACAGTTAATGACGTATGTACTTAAGCAACAGTAATGCATTCCTCTGTACATGAATGCACTTCACCTCATTACTTCCCTCTTTCCCCCTCCTTAAATCTCCCTTCCCCAAAACTCTCGATACTAGTAAACATCTACTTTACACACCAAGATATTAATGTAAATCTGCACAAATCTTCATTACTATTGCCAATTTTTCTCATGTTTATCATTATTATTAGATTTTTTATTGTTATTATTATTGTTTTTATCATAATATGTATGTATAGCACCTGTTGTAAAATTACTGCGAGCATTTACTTTATTAGGTCTTAGTCATTACTCTTTATTCATATTATCACTAGAGTAATCTAATTTTCTTATTTAAACTATTGTCATGATGTAACTCTGATGTGTGAAATGCTGCATGTGTGGAACACTGGTCCGATGTAAGAGAGGGCCCGATGGCCCTAATCTGATCAGGTTAAATAAATAAGTAAAAATCGCGCTATTAAAGCAATTATAAGGATGCAAGTCAGGTTTAAATACACGCTATAACGGTCTTTGAGATTGGACGAGGTGAGTTGATGTTAGTCAAGGATGCCTTTAAGGTGACAAAGACGTCATCACCATCACCTCACTGAGTTTGAACGAGTTCGTGTAATAGAGCTTCGAGAAGCTGGATGTTTCTTCGGATATATTGCAGAACGATTTGGCAGCAACGTAACCACTGTACATGATTGCTGGCAGCAGTGGTCATGAGAATGTACTGTCGCAAGGGGATGGGGCTGCTGACGGCCGCATGGCACTACCGAGAGGGAAGACAATCGTGTTCGGCCTGTGGCTCTGGCGCATCGCAATGCATCAGCAGCAGCATTTCGAGCAGCAGTTGTCACCATAGTGAAGTGTTACCAATCGGTCACTTCAAGCACAACTCCGAACCAGATGCCCTTTAGCATGGTTTCCACTGGCTCCAAACCACCACCATTCGCGACTTCAGTGGTGTCAAGCGAAAACTCATTGGAGGACAGGGTAGAGACAGTAAACAAACAGTTTTGGCTACAAAGTGAAACATACGGACATACGTGCCGTTGTGTGCATATATCCATTATTTTGAGTTGCCTAATGGCTTGATGCAAGTCTTTCAGCTGAAAGCCACTTCTGCGACTTGTGTGTCTCTGACCTACCTCAGTAATCTTACCGGGGAAAATGGACGTGTCGTTTCTGGCGGTTCTCCACATCACTGAGACATGAAGACTGGGTTAAAGGCACATGGAAAAGTTCCGTGGTTCGACAGAGATTCGATCACGCTACTCCTAGGTTTTCAGAAAAATCCTTTATTACTGGACCACCAGACTCGACTGTCTTTGATATAAAAAGTTACGTCACAGACTGGTCGTTAGAAAATAACCATAAAGTAGAGAAAAAGTGTGTCTTAAGATGGTTTCCCTGCATGATTAACATACAATGTACATACAGCCATGAACCTAGTTGAAGTTAAAATTTTTCGTTCATAATATTTCGACGACTACGATAGTTGCCTTTATCAAGTCCATGTAGAGCCAAGATTAGAAGAAGGTCTGACGACCATTACACGAAGCATATGACGAAGGCAACTAGTTTAATCATTTCAATTGCAGTCGTCAACCAGGCACGAAGTCAAAAAACATATCGTTCTTCCTTAAAGAGACACTGATCAAAACACGGCAGGTATATGTCAAAGATAATTTCTAACAATAATTAGAATAACCTCAGTACGTCAGAGACACGATAAAATGAACGTTCTGAAAAAGAAGTATGTTTAGCGAGGAAATTCTAACACAAGGTCTAGAGAGGCTCACATATCACCTGATGCTACGTGCAGTATCTATAACATCTGAATTTACGTATGTACTAATAGTGGAATTCACTGCTCAAGGTATGGTGAAACACTTCAGGAAATTTGTGCATTATACCAAACCAAAAGTCACCGATTAAGGTCAGAGGCACACACTGCTTTTCATCTTTTACAGATGACGGCTCATATCCTTACTGTTTAGTAATCTGAATAGAACAGAGGATGGATGCCACAAAAGCAATAGGGAAACACTTTTTTTAAAAAAAAGAGGTCACATACTTACATATTTAGGTAAATAAGCCAAGGTGACTATTAAAACTCGTTGAAAAGCACGGTGAAACATTCATCAAGCGAAATTTCCTTTCTCTAGAGTTTCTCTCTCCAAGGAGGCGACGTGGTTTGTCATTAGTTCTCAGCAGATCAACAAGGGAACTGTTTGTCGTTCGTACGACTATGAATAATGAGTCCAAGAACTGATAAATGGGTTCTCATGCCGAGGAATTGTTCTGTAGCCCCATATCGTGCTAACAAAATCTAGTGCTGATTAGCACGGTGGATGCAGCGACATCACAGAGCTATGGAACAATGGAGAGGCGTGCTGTATAGTCATGCATTACAGTACTCACCAGGCGCTGTAACGATAGATGCGCGCTGCTTTAGTGAATATGTGGTGAACGTGGTAGCTGCCTGTGTAGAGCCTGCCTTGAAATGTCCAGTTTAGAAAAATGGTTCTGTTCTAAGTGTAACAGGAGCGAGGCAGCAGTGATAGTTGTGGCAGAGATCAGAACTGAGAACTTCATAGCAATGTAAATAACGAAGGAAGTTGATTGATAAAAGAGCGATCAAAGCAAATAATTTTCAGGTTTTGCTTGCTTCTAATTTAACTAGAAGCAGATAGTGCGAAAGTTACTTGTGAGAATGTTAGCATATCAAGTCAAGTGAAGAGTTCTTACGAACAGTCAATACAGTCACGCATCCCAGAGGTGCTAGTTAAACGTAGATGATGAAGTATTCTACGCATCATTACAGAAAACTGCAGTGCAGATAAGATGCGACTTCATGGTACGCGTTGAAATTAAAGGACTTCATGTACTTCATGACGGTTTCGGAAAGAAGGAGTTAGGGTTCAGGATGTCGCCCTGGCAATGATGACTCACGGTCTCTACAAGAAGTGGGAACGGCAATTTGTTAAAGTAAGACGCAGCCGCAGACAGGACTAAAAATTAAGTTCATTGTACCGAGGTGTATGCTATGTCTCATGACCATTGCAATAGTAATTATTAACAATAAGATATTGAGAACAGCTTTTGGTATACATTTTTAACAGATGGTTCAAATGGTTCAAATGGCTCTGAGCACTATGGGACTTAACATCTGAGGTCATCAGTCCCCTAGAACTTAGAACTACTTACACCTAACTAACCTAAGGACATCACCCACATCCATGCCCGAGGCAGGATTCGAACCTGCGACCGTAGCGGTCGCGCGGTTCCAGACTGTAGCGCCTAGAACAGCTCGGCCACCCCGGCCGGCTTCTAACTGATTTCAATTGGCAGGGAGCCGGAGTTCCAGAACCAGCAACGAAAGTGACCAGCGCACAGCGGAAAGTATTCTACTGCAGAAAGATGAGAAAAATACTTCGTTGAATATTATAACCCCTCTCGAGTGAGCTGTTCCTCTCTGTAGTATCAGATCCTGAAGATGCATTCGAGTGATATTTACATCGCTAACATGAAATATGGGAGGGAGTGTCACAGATATGATACAGGATTTAGTCTGGAAATCGTTAAAAGAAAGGCGTTTTTCGTTGCGACGGAATCTTCTCATTAAATTACAATCACCAACTTTCTCCTCCGAATGCGAAAATATTTTGTTGACACCGACCTACATAGGGAGGAACGATCACCACGATAAAATAAGGGAAATCAGAGCTCGTACGGAAAGATATAGGTGTTCATTCTTTCCGCGCGCTGTACGAGATTGGAATAGTAGAGAATTGTGAAGGTGGTTCGATGAACCCTCTGCCAGGCACTAAAATGTGATTTGCAGAGTATCCATGTAGATGTAAATATACATCACATCTATCGATTTCTGCCCCATTCGGGTAATTAATCCGTGACGAGTCTCTTTTTGTGTTTTGAGTGTATAGCGTAGTTACAGATGGGATGTTAAACCGTTACCTTCCCACTTTTACACTGTTGATACGGTCTTGTTTCATGGATCTACAGTGTCGTTCCCTCAAGAGACGATAAATTGCCGATTCAGAACAGCGCCCACCAGTTCGTATTCACATTCAGCGCGGAGACGCGGCCTCACACTGACTGGCGTGTGAAAGAGGCGCCCGGTTTGCTGCCAGGTATCAGACGTGGGTGCCCACTTTGTATTCTCAAACTATACACAGCTCGGGGTGCTTTTTGTGGCGCCTGTTTACAAATTAATAGCCTCCAGTGTCTAGTATTTGGTAATTACCGTTGGGCGGGGCACAGCAAAACGCAGTCCGTCTCGCTTTGAGACGCCTACTCATCTGCGCACAATCTACCTCAGCTATTAAATGCTGCCACTCCCAGTGTATTACTAAATAGGTCCGCATTACACAGCCGTCCAAAATTATCTCAAAATATTTTACGCGGCAGTTGTTAGAGGCTACAGGCTAATTTTACGCTTTTAACTCCACCGTGACTACCATCGGAGGACGAAAAGTATTGCTTTGCTTCTTGGCAAGCGCTGAGGCGGAAAGACAGTGGTAGGATCGTGATTTTACTAACACATTGTTTGAGTTACTGGACTGACAGAGAATTTCACAAGCTGGGAGCATTAAACAACGAGAACTGGAGTGAGATAAATATAAGTTTTCGAAAATCTGTCTTTCGCAGAAGGCAATAGTGACACTGTTTTCATTGGTAAGTAGCTGGATACCTACTTACTACCAATTTAGTTATGTTTTTATAGAAATGATATTGAGAATCAAGCTGAGGGTTGAACCACAAAATGAGGAGGTATTTAAAATAATATGCTGGAGAAGAAGCCTAAGGTCCTTTCTAAGAAAGAAAACAACTTTGAGGATTCTCCTGAGACACCAATGAATATTTATCGATTCACCGTAAAGAAATGCAGTAGAAGGTAACATTTTTCGTATAATCAAAAATGAAGTAGAACAGCTTATCAAAAGAATCATTGTAGTAGATATGTTTAGACAAAAAGATTGGAACAAGATAGGAAGAGAAGTAAGTATAAAACCAGTCGAAAGACTGGCCACTAACAAAAAATAAAGCAGTCAGTATTAACATAGTTCATTGGTATCATCAACTAATACAGCCATATTTTTCCGACTGATTTTAACAAATAAGATATGCTTATATCTTGTCTTACAACGTATCGCCTCAGAAGTGGTGGTGATTTTACGCATAGCACGTGGGTTGCAGTGTGCATATTCAGTTCTGCAGACTGCTGTTTGTGTCTGATACGTTCATTTCCGCGGGGCAGAATCAAGTGGGCGAGAAGTAAACACTGAAACTTGTCCTGTGATGGAAAGTTGTATTACATAAATGAATGCAGTTCTGCCCTTATTGTGGCGCAAGTATTCCGATTTCACGTCACTATGGGGAATTGTGTGTTGATTTGATGAATTTCAGTCACGCGTTTGACTAATGGCATCGTAAGGCAGAATAGACCCAGATATGAACATATATACAGGGTATAACGGGCAGAAGTGCAGGTGTTTTCATATGTTGTACCTTAACACGAGGAGGTACATATTTCAGTGTGTTGGTTGGTTTTTTTCTCTGCTCGAACAGTCTTCCCAAAAACACGTCACATAATATGCTACCAGACCCTTAATGCATGGCCACAACTGTACCACTAAGTGGACTACGGCTGTCGGTATAGACTTACCGTTTTGTATCCACATGTCCATTCTTTAACACCTACCTGCTGCCCAGGAAAATGAGCATTAATGGCTTGCTCTTGCCATACGTACTTGCAGGTACTAACTAACCTAAGACATACAACTCATAATAGCTACACTTATTAGTCTGCGAATTACATAAATACTAACGTAATGTCGTCCAGTACTCCGTTCTCAGTCACCAAAAGAAATATCTGCACTTACGCCCGTTACATCCTGTATTGTCTAATTACTATGCCGACCGTTATAATTCGCTTTAGTGTCTTTTGCGGTCCTTTGATGGTGTTTTTATTTCGCGTTCTGAGAAGGCTCAAAGCACTGCTACTTTGCTCTTTGTTGTGACCTATCAGCTGGTATGCAAGGAAAGACAGAACAAGCTTACATGTCAGAAGCCGAAAAACTGGAATAGTTTAATGCACAGTTATCTTCGTGCTCTATTTACTGCAGTGAGGTATTCGGTATTATCGACTGCATTAAATTTTTGCTCATAGTCAGGGAACACAGGACTACATTTTTAATAAAAGCTTTTAATTAAATTGGTACCTTCTCGTCAGTGAACAGCGATGTCAACCACTCGACCACGGAGGCGACTGCCAAAGCAGCGCCATTCTTTCGCCTCCCTCCCAAGTCTGTACTAGTTTCGTCTTGTGTAATCCTTTCTCTGCAGCTCTCTGAATTTATGTTGCTACAATTCAACTGCGCGATTAGCAATATTTCTGTGCAAGTAATATGCTGGCCCAGACGGAAGATGCAATTAAACAAACCATCACCAAAACAGCAGCTTGCCTTCGAACTTAGCATTGTCAAAAGGTATAGCATGCTTTATGAAATTCTTTTCTACGTATCTGCTATTGTGTGGCAACGTTGCTTTGGTAGCGTGAAGCAGGGCTTAACATTTGCGAATATCCTGTATGGTCTGCAGACGACTGCTCATCCATCAGAACGATGCAGGTACCCTTTGTATCAACAAGTAATGTTGCAAGTTGACAGAGTGCAGCATTTCCGAATTATGGAAACTTCCTTTTCAACTGTGGGGATCGTGTGTCGTACATATTAGACGACCGGTACGACAGCTGTCGGCACGTGGACCTAGTGTAGAGCTGACACCTGACTAAATGCAGGGGTGTGCGCTTTGGTAGATCGGAAAGTAGCACTAAATGAATCAGCGAAGGGAGTCACTAATTAATCTTTGTCATGAAAGTGACAGCCTAGGGAATGGGTTCGACGGCTCCTCTTGGGAATAGTCTGTTACCCTAGTGCCGTGGAGCCGGAATGGGGCCCTAAGACCGGTGGGCCACACACATGACCGTCAGTCGGTTGTCGGTCCTAGGGCACGACTGGTCAGGGGAGAAAATCACTGCACATGGGAGCACTGAGTCGCGGAGTGAATCAGCGAACGTAAAAGAGCTATTATTTAATAGAATACTCATCGCCACAGCGTGTCACGAGCGGACCATCTCTTGAAGACACCAGCCGCTATTGAACTATCTGTATCGGTATACATATAGCTATTATACCCTATAGAATCACTTAAACAACAATCCTCGATTCACTATCGCTATGGTAACTCTGGCAATAATCAGACAGTGTCGTCACCAATCATCGCCACTGTGGAGTCAGTGAGGACAACTCTGAACCTCTTCCATTACAGGAAGACCATCAAGTCTAACTTTCCAAGCTCGTAAGGCCTAGAGATCTACCTCATCCAAGTGTCGACTTGACCTTACTGAAACTCCGGGAGATACTTTCCGATATTCATGATATGAGTAAGTATCAATACTTACGGTGGTATCGTTTTCGATGACTAATGTTCGGTAGTTACATATTATCATAAGAAATATGATTCTTTAATTTTTCCCGACTCTAAGAGTATTTAATCGTGCTTCGTGACTGCAGCGGGATAACGTTGATTTCTTGCCATAATATTTCGGCTGACAACCATTGAGCCATTTTCAGCTGACTGTTTTGCACTGGAGATTGTTACTTCAAGTCACTAACTTCATACCAAGAATTAGTGCGGAGGCGCATGTGCTAAGGCAGCCCCTACATGAGCTACCTCTGTGTAGTTAGATGCCCGCTTCAGGTGGATAAGGCGCCGGACCCGGTGACATCTTTAATATCAACAGATAGAAACATTTTATTGATAGTGATACAGCTAGCGACAGTTACTCTTATTAAACTGACATTTGCATTCTATCGTCTCAGGCCCGCAATCAGCCAGCAAGCGACTATGTAGTATCATCATTACGCTTGCTCCTGAGCTCTAGAGATGGAGGAATATTCGAAGAGGGCGCGGAATTTGACAAAGGCCGCTCATGTAGCGGCGGCCTTTGCTTATGCTTCTGCCAGCGAACTTTTGATATAAAGGCGGCCATATGAACTAGCGATCTCCAATGCAAAACACTCACCTGAAGATGGTTGGTTGTCAGCCGAAATATCATGGCATGAAGTCGACGTCATTCGACTTCAATCCCGAAACTTCATGAAATATTCTAAGAAATATTATAGTGTAGGTATAGCTAGTATCGGATGGTGCTGTGGAAAATAATAACCTTTTATGACTAGTTTAATGAGATCGAAAATGTATGCAACATGTATCAAGTGCACAGGGTGTAGTATTGCAGTAGTATAAAGTACATACGATGAGCAGTCTATAATAAATGTATCAGTTTTCATCAATATATACCACTAATAAGAAGTACCATACCACTGCCTCGGAAAACTGGTGCTACTATTGATTTTGTATTCGAGTCAGTTCGTGCTAACGTGTAATAATTCCCATATTTTTCGTGTACTAAGAATAAGTGCTTTTGCCTGAAAAAGTTTATTTTAAACGAGACAAGA
This sequence comes from Schistocerca americana, assembly GCF_021461395.2. NCBI lineage: Eukaryota > Metazoa > Arthropoda > Insecta > Orthoptera > Acrididae > Schistocerca > Schistocerca americana. Next base: position 360,479,140 of record NC_060120.1, on the reverse strand, counting down.
GTAGCTTATAGTGATGCACAGTAATAATGGCCCGTTTGGGTAGCGTAGGCTTTATGTCAAGGTCGGCATTTTGTTTGCCACTGGAATATTTGTCCTTTCTCACTCACATTTGTATTTGTTGTTAATCAACGCGCAGGCAATCAAAGACTGAAAAAGAAATAAAATTCGTTTCTATTTTTCTAATATAAATAGAAAAACGCAGTTTGTTTGTTGTTAAATATTAGACTGTTCTAGCAAGAAGTGAGGAAAAGAGTCAATAAATATGAAAATATAACTTTGTTTCCATGTTTTACGTTTTATTTTAAATAATTCAATGTTTGTAAAGTGAAAACCTAAAAATACATGACCAATTAATACCTTGCTGCCGGCCGGAGTGGCCGAGCGGTTCTAGGCGCTACAGTCTGGATCCGCGAGACCGCTACGGTCATAGGTTCGAATCCTGCCTCGGGCATGGATGTGTGTAATGTCCTTAGGTTGGTTAGGTTTAAGTAGTTCCAAGTTCTAGGGGACTGATAACCCCAGAAGTTAAGTCCCATAGTGCTCAGAGCCATTTGAACCAATACCTTGCTATACTATCGGTACTGATACTTTTGCTCAATGCTCAATTTTACCAAGGTACCGAGTCAATTTTAGGCATTACCAGCAATACCTAATATGGTATCGAATGTGATACTGGAACGTTCCTAACTCCGTGAGCTCCACGTAATGGTGGATAGTGACTTTCATGTTGCCACATTACCGCTACGGACAGTATTCGTATACCGTATGAGTTAGTAACTCAACGTGTCGACAAAACAGATTTTCAGTGGAGTGCAAGGGTAGTTTACAACACTCGTCGGTGTTTGTTGCAGACCACAAGAACCATTTTAATGTAATGCACTAAGTCGACGGAACGTCCGCCTGCTTAGCTGAGTGGTAACGTGTTTGCCTACTATGCAGCTGTCCCGGGTTCGATTCTCGGTCAGTTCGGAGATTTTCTCTGTTCGTGAACTGACTGTTCGTTTCATCATCACCTACGCGCAAGTCGCCCAATGTGGTGTCACCTGAAATAAGACGTGCAATGGGGCGGCCGAACTTCCCCTGATGGGGCCTCCCGGCTATCTATGCCACACGATCATTTCATTTTTTTGGACAGAAGTGTCCCATGTCCGCACGCCATGAGAAACTGGAGAGAGGTTTAACCTAGAGTATTCGCACAGAAGCTGGTTATCGATGACTGTCCGCCATCGAATGTTTCCTCCGCTCCACTCTTCCCAATGACCAACATCTCTTCCGTAATCAGGATTGGAAACAGCTACCATCAGCCGACGCGCCACAGCGGAGCCGTCCGCTCGTGACCTCGCTTTCAGAGATAAGTGAGCTACATATGAGTGACAAACTGATAGCTCCTCTAAAAGAGCACTTCCCTTTATTGTGAACAGTGTACGACCTCCCTAAACAAACAGCGATCGTCGTCAGCAGGACGTGCTAGCACGAGTGCTGAACATACAAGAGCGTGAATGTATCTGGAAGGCCTGGTAAAGAGCCTTCGAGTGTTCTAAATTTGTCAGTGGCAGGAGCCATCGGAAGCAGTCGCGCCACTGCCCTTTTATAGCGACTCTCCCAATTGGAGAAGAGGTCGCTCTTGAGGGACAGCGCTGCTTGTGCCGCGGGCAGTGACAGTGGACGGCTGACTGCCGACCGGCGCCTAAGTGGGCCGAGGTGACACGTAGCAGATGCTGAGGGCGGCAGGCGCCCGCGTGTCCGGCGCCGGCCACGCCACGCCACGTGACGAGACGTCACGGGCGCACGCGACTCTGGTCGGCGCAGCGCTTATTTGGCTCTCTTCCAGTATGAGAGGAACTCAAAATCACTGCCAGATGAATTAGTCTTACTGGGGAGCAGTAGGACAAGGTGTCAGTGAAAGGTTGAGACGTGTCCATTGCCTCGCCCATTATCTCTTCCCAAAATGTTACATACAATGTTGGTCTGATAGAACTGGTAAAAATTCCATAAAAATGTTTGTTTCGTTAGCAAGTTATCTTACTTCTCGACATGGTCTCCTTAGAGTACATTTGGTCCAACGATCCTCCAGCTTATTCATCCCATCGGAAAAATTGATTTTGTCAAACTCTGCAAAATACGTGTGGACTGAAGATATCACAACCTCATTTGATGAAAATTTCCCAAGAAACCTAAAATTTGAAGTTAGGGAACAGGAAGAAGCCTCTTGGGGCTAAATTTGGTGAACAGGGTGGATGAGGGACAAATTCAAAGCCCATTTCATGAACTTTCACTAAGTAATGTAGGAGGGTTGTATCTTGGGAATAATAATAATAATAATAATAATAAGGAAAACGAAATCTTAAGACAGCCACCAGAACAAGCACAGATAGAACACGAAGTGACACACATATTAGATATAGAAGAAAAATTTCAGCTGGCATATATAGAATACAAAGACACAAATACAGACATTAGACCATTCTTGCATAGACCGCCAAATAACCCACATGTCGAAACAACAATAAAAACTATCAACACAATCATACACAACAAAATAAATGAAAACACAACTATGGAAGAGTTACAACTACTGGTTTATATAGGAGAACCCACTACACTAAATATACACACTAGGCAGAAATCAGAACCAACCAACACACAGAAGAAACCCACAAAACCAGCATGGCAACACGGGCTACAGATCAGAATAGAAAAACTGAGAAAAGACATCGGACAGCTAACACAATTTATAAGAAATGAAATGTCAGAAAAAAAACGAAAAAGGTTAGGTAAAATCTCACAACAAGAAGTGATAGAGCAATTACATGAAAAGAAGCAGAAATTACAAGCATTGGCCAAACGACTTAGAAGATACAAAAAAAGTGAAAATAGAAGGAAACAAAACCAAACATTCAACACAAACCAAAAGAAATTTTACCAGACAATAGATAACACACACATTAAAATAGACAATCCACCAAACATAACAGACATGGAACACTTCTGGAGTAACATACGGTCAAACCCAGCACAACATAACAGGCATGCACGGTGGATACAAGCAGAAACAGATACATACAAGATGATACCACAAATGCCTGAAGTGATAATTTTGCAACATGAAGTCACCCAAGCAATTAATTCTACTCACAATTGGAAAGCCCCTGGAAACGATAAAATAGCAAATTTCTGGCTAAAGAAATTCACCTCAACACATTCACATCTAACTAAATTATTTCACAGTTACATTGCAGACCCATACACATTCCCTGATACATTTACACATGGAATAACTTATCTGAAACCTAAAGATCAAGCAGACACAGCAAACCCAGCTAAATATCGCCCCATAACATGCCTACCAACAATATACAAAATATTAACTTCAGTCATTACACAGAAATTAATTACACATACAACACAGAACAAAATTGTAAATGAAGAACAAAAAGGCTGTTGCAAAGGAGCACGAGGATGTAAAGAGCAACTGATAATAGATGCAGAGGTGACATATCGAGCTAAAACTAAACAAAGGTCGCTACACTATGCATACTTTGATTACCAAAAAGCTTTCGATAGTGTACCCCACTCATGGTTACTACAAATATTGGAAATATACAAAGTAGATCCTAAACTAATACAGTTCCTAAACATAGTAATGAAAAATTGGAAAACCACACTTAATATCCAAACAAATTCAAATAATATCACATCACAGCCAATACAGACTAAGCGTGGAATATACCAAGGAGACTCATTAAGTCCTTTCTGGTTCTGCCTTGCTCTGAACCCACTATCCAACATGCTAAATAATACAAATTATGGATACAATATTACTGGATCATACCCACACAAAATCACAAATCTGCTATACACGGATCATCTAAAACTACTGGCAGCAACAAGTCAACAACTCAACCAATTACTAAAGATAATAGAAGTATTCAGCAATGATATAAGTATGGCTTTTGGAACAGACAAATGTAAGAAAAATAGCATAGTCAAGGGAAAACACACTAAACAAGAAGATTACATATTGGATAGCAACAACGACTGCATAGAAGCGATGGAAAAAACAGATGCCTGTAAATATCTAGGATACAGACAAAAAATAGGAATAGATAATACAAACATTAAAGGAGAACTAAAAGAAAAATATAGACAAAGACTAACAAAAATACTGAAAACAGAATTGACAGCAAGAAACAAGACAAAAGCTATAAATACTTATGCTATACCAATATTGACCTACTCATTTGGAGTAGGGAAATGGAGTAACACAGACCTAGAAGCACTCAATACACTTACACGATCACAATGCCACAAATATAGAATACATCACATACATTCAGCAACAGAAAGATTCACATTAAGCAGAAAGGAAGGAGGAAGGGTATTTATCGACATAAAAAACCTACATTATGGACAGGTAGACAATTTAAGAAAATTCTTTATAGAACGAACAGAAACTAGCAAAATACACAAAGCAATCACTCATATAAATACATCGGCTACACCATTGCAATTTTATAACCACTTCTACAATCCATTAGATCACATAACGTCAACAGATACGAAGAAAGTAAATTGGAAAAAGAAAACACTACATGGCAAGCACCCGTATCATCTAACACAGCCACACATCGATCAAGACGCATCCAACACATGGCTAAGAAAAAGCAATATATACAGTGAGACGGAAGGATGATTGCAATACAGGCTCAAACAATAAACACCAGATATCACAGCAAGACTATTATTAAAAATCCCAATACTACAACAGATAAATGCAGACTTTGCAAACAACAAATAGAAACAGTAGATCACATCACAAGCGGATGTACAATACTAACAAATACAGAATACCCCAGAAGACATGGCAATGTAGCAAAAATAATACAACAACAACTTGCCATACAACATAAACTCATAAAACAACACGTTCCCACGTACAAGTATGCACCACAAAATGTACTGGAGAATGATGAATACAAATTATACTGGAACAGAACCATTATATGAGATAAAACAACACAACATAACAAACCTGACATCATACTCACCAATAAAAAGAAGAAATTAACACAACTAATCGAAATATCCATACCCAATACAACAGATATACAAAAGATAACTGGAGAAAATAATTGAAAAATACCTCCAACTGGCTGAGGAAGTCAAGGACATGTGGCATCAGGATAAAGTTGACATTGTACCAATTATACTATCAACTACAGGAGTCATACCACACAATATCCACCAGTACATCAACGCAATACAGCTACATCCAAACGTATATATACAACTACAGAAATCTGTAATTATTGATACATGTTCAATTACCCGAAAGTTCCTAAATGCAATGTAACAATGTAACATATACCGTACAGTTAAAAGTAAGTCACGCTTGATCAAGGGCCGCGTCACTTTCCATTTTTAACCAGACATAACGTCTGAGAAAGGAAAGAAGAAATAATAATAATAATAAAAAGACCAGTGGCAATTACGTAACCAGCTGACCAAATGGTCTTTGCCTTTTTCAATGCACTTTCACCAGAATCTGTCCTTTGTTTTGATTGCCGTTTTGAATCTGGTGTGTAATGATGAATCCAGGTGTCATCAACTGTCACAAATCGGCGCAAAAAATCTTGCAGATTGCGAGTAAACATCGTCAGAGATTGTGTTGAAATGTTGTGCCGATGAATAAAAACAGTCGAAAGACTCTCTTACCGTCCAGCCCAAATTCTCAGCTTATCGCACACCATACGTGTAGCGCCCACTGCCCATTATCGACACTGCTCGTAGCTTCACCTCAAGTGTTCTAAAGTAGTGGGCATCCGCCCTGAAGGTATCATTATTCGCCGTCAGACGTAGGTATGTAAATATTTGTGTGTGTGTGTGTGTGTGTGTGTGTGTGTGTGTGTGTGTTCTTTCAGACATGTCCAAAAGAGCAGACACCCCACATACGTCAGAAGAGATTTACGGTGGGACGAAAATACCGTAGACACCAGCTAATTTGTTTACACCTCACACACAATTCCCGATCAACGAAACATTCCCACAACATATCGCGCAATTTTCCATTCTTTACCTGTTAATCTATAGTATCTTATTATTTATTTTGTGTGTGTCCATTTTGGAAATGTCATTATATTAATTTACTGACCTACCTTGCATCCTCACGTATTATTACAGCAACACTTGTATTTATGAACGCCACTGATCTCATGAAAACATAGTTTCTCGACTCACCTGAAACAAAAAGAAAACGACTGTTAATTAAATGAGTGAGTAGTCCAAGATAATTTTTTTTGTTGGACTGAAAATGTAGTTTTCTTATTGCACTTACGGTAAACAACTGTAGAGATATACAAACAACAGCAAGTATGAGGCGAGTTCAAGACGTAAGTATGTCAGCCCAAGTAACTTTTATTGAATGTTACGCTACGCTTCAAGGTGACAAAGACACATAACCCTATTTGTCAACAATTACCAAGTCACTGTAAACAACGGTCGGAACGTTCTATCAATCATTCAATTCCTCGACGATGCAAGTCCCGTCCTTGGTCAGGGAGCCATTCGAAAACCGCAGTGTGAATGTCCCCATCGTTGGAAAATCTCTTTCCCTCCAGATGTTTTATTGTCTTGTCGAAAAGACGAAAATTGCATGGTGCAAGATGTGGAATTCCCTACCAGAATCCCTCACGTCTGGGAGGCCTTGGTCAAACTGTTGGCACTATTTCATTATGGCTAGACGCGAAATTGCATTTTGTCCATATGTCGCCAGAATTACACGATGAATCGATGATAAATTTAGACATTTCTGTAGAAGAATCGTACTGTTGCACGTACTTCAATTTAGAGTACGTTCCCAGTTTCCGCGCCATTTCACTCCCACACTATTCTATCTGCATACCACATACCTTTTGCCTTCCTAATAACTTTTTTAAGCACCTTACAATACTTTTTGTAATGGGCTGCTGCATTTAGATTTTGACTGTTTCTAACGTTTTGATGTAATTGCCACTTTGTTCTACAAGATATTCTTATCCCTCTAGTCAGCAACCCAGGCTGCCGGTTTGTGCTAGTACCCTGTTTTGAACGTTCTAACGGAAAGCAACTTTCAAAGAGCACGAGAAAAGTCTTGAGAAAAGCATTATATTTATCGTCTACTGTATCAGCGCTATAAACATCTTGCCACTCTTGTTCCTTGATAAGGTTTACAAAGGTCTCTACAGCAACTGGATCAGCTTTCCTACACAATTGATAACTATATTTAACATGTGTTGCAGCATAAAAATCTTTTAGAGTTAAAATTTGTGCATCATGATGTGAAAGGCCATTCACCTTTTTGCTAACAGAGTGCCCTTCTAGTAATGAGGAATGAACAAAAATGTTGTCTATGGTTGTTCTACTGTTCCCTTGCACTCTCGTTGGAAAGAATACGGTTTGCATAAGATTATATGAATTAAGGAGGTCTACCAGCATCCTTTTCCTTGCACAATCACTTATACAATTAATATTGAAGTCACCACATATAACTAACTTTTTGTATTTCCTATAAAGTGAACCAAGAACCTCCTCTAGCTTTAGCAAAAATGTTGTGGGGGTTGGGTTGTTTTTGGGAAGGAGACCAGACAGCGAGGTCATCGGTCTCAATGGATTAGGGAAGGACGGGGAAGGAAGTCGGCCGTGCCCTTTGAAAGGAACCATCCCGGCATTTGCCTGGAGCGATTTAGGGAAATCACGGAAAACCTAAATCAGGATGGCCGGACTGGTATTGAACCGTCGTCCTCCCGAATGCGAGTCCAGTGTCTAACCACTGCGCCACCTCGTTCGGTAAAAATGTTGTGAAATCGGCGTCTGGGGATCTATAAATAACAACAGTTAGAAGTTTAGCTCCATTAAATTTAACCACACCTGCACAACATTCAAACACCTTTTCAGTGCAGTACTTTGAAACATCAATTGACTGAAATGGGATGCCGTTTTTCACATACATGGCTACTCCCCCACTCCACAAAGAGCTCCTAGAAAAGCTGCCAGCCAACTTGTGTCCTGGTAAAGGAAGCCTCTGAATTGTCTCCTTATTTAAGAAGTGTTCAGATAAACCAATAATTTCAGTGTCAACATCTATAAGCAGTTCACTAACTTTATCTCTAATGCCTTGTATATTTTGATGAAATATTAACAGAATCTTCCGTCGGTTTTTGGTAGAACAACATTATAATAAATGAAAAGCACAACAATGTCTGAAGATGGCCTTTTAAGCCGAAAACCGGTTAGCAATAAAAATAATATTGTAGAACAAAAGCAAACTGGTGCTTTTCATTTATTGATGAAATATACTAATCCCTCATTACTCGGATACCTAAGCTTTGTCAAAAGTGGTTCCTTTGTTAGAGAGACTTCCCTTAAGCAGGAATACCTATCAGCTGACTTCAATCTAAAAAAGGCGCAGCTCTTACACCCACTACTGCAGGAATTTTCCCATGAGTGATCCCACCACCCCCACCTACGCTGTCACCTATAAACTTCGCTAATCTCCTCTTCGTATAACCTGTTGAGATGCAGGCCATGTCTAGTGAAACCCGTCCTGCTGATAGACTTCTCCGACACCACTGAAATGTGACCCATGCTTTCTGTCATCAGCGCACCCCCAAGTCTCATGTTATTACGCCTGACGGCTGTATTAAGATGAGGCCGATCGTGACGCTGAAACAGTTCCACTAAATGCACATTCGTGTTGCCAGTCTGAGTGGCTATCTTTTCCAGGTCACCATCTATGTTATACTCCCCATCCCTATCAATACTATTACCAGCCCCACCCACGATCACTACCTGATCCTCTTTAGTAAAATCCCTACATAACCCCCCTATGTTAACAGTCACCTGAGCCAACTCTGCATTAGGCTTCACAATGCTGGTGACCTGGTACTCACTCCCCAGCACTTCCTGCAACTGCTGGCCTACACCTCTGCCGTGAGGACTACGTAACAGCAGAACCTTCTTCTTCCTCTTCGACTTTGCATCTGTCCTAGCCACCGTAACTGCTGAGGTCTGCTGCATACTTCCTACATCTACAGCTACTAGAGATTCCTCTCCACTAGACTGACAGTTGGTCGTATACACTCCTGGAAATGGAAAAAAGAACACATTGACACCGGTGTGTCAGACCCACCATACTTGCTCCGGAAACTGCGAGAGGGCTGTACAAGCAATGATCACACGCACGGCACAGCGGACACACCAGGAACCGCGGTGTTGGCCGTCGAATGGCGCTAGCTGCGCAGCATTTGTGCACCGCCGCCGTCAGTGTCAGCCAGTTTGCCGTGGCATACGGAGCTCCATCGCAGTCTTTAACACTGGTAGCATGCCGCGACAGCGTGGACGTGAACCGTATGTGCAGTTGACGGACTTTGAGCGAGGGCGTATAGTGGGCATGCGGGAGGCCGGGTGAACGTACCGCCGAATTGCTCAACACGTGGGGCGTGAGGTCTCCACAGTACATCGATGTGGTCGCCAGTGGTCGGCGGAAGGTGCACGTGCCCGTCGACCTGGGACCGGACCGCAGCGACGCACGGATGCACGCCAAGACCGTAGGATCCTACGCAGTGCCGTAGGGGACCGCACCGCCACTTCCCAGCAAAATAGGGACACTGTTGCTCCTGGGGTATCGGCGAGGACCATTCGCAACCGTCTCCATGAAGCTGGGCTACGGTCCCGCACACCGTTAGGCCGTCTTCCGCTCACGCCCCAACATCGTGCAGCCCGCCTCCAGTGGTGTCGCGACAGGCGTGAATGGAGGGACGAATGGAGACGTGTCGTCTTCAGCGATGAGAGTCGCTTCTGCCTTGGTGCCAATGATGGTCGTATGCGTGTTTGGCGCCGTGCAGGTGAGCGCCACAATCAGGACTGCATACGACCGAGGCACACAGGGCCAACACCCGGCATCATGGTGTGGGGAGCGATCTCCTACACTGGCCGTACACCACTGGTGATCGTCGAGGGGACACTGAATAGTGCACGGTACATCCAAACCGTCATCGAACCCATCGTTCTACCATTCCTAGACCGGCAAGGGAACTTGCTGTTCCAACAGGACAATGCACGTCCGCATGTATCCCGTGCCACCCAACGTGCTCTAGAAGGTGTAAGTCAACTACCCTGGCCAGCAAGATCTCCGGACCTGTCCCCCATTGAGCATGTTTGGGACTGGATGAAGCGTCGTCTCACGCGGTCTGCACGTCCAGCACGAACGCTGGTCCAACTGAGGCGCCAGGTGGAAATGGCATGGCAAGCCGTTCCACAGGACTACATCCAGCATCTCTACGATCGTCTCCATGGGAGAATAGCAGCCTGCATTGCTGCGAGAGGTGGATATACACTGTACTAGTGCCGACATTGTGCATGCTTTGTTGCCTGTGTCTATGTGCCTGTGGTTCTGTCAGTGTGATCATGTGATGTATCTGACCCCAGGAATGTGTCAATAAAGTTTCCCCTTCCTGGGACAATGAATTCACGGTGTTCTTATTTCAATTTCCAGGAGTGTATATTGCAAATACCAATAGTAAAACTATCTGAAAATCTTCTCCTCCTAGCAGATGTCTTGCCAACAGCCAGTTCCCATTCTCCAACCCCCTTCTCCCTCCTCATCCTATCTATCTCCTCCTGTGCGTTTTTCAACTGCACCTGAAGGGCACAGATCTTACGCTCCTGCTCCTCTATCAGCTTACTCTTGCTGCATAACCTGCAGTTCCAGGAGAGGTTCTCACCAGAATGCCCACTGGCTTCCCCACTGCATACCCCCCAGTGAAAATACTTCGAACAGGTCTCACACCGCTATCCACTACTCACGAACCTACGGCAAAGCTCACACTTCTCACTCATGGTAAAATTTTACACTTATTGAAACAAGAAATCTACTTTATCTAAGTTCCGCTACTACAATAAGAAGATGTTAAAAAACTGACTACAATAATCACAAACTTACTCTACAAGGGAAGTAACTACTATTATTAACAGTATTAATCAACAACAAATCAGAATATAACAAAAGACTAGTACAGAAAGAGAATCAAATGTCTAATGACACAGTAACTTAACTGAAAACAGTTCCCAAAAGGTTCTTCTGAAATTATTTCACCAGAAAACACCAAGAACACCGGTTGAAGACTACTAAAGTTCCTAAATAAACCACTATACACAAACAATTAATTAGTACTTAGCTTTCGATGCTCCGCTACAGCTGCGACTGGTCAGCGCGGAATGTAAACACAGGTGAGAGGTAAAGTTGCTCGATACACTGGGAAGTCGATCGGAGACCTTCTGGATGTTGGGAATTGTGGACACACTGGAACGGGTTTGCTGATTCCAAGGAATTATTGGTTCCTCTAATAGAAGATACAATGATGCACCGTGACCCATGTAATATTTCTTTATGTATGGAAATCTGAAAGAACTGGCCAGTGCATTTATCGTGCGCTGATGTCGAGTGGTCAGTGATTCTCCAACGTAGGGGGTCGTACGTGGTAGGTAGACGCCTGTATCAAATCGTGGTCTCATCAGCTGGATAGAGGCGGTGTTTGATAAAAGTGACGACCATGGCTAAGTTTAATCGAATACAATGAACTCCATTTGTTTACGTGGAAACTTGAAGTGTGGTGTTTCTGCTTATCTTTTTGCCAGTTGACTTTGAACGTTATCCACGTTTTCGTGTTTTTCTTTTTGAGATTATCGACTTAAGCCATTAGAAGCCATGAAATGTTAGTGATGTACATTTTCCAGTCCACTGGCCAGATCTCGTACTCATCCTGGGAGTAGTTAGATCGTTACATAGCTTTAATTATTGACTTCCTAACGATGAGAAGTTTAAGCCAGAGACGCAGGTCAAACTCAGGTTGATGACCCTTTTTAAGACTGATGTCAGTGTTGTAGCTCTGCAGACAGCTCATGCTGATCAGCCAGTCAACGTTTCCGAACACATCAGCGTAGCACTACGTCGCATAATTCGTCTCACACGCTGCCCATCGCTGTAAGAATGTGGGCATCCTGTCAAAAGTCGCGAGCGGGACTTCGTGCAACACTACGGAAGCTCAGAGAATGAGACGGAAGGGGGCACTCAATCTGTGTCTCGACAGACTTTGTACATGATGGAATAGGTATGTCAGTCATTTGCTGGAAATCCGGAAGTCGTGTCCCAATTTAGATGGTGTTCACAGGAGGTTCTGAAACATTCGTCAAGACCAATTCACATTTTCTCAACGAAGCGTTTCAGATGATTGTCTGCTACGTACAAATGAGTATGATAAACATTGGTGTAATGCCACAATGTGTGTGTCGTTGTGGTGTTCTTGATGTTTACAAGTAGGAAGAAGAAGGAAGCCGAGAGAAGCTCGTTGCCAGAACACTGACAGCGCTGCCGAAAGTCGGAAAAGGGCAACTGAGGTCTGACAGACATCACCACTTCAGCGTCACATGCTGTAGATGAGACGTGTGTGATTTGCGCGCTTATATCTGGATCAACACTAGTAAATTCCAGTACTGCTCTTTGTACTTCGAGTTCCACTAAACTAACGCGTCTTACCGACCTCCGCTACCACCGCAGTAACAGAAAAGTAGCTACAACTATTTCAGACTGGCCGCGACAATGTTGCCTCTAGACAAGATCAAATTAGATGACGAATATATATGACGGTTAGCCTACATCGGTGGTACTCACAGAGTAGGATATTATTAATTACGTAAAAAATTGCATGAATCACATAAAAGATACTCGATGTAAATCTTCTGTGATCTTTTTCCGCCTTTCGGCTTGTGCCTTTGAGCCGAACCTCTCATTCATATCTGTTTTTCTCCATGCTATTCTTGTCTCTTCATTTCTCATCATTTTGCTACCTTCACCTGCGTATCTAGTTACGTATCACTTCATATCCGCCAGTTAACTCTTGCTGTGAGTATAGGGAAGAAAATGCCTTACAAATTACGTCAGATATCCTACTTGCGGAAAGAGGCGCTCTTCCACTCATATATGATGGTGTGCTGAAAAGTGAAGCTTCGAATTCTTTATGTGAACCCTATTAAAGGCTTTTAAATAAAACAAGCGTTATTAACATTTTACATCTTTATTCTTTGTATGTGCATGTTTGCAGCTCTCTACCGCTAGAGGGCTCTGACTTGTAATGCTTAACATGGCGGTGTGCAATGTAACTGTGTCGGTGCGTGAGAAAGAGCGTGCTGTAATCGAGTTTCGAATTCGTCGAGTTCGTCCACGTATGGACCGTGACAATGCCAGACCACACACGTGCGCTGCGACACTTGCAACAATCCGACACCTTGGGTTCACTGTCAGTGATCCTCTATTCAGTCCCGACTTGCCCCCATCAGATTTTTATCTTTTTCCAAAACTTAAAGAACGCCTTCAGAACTTCACTTTGATACTGATGAATCGGTGCCAGCAGAGGTGAGGTTGCGGGTCCGTCAACAAAGTCAAGCATTCTACTGTGACGCTATCAACAAAGTGGTCTCTCGCTGGCAGGAATGTGTCTGTTGCCAGGGTGATTACGTTGAGAAATAAATATGTAGTTACGAAGAATAAAGATGCAAAATGTTAATAACGTTTGTTTTACTTAAAAAGCTTTAAAAGTTTTCACATTAAAAATTCGGAAGCACGTGGTCACATGAAGGTAGCCTTTGGGTGCAGGCAGAAGTCAAAATAAGAGAATAAAAGAGCATTAAGCCGTCGGCACACGGACCGTGCTGTCGAACGTTAACGTTAAGCGTGCCAAGTTCAACGTGCTGCTGAACGCTCAGGAACGATGCGATTTGTGCATACGGTACGTGGGCCCCAACGTGGTATACGCACTCCAGCGGCAGTTGAGGGATGTTTCTAGTTCGTAAATCACACTGTTTACTCAACGGGTGCGCGTAATTCCCACGTTAGCTCTATTAAAACGCACATTTCTTCCATCGTCCACGAAAAGGAAAGTACCATGTCCAATCAGTAAGGACACAGGCTTATAAAAGTTCCGTTACAGACAGTGCGTTACAAATTTGGAATACTTCTCCGCGTAAGATAAACGTTATTTCATGATTCCCACATTTTAAAAAACTCCAAGGTCAGTCTTACTTGATCACTGTTCCTACCCAGTAGCAGAATCTTTGCAACATGTGAATTACGAAGCGTAAAAGAAGGAGTAAAATATCTTAACAAGTAGCGCAAGCTGTCCTTTAGATTAAGCCAATCGAACAGTCACACCCCCCCCCCCCCAAAAAAGGTGAACTTGCATTTACATAACATAAAATATTATAGTCTACACTTGTATTAAACTAATAATAAAGTATCGGGACCTAATAAAAACGTGAATGTTATGAAAAAAAAAATTGGTTGTGGTAGGACGCAAACCGTCGCCCCAACAAATAAATCTCTTTACAGATCACTGACGCTCTTCATTACGCTAAACCAACATCTCCCGTGTTGTTATTAATCATAGTATCTTACCGCGTGCTAAAAACACTAATCGTAGATATGTTACTAACTGAAATTTAATTATAACAAATTGTACCAAGAACAATGCGTTTTGGGTGGATCTTCAGTGTGTCGCTGCCTTCAAATAGCCTACTCTCATTATACCCAAGTTACAATTATTCTTTTGCCGCGAATATGATGTTTCTCATTATTTTATTGGAACGAATCACACAGTTAACAACGGGTTTTGCAGTGATTCTCAATTTGCTGGTGCTCGAAACGGCATATATACGTATAGACTTTAAATGAATGCCAATATGGCGCCTCACAACTCTGTACTGAAGGGAGACGGCGTGCGTGTGACGTAGGTGGCGTTGGGCCATCTCATTGGTCAACGCTCAGACGCACGCTCAGAATATCTGACATGACAGATATTCCTCTGCACGTTCGAAAAGACTCCCGAGCGTGCTATTCCATGCTGTGACGTCAGAAACTCGGCACGCTCAACGCTCAACGTTCGGATGCACGGTCCGCGTGCCGACAGCTTTAGGATTTCGTGGTGCATTCTAAAACTTATTAGTACCTTCCTTCAACCAGGGGCACAAGTAGACAAATATGGGACGTCTAGGCCACTCATTTCACACACATCATAAGCGGCGACATGACATCTCACTCGGGATTATGCTGGAGGGTGAGATCAGAGTCCCGTCGGCAACGAAGTCATTAGAGACGAAGCATAAGCTTCGATGAGGGAATGATTGGGAAGGAAATCGGCCCTGCCCTTTCAAAGGAACCATCCCGGCATTTGCCTTAAGCGATTTAGGGAAATCACTGAAAACCCAAATCGTGATAGCCGGACGCGGGTTTGAACCGTCGTCCTCTCGAATCCGAGTGCAGCGTCGGGATTATGCTCTTGAGGTTGCATTTCATATAGACAGTGGTACAGGATGAAGAGGTCGGGAGGTAATACTATCGGCTGATTCTGTTTCTTACAGTACTCCTTGGAATCCATTCACAAAACAGAAAACGTTTTTCTTTCAGTTATGTTTTCTGGAGTGGTATGGGATTCGGAACAGAGACCTGCGTGGTGGTTCATCCTTTTCATCACGGAACAAAATTTACGATAGTGCTCAGATTAGTAGTATGAAATGTATCGTTTACGACGTGTGGCACGAAATTAACGAGACTGACGCTGCAAATTAGTGTACTTACAAAGTATATTATATTATCAAAATAAGATCTACTTGAGTTCAAACACGTTCGCATTCGATCCTTGTGAACATGGAAAGGTTTCTGTGCAGGAGGTCTGTCGTTTTCGGCTTCTATGGTAAACTGGGCATTCAAAACCACCAAGCTGATCATTCTGATAAAATTTTTGACAGTAAATGGAAATAGTCGATGTTCGTAAGACATAAGTACATAAAGGGTCGTTTTGGTGACACTTCTGGCTCATCGAATTAATAACTTGATCTACAGTTACCTGCAGATTAATAGCTAAGAAGTGCGGTCTTTGATTTTCAGACAATCTAGTCACAAAGCTTTATGGATTCTAAATTTATTTTAAGATCTTCATTGGATTACATTTGTGTGCAACAGATTTTCGTTTTCAATCAATTTCAACCGCACCTGGAGACTTCGTATTCCTATTTGTAACCTTCTTTTACGCATGCAAGGAACATCAACACACAATTTCTCAAACGCAATAATCAACGGGAAATCTTTCCACAGATCGTAACGAAGATGGTCAAACGATGATATATGGCCAGTGCAACAGTTAATAAATGGGTGCAAGTAATCGCTAGGTACACCCCTATCCAAACAGCAGAGCCACTTGACTCTCAAAACAGCGGGCAGATGTAGCCCCATCATTAATTGCACGCAAGTGCCGGGTTCGGTAAGGCACTGAATAAATCAAATGGAATTCGTGACTGGAGTGGGCATGCATTCGAGTGCGTGCGAAGCCCGTTCACGAGTTTGCTTGATGGCGTTGTTAGTACTAATTCCTTTGACAGTCTTTCACTATCTACGGTTCAACAAGTGCCGCAAGTAATTATAACAGGGCTTCCTCCCTCCGTTAGCCGATGTGAGACGATCTTACACAGCTGCCAGGGACGAAATCTTAGACTAACCCTATGGTTCTTTGAAGCCTCATCTACTGTTTGGTTTGGCTACAATTTTTCTTCTAGATACAACGGAGTATTCTTTTGTCTTTTACATAATCTTTCATTGGTATGATTTATGTTCGACGATTCGAGAACACAGTGTATTGAAGTGTATCGGTCATCCGCGTTTGGAATCTTAAGTGTGACGGACCTGAGAGGTGCTCAACGAGTTTTCACTTCAGTTTGCCGAGCATCTCTGTAACACTTTTTGTTGTTGACTAAGTGAACCCTCGACGGAACAAGTAAACTACTCGCCATTATAATTGCTACACCACCAAGATGACGTGCTACAAACGCGAAATTTAACCGACAGGAAGAAGATGCTGTGATATGCAAATTATTAGCTTTTCAGAGCATTCACACAAGGTTGGCGCCGGTGGTGACACCTACAACGTGCTGAAATGAGGAAAATTTCCAACCGTTGCCTGGTGAAACGTTGTTGTGATGCCTCGTGTAAGGAGGCGAAATGCGTACCATCGCGTTTCCGATTGTAGCCTATCGCTATTGCGGTTTATCGTATCGCGACATTGCTGCTCGCGTTGGTCGAGATCCAATGACTGTTAGCAGAATATGGAATCGGTGGGTCCATGTATAACGCCCTGCTGGATCCCAACGGCCTCGTATCACTAGCAGTTGAGATGACAGGCTTCTTATCCGCATGGCTGTAACGGATCGTGCAGCCACGTCTCGATCCCTGAGTCAACAGATGGGGACGTTTGCAAGACAACAACCATCTGCACGAGCAGTTCGACGACGTTTGCAGCAGCATGGCCTGTCAGCTCGGAGACTATGGCTGCGGTTACCCTTGACGCTGCACCACAGACAGGAGCGCCTGCGATGGTGTACTCAACGACGAACCTGGGCGCACGAATGGCAAAAAGTCATTTTTTCGAATGAATCTAGGTTCTGTTTACAGCATCATGATGGTCGCATCCGTGTTTGGTGACATCGCGGTGAACGCACATTGGAAGCGCACATTCTCCAGATCTCTCACCAATTGAAAACATCTGGCCAATGGTGGTCGAACAACTGGCTCGTCACAATACGGCAGTCACTACTCTTGATGAACTGTGGTATCGTGTTGAAGCTGCATGGGCAGCTGTACCTGTACACGCCATCCAAGCTCTGTTTGACTCAATGCCCAGGCGTATCAAGGCCGTTATTACGGCCAGAGGTGGTTGTTCTGGGTACTGATTTCTCAGGATCTATGCACCCAAGTTGAATGAAAATGTAAAATGTAATCACATGTCAGTTCTAGTATAATATATTTGTCCAATGAATACCCGTTTATCATCAGCATTTCTTCTTGGTGTAGCAACTTTAATGGTCAGTAGTGTAGCTCTCCTCAGAACCTATCTTTTACTCAAGCTCGGTAATCATTCCTAGCTGAGGGAACAGTAGTTTAGAATTATCGAATGAACTGTGTATGGGATCTCCTCCTTAATAGAACTATACTTCCTTAGGATACATGATCTGAATCCGTCAATTGCTCTCAAAATTTTATTGAATTCATACTAGTTTCGATCTTTCACTATCTTTTCGAAAGCATCCGGACACCCCTGTGTAATGCGGGATTGGCCACTACATGTCATGACAGGCGCACCTGGCACTATATAACGAAAGAGGAGTATTGTGTTGTTAGTAAAATGTAAATATCGTGTGACTAGGGCCTCCCGTTGGGTAGACCGTTCGCCGGGTGCGAGTCTTTCGATTTGACGCCACTTCGGCGACTTGCGCGTCGTTGGGGATGAAATGATGACGATTAGGACAACGCAACATCCAGTCCCTCAGCGGAGAAAAAGCTCCGACCCAGCCGGGAATCAAACCCAGGCTCTTAGGATTCACATTCTCTCGCGCTGACCACTCAGCTACCGAGTGCGGACGTGTTGTCAGTAGAGCAGAGGTTACAGCAGAATGGGTCGATCAGGAGAGTTCAGTGACTTCGAAAATGGACTAGTCACTCGATATCACCTGAGGAACAAATTCATCACGTTCACTGCAACCATCCTAAAGCCGCCCAAGTCGACTTTCGTTGATTTGATTGTGGAGTTGAAACGCGACGTAACGACTATACCTAAGCTGAGATCAGGCAGACCTCATATACTGACAGACAGGGACAGTAGAGCACAGGGCAGGCCGACTGTGAAAGTTCGCATGACATCAGCGAAAGGAATTATTCGTGAGTTTCAAAGTGCTAACAGCAGCCGGGTTAGAACAATGAGTGTCCGTAGGGGGTTAAAAAGAATGGGGTAGAATGGTCGAGTAGCAACTTATGAGACACACACGCTTGAGGTGGTGGAAAGAGCAACGCCACTGGACGGTAGGTGACTGGAAACGAGTGATTTGGAGTCGTGAATCACGCTACATCCTGTGGCAGTCCGATCGACGGGTTTGGGTCTGGCTGATGCCTGGAGAATGGGCTGTCAAACCTCCACAGTCATTCAGGTATCATTGGAACTGTACCCAGGAGAGCTCAAGCCCCCATAAAGGCGAAGGGTGGATACTCTCCAGCTGATGTCCGCTAGCAGGTGCCTCGATACTTTTGACTGGATAGTGTATACATGCACCATCTTCTAGCACATATCAAAATATTCGTTACGGCATTTTGGCTTCTGATGCATTAGAAACTGTTGTCTTAATATTACGTTACACAGACAGGCATCAATGCTGTTATTACTTGTCACTAATACACTTTTGTTCTCTCTCTTGTCGTCCGCTGTGGTCTAGTGGTTCTAGGAGCTTCAGTCCGGAACCACGCGGCTGCTGGGGTCGCAGGTTCGAATCCTGCCTCGGGCATGGATGTGTGTGATATCCTTAGGTTATTTAAGTTGAAATAGTTCTAAGTCTAGGGGACTGATGACCTCAGATGTTAAGTCCCATAGTGCTTAGAGCCATTTGAATCATTTTTTTTTCTCTTTCTTGCCTACTTACTTTTATTGTAATGCGAATACTGTAAAGTATTTTTGACACATTTAGAAGTTGTCCGCGACGAGGCTGGTACCGATGCGCCCCACGCATGTTTATTGCCACCTGCTGCGCCTTGTTGCTTGTCGCATCGCTCCTGTGGGAAAACGAGCGTCGCACCCTTAACCGTCTCGTCGCGCGTCCCTTATTGCAACGTGTCGCATTGCATATCATCATATCATATCATATCACCTCAGTGAGAACTGCGCCTTTTTTTTTTGTACATGGCTGCACGTTCAGAGACCGTGAAAAGTTATAATTGAAAGAAAACAGCCCTCGGTCACTATTTTTAAGGAATTAACCGGGTTTCGACACTGGTAGAAGTGCCTTCCTCAGAATTTAAATCAAAGAATGGTCTATAACATGGTCATAGAATTATGACTAAAAACGTATGATACAGAATCATCAATCTTTCACTATGATTCTGTACTTATACTCTGTATCATACGTTTTTAGTCATAATTCTGTGACCATGTTATATACCATTCTTTGATTTAAATTCTGAGGAAGACACTCCTGCCGGCCGGTGTGGCCTTGCAGTTCTAGGCGCTTCAGTCTGGAACCGTGTGACCGCTACGGTCGCAGGTTCGAATCCTGCCTCGTGCATGGATGTGTGTGGTGTCCTTAGGTTAGTGAGATTTAAGTAGTTCTAAGTTCTAGAGGACTGATGGCCACAGATGTTAAGTCCCGCCCGCATCTCGTGGTCGTGCGGTAGCGTTCTCGCTTCCCACGCCCGGGTTCCCGGGTTCGATTCCCGGCGGGGTCAGGGATTTTCTCTGCCTCGTGATGGCTGGGTGTTGTGTGCTGTCCTTAGGTTAGTTAGGTTTAAGTAGTTCTAAGTTCTAGGGGACTTATGACCACAGCAGTTGAGTCCCATAGTGCTCAGAGCCATTTGAACCATTTTTGTTAAGTCCCATAGTGCTCAGAGCCATTTGAACCATGACACTCCCAGCAGAGTCGAAACCCGATTAATTCGTTAAAAATAGTGACCAAGGGCTGTTTTCTTTCAATTAGAACTGCGCCTAATACGAATGACATTATCGCCGTACGTCGTGCAGAGAGGTAGGAAGGAACTGTGACGAAAGGAGAAGGGAAAAATATTTCAAAAAAGTTAACAACATCTGTCATATCAGATTACAGTGTGAATCTACGGTCACGTTTGGGAGAGAATATTTAGAAAGGGCACGTGGTTGCAGTGTACAGACGGACGCGTTTTCTACAAAATTACGTGGCTGCCAGTCAGGAGCCTTAAGTATTCCGCGAGTTATTAAGCATCAGTTTCGATACGCCGCTCCTATTACATTTTCGAGGCGCATTAAGGCAGATGTCGGACGGTCTTCGCGCGGAAAGCTGCCTAAGTGAGGGTCGCGGGATTAGCACGCGTGTGCGCGCCTCTCGTTATGCAACGCGCGGCCGGCACGTTCGCCGGTGGGAACCTGCCGTGTTATTTCGTCGGTGGATGGGCGTAACTGGCTGCCCCGCGACCGCTGTTCCCTCGGCGTGGGCGTTACACCGGCGGGCAGAGCTGGCGAGGATGCTGTCGGGGGAATAATAACTCGGCCCGCCACAAATAGACGCGCCGCGTGCGTGGTTGGCTGGCGCCAGTCACGGCTGCGGCCGGCGCTTTTTGTTCCGCATAATTCTGTTCTGACTCGCAATCAGCTCCCAAACAGCGCTCGGTCGCGGAAGAGGAATGTTACGTGTACAGCCGCCGTGAGCATGCGTGTCTGACTGCCAGAGACAGGAAGAATGCGGCGTCGGCGCTCGAATGGGTGAGGAATGGAGGAAACGTGTCAGGGGTAATTCACCTCGTAAAGTCCAGTTCCGCGGGCCTCCAGACAAAGTTAAATACTTACCGGCATCCATTCTTGGGAAGTAATTTGTTCCGCTTCGGTTCCGGCGCCGCTGGGAGCTACTGCCGCCCAGGTAAAGGTTGTGTAGAATAACTCGGCGAGACAATAAATTACATAACCAAGTCCACTGTAATTTCCTCTCTTCGAGCCTGTTACAGCACGTTTTCTCCGAGCGCTCATTGCATTCTCATAACTGTGTACGAAAGTACGAGGCAGATGCGGTCTGCAGGGAATGCGAACACTCTGAGTGCTCCTCAGAATCTGTGCCCAGTTGTGATATATCGCAGATGGAGATAACATACTAAATTCTACATATTTTCTTTATTACAGAGACCTTTCCCTAGGTCTTATCCATCTTCCCTCGATCTACTGTAACAGAAGTCTTGGGCAGAGGGTGGCGGGGGAGGGAGGAGGGGAGCTGTCGTAGGGTCATGAACCCCCGAACAATATTTTACTAAAACCGTTTAATACCGTTTAATTTCGCAACTTTCAGCTAAGTTTCGGAAAATACAGTATTGTGAGAATTAGGTGTCTCTGCATCTACGTCTACGCTCCGTAAGCTACCTTATGATGTGTGGCGGAGGGTACTTCGTGTATCATCGTCACTTTCCCCTTCCCTGTTCGAGTTGCGAAAAATGCGCGAGAAAAATGACTGATAATAAGCCACCGTGTGACCCCGAATCTCTCCTATCTTATCTTCACGGTCCTTTCGCGAGCTGTACAGTGGACGAACCAACGTATTTGGTGACTCCTCTAAAAACCCGGCTCGCTCTGTTCGTCCACGAGACACAGGGAGCAATAGATAAAGCTGCCCGGGTAGATCCCGTGTTCCTTGACTTCCGAAAGTCATTCGATACAATTCCGCGCGGGCGCCTAACGAAAAAAATACGTGTGTGTGAATTATCACACAACAGTGTGACTGGATTGAAGAGTTTCTACCAAACAGAATACACAGCATGTGATTCTCAATGGAGAGAAATCTTCAGAAGTTAAAGTAACTCAAGCATGCCCCAATGGAGTGTTACAAGACCGTTACTTTCCACAATATATTCAAATGACGCAGTAGATGATTTCAGAAGTTCCATGAGGCTTTTCGCGGATGATGCTGTTGAACACGAGACGTCGTGACGCTAGAAAACTGTAGCGAAATGCAGAAAGACCTGCAGAGAGTGACAGTTGACCGTCAACATAAACAAATCTAACGTATTGCCATTAAATAGGCAGAAAGACTCATTACTGGATGATTAAGCAATTACAGCACAATCACTGCAAGCATTTTGTTCCATAAACTGTCTAGGATTATGCGTACGGAGCAATTTGAAATGGAATTACGACATAAAATCAGTCGCGGGGGAAGTAGATGGCACAATGAGATTAACTGGAAGAATTCTGACGGAATTTAGTCCATCATCAAAGGAAATAGCTTACAAAACACTCGTTCGACTAATACTTGATTACTGCTCGACAGTCGGAGATCCGTTCTAGATAGGACTGATAAAGAAATAGAGAAGATCCAAAGAAAAGCAGCACGCTTCGTTACAGGGTTCATATAGCAAGCGCGAAAGCGTCACGGAGATGCTCATTCAACTCTAGTGGCAGACAGTGCAAGAGAGGCGTTCTACATCACGTTATGGTCTACTGTTGAAGTTTCGAGAGCTTTAATTCGTAGAAGAGTCAACCAGTACATTGCTTCCTTCCACGTCTAATCACGAAAAGACCACGAAGATAAAATGAGAGAGAATGGAGCTCACACGAAGACTTATCAGCAATTGTTCTTCTTCTTGGTGCAGGGAGTGGCGATTGACCATCAACATAAACAAATCTAAGCTGGAAGAGGAGAAGGGGAAAGTGGCAGTGACACATGAAGTACCCTCTGCCACACACTCTAGGACGGATTGTTGAGTATAGCTGTAGATGTAGACGTAGAAAAGTACGCTCTCGGCATTTTAATGGTGAACCACACAGCGAAGCAGAGCGCCCCTCTTGTAGCGTCTGCCAGTGAAGTTGGTTGAGCATGCTAAATTAAATGGACCTGTAACGAAACGTGCTGCTCTTCCTTGGATCTTTCCTATTTCCTCTGTACGTCCTGATCGATAAGGATCCCATATTGAGGACCAATGTTCAAGTACATGTCAAACGAGAAGTTTGTAAGCTGTCTGTTTTTTTGGGTGCAGTACACTTCCTGTGGAGTCCTCCAGCGTATCTGTGATTAGTTTTACGTCTCGAAGATGGAAGGGGTTTCTAAAAAAAAATTCGGAAACGCCTTTTAACACAGAATACTTTCCAGTTGCGTTCCTGAGGGTCAGCTCACCGGGATTGCTTTGCGGCCGCACTGCCAGAAGAAAGCAGTCCAACCAGGAGAAAGACCCCCAGTCACTGACCAACCATGTCTTCTGCCAAAAAAAAAAAAAATGTGATAAGGTTCGCGAGTGGAAACTGCAAAATACAGGGAGGGAAGACAGGACAGGAGGGAAAAGGTACTCCACTAAGAAAAAACTGCGTGAAGACTGACTTTGTTAAACGTAGATGGGAATGAAAGGAAGATACTGTGTTCATTCTCTTAGAGCTAAGTGAAATACTTAAACAGTCAGTGCACACTTCAATTTTTTACCGTATGAATTGTGAAGTTGTCAAAGTTTGTTGTTATTACAGTTCTGAATAAAAATAGTCAGTGCCACAGGAACTTCTCAAATTTTAGGACAAATTCTTCTCATATTACACTTTTATCTGGCTGGACGTACGATGATGCGACATATTAAGCACTGAAATTAATCAGGGCCGGGGTGGCCGAGCGGTTCTAGGCGCTTCAGTCTGGAACCAGGCTGCTGCTACGGTCGCAGATTCGAATCCTGCCTCGGGCATGGCTGTGTGTGATGTCCTTAGGTTAGTTAGGTTATGTAGTTGTAAGTCTTGGGGACTGATGATCTCAGTTGTGAAGTCCCATAGTGCTTAGAGCCATTTGAAATTAATCAAGATGTTATAATAATAATAATAATAATAATAATAGTAATAATAATAAAAAATAAAAATAAATAAATAATAAAAACCTACATTATGGACAGATAGACAATTTAAGAAAATACTTCATAGAACGAGCAGAAACTAGCAAAATACACAAAGCAATCACTCATATAAATTCATCGGCTACACCATTGCAATTTCATAACCACTTCTACAACCCTTTAGATCACATAACATCAACAGATACGAAGAAAGTAAATTGGAAAAAGAAAACACTACATGGCAAGCACCCGTATCATCTAACACAGCCACACATCGATCAAGACGCATCCAACACATGGCTAAGAAAAGGCAATATATACAGTGAGACGGAAGGATTCATGATTGAAATACAGAATCAAACAATAAACACCAGATATTACAGCAAGCATATTATTAAAGATCCCAATACCACAACAGATAAATGCAGACTTTGCAAACAACAAATAGAAACAGTAGATCACATCACAAGCGGATGTACAATACTAGCAAATACAGAATACACCAGAAGACATGACAATGTAGCAAAAATAATACATCAACAGCTTGCCATACAACATGAACTAATACAACAACACGTTCCCACATACAAGTATGCACCACAAAATGTACTGGAGAATGATGAATAGAAATTATACTGGAACAGAGCCATTATAATAGATGAAACAACACAACATAACAAACCTGACATCATACTCACCAATAAAAAGAAGAAATTAACGCAACTAATCGAACTATCCATACCCAATACAACAAATATACAAAAGATAACAGGAGAAAATAATTGAAAAATACCTCCAACTGGCTGAGGAAGTCAAGGACATGTGGCATCAGGATGAAGTTGACATTATACCAATTATACTATCAACTACAGGAGTCATACCACACAATATCCACCAGTATATCAACGCAATACAGCTACATCCAAACGTATATATACAACTACAGAAATCTGTAATTATTGATACATGTTCAATTACCCGAAAGTTCCTAAATGCAATGTAACATATACCGTACAGTTAAAAGGAAGTCACGCTTGATCAAGGTTCGCGTCACTTTCCATTTTAAACCAGACATAACGTCTGAGAAAGGAAGGAAATAATAATAACAAATTGTTATTAATATCGGAAAGGATATCACTTCCTAATGTTCTGCAAAATTATATGTATTTGCTCACGAATCAGCCGTCTTGAACTGGCAACTGACTGTCGCAAACACAGATTAAGCATGAGGTGCGACTTACACAGGTATTATTTGTACAGAAGATACAAAAATAACAACGTGTTTGCATAGGCCTGAGAATTCTAAAACCTGTTCGTGATCAAATAAATATAACGTTGCAGAACAGTAGCAAGTATTATCCTTTTTAATATTATTATCACGTTCTGGCAAGCACTGACGGAAAATTGAGTTAAAAAATCGTTATTTTTAAAACTTTGGTATATGCGGTACGTTAAAAGTGAGGCTGACGGCAAGTTACATCAAATGGGAGGTTCAGTGCCCAGAACTGAGCCCTAGATCCACGCCTGAAGAGCTTAAAGGCATTGTTTCTTTGTGAAGAACAGCGCTCCGTTAATGTACCGAAGGGTCTCTAATATTCGTGCTCTCTAAGCAATGCGATATATCGACAGTTGATGGAACCGACTACGTCATGTACTCCCCATCCGGCTAGTGGAACATTAACTCTCATTGTGCAGCCAGTAACCGGTCAGCGGCGTGCTTGAGAGGGGGGAGGGCGGAGACAGTGGTAGGAAAAAAGGGTAAAAACAAGTCAGCTCTGGAAATGATGTTCTTGCAGGTTAGGATGGCAGTACTGCCGTGATGTGGCTGCTGCAGCACTGAGGCAGTGGCACGGTAACGGTAGGTGGCAGGCGATATCAGAGACTGCGGTGGCGAGCGGCGCTGCGCCCCACCTCGGCCGGAGCCCGCGGCCGCTTCCCAGAAGGCGGCGCCGGCACGTGCGGCCGGAGCCTGCCCTGCCGGCGTCCATTATCTGCAGACTCAGCCCAGAGCCCACTCGCTGCCTGCCACCTCGAGTGGCTGCACGCCCCCTGGCTGCCAGATAACATTTGGCGGCTCGTGCGAGCAACGCAGTGAAGCGTGCAGACAGGATTCAACCATCTCGCTGCACGTGACCTCTCAGGTTTTCTCGGCGTAACTCCTCCTATTGTGGGGTGCCTCTCGGTGATAGCCAAAGTTACTGTTTCCATTTAATGCGCAGTATTTACACGACCCACTGTGGCGTGCGTTTAGGATGCAGTAAGACTTGTGTCGCTGACCCCGGCTGTTCACTACAAGGTGTCAAAACAAACACCTTTCAGCCGTCTAATTTCCAAACTTATTTTATTTGGCTACCAGTTTCCCAAGGTGGCAGGGGTAAAATACAGGGAGCGAAAGGCTATTCACAAATTGTACAGAAACCAGGTGGCAGTTATAAGAGTCGCGGAACATGAAAAGGAAGCAGTGGTTGGGAGGGGAGTGAGACAGGGTTGTAGCCTCTCCCCGATGTTATTCAATCTGTATATTGAGCAAGAACTAAGGAAACAAAAGAAAAGTTCGGAGTAGGTATTAAAATCCATGGAGAAGAAATAAAACTTTGAGGTTCGCCGATGACATTGTAATTCTGTCAGAGACAGCAAAGGACCTGGAGGAGCACCTGAACGGAATGGATAGTGTCTTGAAAGGAGGATATAAGATGAACATCAACAAAATCAAAACGAGGATAATGGGATGTAGTCGAATTACGTCGGGTGATGCTGAGGGAACTAGATTAGGAAATGAGACACTTAAAGTAGTAAAGGAGTTCTGCTGTTTGGGGAGCAAAGTAACTGATGATGGTCGAAGTATAGAGGATATAAAATGTAGACTGGTTCAAATGCTTCAAATGGCTCTGAGCACTATGGGACTCAACTGCTGAGGTCATTCGTCCCCTAGAACTTAGAACTAGTTAAACCTAACTAACCTAAGGACATCACAAACATCCATGCCCGAGGCTGGATTCGAACCTGCAACCGTAGCGGTCTTGCGGTTCCAGACTGCAGCGCCTCTAACCGCACGGCCACTGTAGACTGGTAATGGCAAAGAAAGCGTTTCTGAAGAAAAATTTGTTAACATCGAGTATAGATTAAAATGTCAGGAAGTCGTTTCTGAAAGTATTAGTACGGAGTGTAGCCATGTATGGAACTGAAACGTGGACGATAAATAGTTTAGACAAGAAGAGAATAGAAGCTTTCGAAATGTGGTGCTACAGAATAATGCTGAAGATTAGATGGGTAGATCACACAACTAATGAGGAGGTATTGAACAGAATTGGAGAGAAGAGAAATTTGTGACACAACCTGACTAGAAGAAGGGATCGGTTGGTAGGACATGTTCTGAGGCATGAAGGGATCACCAATGTAGTACTGGAGGGCAGCGTGGAAGGTAAAAATCGTAGAGGCAGACCAAGAGATGAATATATTAAGCAGATACAGAAGGATGTAGGTTGCAGTAGGTACTGGGAGATGAAGAAGCTTGCACAGGATATAGCAGCTTGGAGAACTGCATCAAACCAGTCTAAGGACTGAAGACCACAACAGCAACAGCAGTTTCGGCGATTCACTACGCCATCTCCAGGTCCCTGACCGACGTGTAGGAAGATTCCACCTCGGTTCTGGTCCAAACAGGGGCCAGCATTAAAATACCGGTATCGGTAGATTTGGAACGTGTATCTGGCAGTCGGCAGACGATGTTGAATTGATCGCTATAGGAAGGAGAAGCACAAGTGTATGCTACGCAAAACTTCTTTTTTTCCAATTTTGTCTGTCGTCTTAACAAGTACTGTAAGTAGGCTGTTTAGGTTTTTATGTTGGTAACGCCACATAGCGCTCTGTATGAAAATCACTGACTGTGCTGTGTGAAATCTGTGGCTGATTGGCATTGGTGGAATATTCGCTATTGTAGTGTAGGGCAGTTGGATGTGAACAGCGCCTAGCGTTGGGCACTTGGATATATGATATGAACATTAGTAAGGTAAATACATTGTTTGTTCTCTGTCCAAATCTTTCATTTGCTAACTATGCCTATCAGTAGTTAGAATCTTTTATTTAGCTGGCAGTATTGGCGCTTGCTGTATTGCAGTAGTTCGAGTAACGAAGATTTATACGAGGTAAGTGATTCATGAAAGGTATAGGTTATTGTTAGTCAGGGCCATTCTTTTGTAGGGATTATTGAAAGTCAGATTGCGTTGCGCTAAAGAAAATTTGTGTCAGTTTAGTGATGATCAGAATAAGTAAAGAGAGAGCTGTCTGAGTACTTTCAGTTTTACTCAGCTGTCTCTGTATCAAATAACGTAGGAGTTTACCGGCACATTCATTCATAATTTTCCTAAGGTGACGTTTCATAGTTAAAAATCCTGAAATTTGCTCTCTATAATATTTTGATTAAAGTTCAGTCTTGATCACGTCATGTATGTTTTAATGATACATGACGTGATCAAGACTGAACTTTAATCAAAATATAACAATTAATTGATCACTGCTTTCCAAAAATGTTTACCAAAATTGCTCTCTATAATTTCATTCTCGGTAGTTTCCAGTTTTCCCTTGTTTCGGCTGCTTCCATCGAACATGACAACACGCGCGAAACTAAACTTTACACGAACCTGCTACTGTAGACGGCTCGCTTAGAACTGGAGGCGCAGTGCCTTGCGCAACGGAAGTGGCAGCACAGTGGGGAGCCGACAGTGCCAGGCCCCTCCTCTTTGTGTACCGACGGCGGGAGCACTCCAGCCAGTTAGCTGTCAAATGCCAACTAATTACAGTCATACTGCAGTAAGAGTGACGCTCAATATGCATTCCAATTAGAAGTTAAATCACATTGTTTCACCGATCGAGGTGGCGCAGAGTTTAGTACACTGGTCTCGCATTCGGTAGGACGACGGTTCAAACCCGACTCGCGTTATCCTGGTTTAGGTTTTCCATGATTTTCCTAAATCACTTCAGGCAAATGCCGTGATGGTTCTTTTGAAAGGGCACAGTGGAATTCCTTCCCTCATCCGATGGGACCAATGACCTCGCTGTTTGGTCCCCTCCTCTGAATCAACCAACCAACCACAATTTTTTCCAGGTCTACCTTTCTTCTACGAATCCTACAACTGACACTATTTTGCTACGACATACTTGTAATCTTAATGTAATATTATTCAAAGAGTTCCTCATAAGAACGCAGCAGCATTAAAAAAATGAGCTCACTTTGCACAAGCGTTACAAAAAAGAATAAGTAATTTCAAGGAAAAGTTAGTACACCACTACTACTGTTGAGGTCCGGGGATCGATTTCCAGTCGATCGACAGAGTTTTTCTCATCTCAGTTAAAGCTTCTTTCATCTCTGATACTGATTTGGTAACGTAAGAAAATCCAAGCTGCACTGTGATGCACACTAACCTAGAAGTACTCCTGTCACTGGCTGCCTATACCAGTTCACAGCTCAGAGGAAGGTAACGGGATACCACCTCCAACAGCGCCGAGCTTGGTGAGGCAGTGTTACGATCAGACGAAGTTCACAAGAGTTTTCCTCACAGCAAAAAAATGGTTCAAATGGCTCTGAGCACTATGCGACTTAACTTCTGAGGTCATCAGTCGCCTAGAACTTAGAACTAATTAAACCTAACTAACCTAAGGACATCACACACATCCATGCCCGAGGCAGGATTCGAACCTGAAACCGTAGCGGTCGCTCGGTTCCAGACTGCAGCGCCTAGAACCGCACGGCCACTCCGGCCGGATCCTCACAGCATGAAACTTCCTGAGCCACTGTACCAAAGCACCACAGGAACACAAATCTTTGTCTTTGTTCAAACTGGATCTTACGATCCGCCAGTAGCATCAGTCTGCCAAGGACATCTCTCCTCAAGAAACGTCTTCAGAATCTTTCATATATCAGGCGCCAACGATCTGGGCGCCACCAATCCACTTTCCCATCTCGCGCTAGATGTTCACGCCGACAGCCAGTGCAAGGCCCGACGACATCCCAGTCACCTCACATGGCCAACTATTACACTCGCATGGTGACAACAGCGATCTGTCTCACTCTCTCTCATGCAGCCATTACCTCCTCCAATTACTACTGAGTTTGTACTGTAAGCGAATGGCATTTGTGAATCGACTGAGGATTTCTTCATAGGGAGGAGGCAGCACGGTATCTTAATGGAAAGTCAACGACACGTCTATGATGTACTTCAGCTTTACACCCAGGTGAGAAGTGTCGTGGGACCCTTTCTGTTAATGTTGTGTGTTAATGACCTTGCAGACTTTTCGCAGATGCTGCAATAGTACCTAGAACTAGCAATAAATAAACCAACACAAGTATTTTCATCTCTCATCTATTCCAGAGGCAACCAGTTTCGGCATTCCATTATGCCATCATCAGGCCCCCTATGATAACATGATGGCTCAGCTCATATTGCCAGACAAAATATGACGCAAAAGCGAACCAGTATCTGTACTAGCGGATGTAACACGGCTATAAACTCGTAAACAATCTGAGCGCAGCTCAAACTGTGTTTCCACAGATGTCCTGATGACGGCATAATGGAATACCGAAACCGATTGTCTCTGGAGTAGATCAGAGATGAAAATAGAGCTGTTGGTTTATTTATTGCTGATTATATATGAATCAGCTGTCGTCGTATCGTCCCTCCCAGGAAGGATGGATGAAGAAAAATAAGGAAGTACTTTCTAAAAAATGCTGCGAAAACATTTAGTCGGATATTGATATTATTTAGATGTGGTGCAGAAACTGGCAGTTCGCTTTAAATGCTCAGAAATGTAAAATTATGCATATAGCAGTAAAACGTAGTCTCCTCTGTCTATAGCATCAACTAATCACAACTGGAGTCTGTCAGATCATACAAATACCTCAGTTTAACAAGTAGTGTAGATATGAACTATAACGACGACACAGGCTCAGTCGTAGTTAGCGT
Source organism: Schistocerca americana (assembly GCF_021461395.2). NCBI lineage: Eukaryota > Metazoa > Arthropoda > Insecta > Orthoptera > Acrididae > Schistocerca > Schistocerca americana. The sequence goes on along the minus strand of NC_060120.1, from coordinate 360,447,748 downwards.
AGGGGGCAGGTTCATTGATACACTACTAGATAAATTCAATCTGTCTACGTAGGAGATTGCTTACAGAATACGCGTGCAATCCGTATTAGAATATTACTCAAGTTAGTGGGATCCATACCAAATAAGCTCACTGGATGAAAAAAAATCAATCCCCCTAGGGAAATTGTTACAAGCGTCATTCGGTAATGCGTAATTCTGACGCTGGACTTGATAAACGCCGCAACGAGTCCGCAAGGCTATGCGGGTACGTCGCATCCAGGTTAAGTCGTTCAGTGAGGATTTCACAGCGCAATTCCACCAAATTGCGGGAATGCTGATGTCGGTATTTTATCCGCTGTCCCAACATGTACCTCAGATTTTGTGTGGAGTTCAAGTCAGGTGGTTTTGCAGGTGAATCGAGATGTGATATGGTGGAGGATTGTTCAGAAAACCTTCTTCCAGCCCGATGAACTTTGCTATTGTTTTGAAACAGAGATATCAAAAGCATGCTTATCACACAGGCGTTGACTGAAAGGCAACACCTGATAATACAGAATGTTTAACTGAACTCGCTCGCCGGCCGAAGTGGCCGTGCGGTTAAAGGCGCTGCAGTCTGGAACCGGAAGACCGCTACGGTCGCAGGTTCGAATCCTGCCTCGGGCATGGATGTTTGTCATGTCCTTAGGTTAGTTAGGTTTAACTAGTTCTAAGTTCTAGGGGACTAATGACCTCAGAAGTTGAGTCCCATAGTGCTCAGAGCCATTTGAACCATTTTTTTGAACTCGCTCGTTCATTTTAGTGGTCACCTCAGTGAATGTGCCAAATTCATGATGAGAAAATCACCCCCAAAGTATCACGGACCCACCTCCAGCGTGGGTCTGACCTTGCACACATCAACGATGATGTGCTTCATTTGGCCTTCGATGCACTCGACGACGTGTGTCATTTGAACATAGGCAAAAACATGATTAGCCAGACCACACTACATTCCGCCTATCACATACTGTCCACGTTCGATGTTGTTTAGCCCATTCAAGACGTGCAGCTTTATGTGCCTGTGTGATCAATGGCATCTTGCGATGTGACCGACTCCAAATGTTCATTGCATGCACTTCCCGTCGCTATAGTCTCTGACTAACACGTTAGGTTGTATCTCCATCACTGCCTACCGCAATTACTGTCGGAGTTTGAAAGACACTTTTATTCGCAACCCTGAAACGGATCTTCTGCCCTCTCAGTCGGGATCTTTTTCCGACCACAATTATGACGTCGTATTTCGTGGCCAAGCGTGCTACACCACTGCATAAGACACGTGGAACAATTCGCGTTGAAACACCAACAATTCCATCAACTTCAAACGCCATATGGCCATAGGCACCTCCGGACACGATTGCCCCTTTTTGCCACTTCGTTACGTCCTTCCATTTACTCATGTTTACGTATGATGTCCGCTTACAACATAAATGTCTCACTGATCGCTAGTGCCTTATGCTCGCATGCAGTCATTGCGCGGTTGAACATGTGGCTCGATAGAGCGCCATCTGTAAAGGCTTCCTGATTCATCTGTGCGTCCGCACTGGGGTGACTTTTTGTATGTAGGGTTATACGAAGTAAGGAATTCTGGGCACATACAAAGAAGGGCAGCATGTATGGACACAGGTTTGTTTGACCCATTAGAGGGTGTCATGAAGATACCAAATGGTTCAAATGGCTCTGAGCACTATGGGACTTGACATCTGTGATCATCAGTCCCCTAGAACTTAGAACTACTTAAACCTAACTAACCTAAGGACATCACACACACCCATGCCCGAGGCAGGATTCGAACCTGCGACCGTAGCAGCAGCGCGGTTCCGGACTGGATCGCCTAGAACCGCACGGCCACCGCGGCCGTCGGACATGAAGATACCAAAGCACCAAACTGCTAGACGCATGAAGAAAGGCACAGAACTCTCGCAACCAAGCCGACTTACCCAGTTTCAAGAACCAGCTTTAACTTATGAATGTACGAATATACTACAATCCTCTACGTATCGCTCACGTAGGGATCGTGAGGACAATAGTAGACAAGGGATGAGATTTTCGCTCTTCAGTGGAGTGTGCGCTGATATGAAACTTCCTGGCAGATGAAAAATGTGTGCCAGACCGAGACTCGAACTCGGGACCTTTGCCTTTCACGAGCAAGTGCTAGTTCTGCAAGATTGGCAGGAGAGCTTCTGTGAAGTCTGGAAGGTAGGAGACGAGATACTGGCACGAGTACAGCTGTGAGGACGGGGTGTGAGTCGTGCCTGGGTAGCTCAGTTGGTAGAGCACTTGCCCACCAAAGGCAAAGGTCCCGAGTTCGAGTCTCGGTCTGGTACACAGTTTTAATCTGCCGGAAGTTTAATACTGGACTAAATACAGTGCGCACAGTGGCCTTTAAGCAGCCATTCTTTCCGCATTCATACGTGAATGAAAATGGAAGAAGCCCTAATAATAGGCGCAGTCGGAAGTACCCTCTTCTGTTAACGTCATACTGGTTTGAAGAATATGTACTTACACTGTCCACTCACAGTAAAGTGATCAACTATCAAAAGCCTCAAGAACCACATTTTACAACGCGGAAGGCAATAATTGAGCTTCTGGATGGTACCGCAGCGATATGGAGCCATGCCAACTCCAGTGCTATGGAAAGCTGCTCTCTATTTCTCGACTAAGATGTATGGCGTGAACAGCCCGCTCGAAGTGGTCCATCAGATTGTCGTTTGGGTTTGAACCCAGGAAATTTGGGGGCCTGGGGAGTACGGTAAATTCATCCTGGTGCTCTCCGATCCGTGAACGTATATAGAGCTGTGTGGCACGTTGCATTGTCTTGCTGGTAGATGTTATAGTTCTGAGCCAAAACAAATAGCTTGTAAGGGCCGACATGCTCCCGAAGGGCAGATGCGTACTTGTGTTGATCGACTGTGCCTTTCGGAATGATGATATCACCCATGGAGTCCCACGAAAACACTCTTCATAACATGCCCTTCCGACGATTGTTGCAAGGTGTTTTACGTACTTTCTACATCTACATCGATACTCTGCAAATCACATTTAAGTTCCTGGCAGGGGGTTCATCGAACCACCTTCACAATTCTCTATTATTCCAATCCCGTAAAGCGCGCGGAAAGAATGAACACCTATATATTTCCGTACGAGCTCTGATTTCCCTTATTTTATCGTGGTGATCCTTCCGCCCTATGTAGGTCGGTGTCAACAAAATATTTTCGCATTCGGAGGAGAAAGTTGGTGATTGGAATTTCGTGAGAAGACTCCGTCGCAATGAAAAACGTCTTTCTTTTAATGATTTCCAGCCCAAATCCTGTATCATTTCTGTGACACTCTCCCATATTTCGCGATAATACAAAACGTGCTGCCTTTCTTTAAGCTTTTTCGATGTACTCCGTCAGTCCTACTTGGTAAGGATCCCACACCGCGCAGCAGTATTCTAAAAGAGGACGGACAAGCGTAGTGTAGGCAGTCTCCTTAGTAGGTCTGTTAGATTTTCTAAGTGTCCCGCCAATAAAACGCACTCCTTGGTTGCCTTCCCTACAACATTTTCTATGTGTTGTTTCCAATTTAAGTTGTTCGTAATTGTAATACCTAGGTATTTAGTTGAATTTACAGCCTTTAGATTAGACTGATTTATCGTGTAACCGAAGTTTAACGAGTTCCTTTTCGCACTCATGTGGATGACCTCACACTTTTCGTTATTTAGGGTCAACTGCCACTTTTCGCACCATTCAGATATTTTTTCTAAATCGTTTTGCAGTTTGTTTTGATCTTCTGATGACTTTATTAGTCGATAAACGACCGCGTCATCTTCAAACAACCTAAGACGGCTGCCCAGATTGTCTCCCAAATCGGTTATATAGCTAAGGAACAGCAAAGGGCCTATAACACTACCTTGGGGAACGCCTGAAATCACTTCTGACGTCATACACGGCAACGGCCGTCTGTCTGATGGAGCATAAAACATTATTCATCTGGAAAGGCCGCTTGTCGCCGTTCAGTTAACGTACAGTTGCGGTACTGGCGTACAGCCATCGTCACTAATGAACGGCAGTCAGTACAGCTGTGTGAACCAGGCGCCTTGTGGAGACAAACATACAGCAACGATCGCTGAACGATCGTTGAGGAGACACTGTGGGTAGCCCCTTGGTTCATCTGGGCTGTCAGTTGCTCACCAGCCGCACGTCTATTCGCCTGTGTACCGCCTCGGCGCTGGTTTTCGATAGCGCCATTTCGTCATCCACGGTATACTTTACATCGCGATACGAACAGTTTACAAACGCAGCCATTTCGCGAATGCTTTCACCTTGGCCCGAAAGCCAATGATCATGGCCTTATGACTAGACATAAAGCTCTCCATTTCGTAGTACGACAAGGACTTCACTGTTTTCCGTCTTTCCCCGGCATGCTTTATATATTAAAGCGGCAAAGAAACTGGTGTAGTGCTAATCTCATTGTCGTGCATTGCGTGATGAGATGGTTGATTAGTGCCCACACACACATTCTTTGTCACTTTCGATAGAGTGGTGCTTTTGTCAAAGATTATAGCTGGTTATCAAGTTACCGCAATCACACCGCATATTTCGAGCCTGATGCGCCTCTGCCAGTGCCGTCATTACAACCACACGTGAGAGTCCTGTTGACAGCCAGCCAAGTGTGTAACCTGCGGTAGGGTTGCTCATGAAGGTGATTGTCCTTCTCCTTCTTCTCCCCGCTGCATCAACTGCAATGGTGACAATGCCACCTCCTCCTGTGATTCTCTCATGTACCTTGATGAGCAGGCTGTCCAGGAAATAATGGTGAAGGAAAAAGTGCCTTAACCAGTCGCTCACAAATTGTTGGCTAGACAAAAACCCTGCATTTTACCAGTACTGTTCTTGCTACATGTCACTCCAGGAAGACATGGCCATCAGACGTCAGATTCAGCACTGCGGTTGCGAAATTGCCCAGTGTCATGGTAGCATCCCCATCTCGTTCGACAACTGTGCATGCACCTTTAAATACAAAGATATCTCAACAGGCAGAATACGGCGCTGCGGACGGCAACGCCTATACGATAACTAGTGTCTGGCGGAGTTGTTAGATCGGTTACTGCTGCTACAGTGACAGGTTATCGAGATTTATGTGAGTTTGACGTGGTGCTATAGTCGGCCTACGAGCGATAGGAGACAACAACTCTGAGTTAGTGATGAAGTCGGTATTTTCCTGTGCGACCATTTCACGAGTGTGCAGTAAAGATCAAGAATCTGGGAAAACATCAACTCTCCCATATCGTTGTAGCCGGAAAAAGGTCCTGCAAGGAAGAGACCGACGACGACTGAAGAGAATCGTCCAACGTGACACAAGTGCAACCCTTCCGCAAATTGATGCAGATTTTAATGCTGGTCCATCAACAATGTGAGCGTGCAAACCATTCAACGAAGCGTCATCGACTCTGACTGCTGACATACGCATCATATCTGATCACCTACATCCATTCATGTCCATTATGCTTTCCAACGCATTTGGGCAATTCCAGCAGGATAATGCAACACCCCACACGTCCAGAATGGCTCCAGGAACACTCTTGCGAGTTTAAACACTTCCGCTGGCCACCAAACTCCCCAGACATGAACATTATTGAGCCTTGTAACGTGCTGTTCAGAAGAGATCTCCACCCCTTCGTATTCTTACGACTTATGGACAGCTCTGCAGGATTTATGGTGTCAGTTCCTTCTAGCACTACTTCAGACATTATTCGAGTCCACGCCACGACGTGCTGCTGTACTTCTGCCTGTTCACGGGGGCCCTACATGATACTAGGCAGGTGTACCAGTTTCTTTGGCTCTTGAGTGTATACGTTCCACTGCTAGCGTTGCCACCTGCCGTCTGTGAGTGATTATGGCACTTTGACGTTGAACACAGCCATTGGTCACATTAAAGTGACTGGATCGTGCAGAGTTAGATGAGACTTCGACAAGGTGGCCGGGCAAAGTGCTGAACCCTGCTCTTGTACACTAGGATTCTGCTGCGCTAGCCACTGCTGTAGCCCGCTCGCTCGCCAGAAAAAGCAGAAATGTGTGTGCGGCATCCAGCTAGTGAGTGTAGGAGCTAAGAGCCCGCTCTGACTATGAGGTACTCGTGCCGCCAATTGAAAGTTGCGTTGCGGCCGTTTAAACGAGCGCCATAATGCGCGGTCAGATTAGAGGACAGGCCGGTCGATCCTCGAGCCGCCTGCCCGCAATTTACGCGCATCGGCTGCTGCCGAGCCGCGCCGCGCCGTGACCGAGGCGCCGACGCTGCACTTCACTCCCACCGGCGTGAAGTCGCGCATTACGCGCGCCTACGTGACTCTCGACGCCCGACGACTCGTTGCCTTCAGTTCTCTTCCCGTTTCGACGTGCACGGACGCCGCACAGAACAACGCGCTCTTATCTTTCAAGTGTTTTCGCCCAGTACGAAACTAATCGATTACGCTTTCCAGCGTTAGTTAGTTCTCTGACTGCTTCATAACTTACCTCTGCAATGAAAGACTTCTCGCATTTAGACTGTTGCGTTTTTCCAGCAAACAGTCCATTCCATTTATTCATTTCATTTATTGCTTACTCTTTCTAATCACACTCTTCAAACACGACAGTAAGTCGCCAATACAAAATACTGATAATAGGAACCGAACTTCCACTCAGATTGAAATAAAAATAATTGAAATTACTACAGGAAGAAAACGAATTGAGAAACCATGAAATAAATACCAGCAACTATATAGGCAAAGTTTAAGTATCTTGATTGTTATGAGTAAATTATTTGTTTTGAGCGCTACCAGTCACATTATTTATTCTGTTTTAATTTATGACACTTCAACACGGTTCGACCACGTTTTTATCATCATGTATCCTTTTCTGCAAACATGTTAAAACAAGTCAACAGCTGCATGAGGGTGAAAGTAATCGTTCTATGAAGATTCCAGGAACAGAGGACTTAAAGTTTTTGAAACAGGTAGTAGAAACACCGCCGAATGAACTACCATTCTTCGTCAGAAAAGTTCAAGAGTATATGAAACAAGCATCGGAATTTGTATCTTTTCAAGGAACAATCAATAAACAGTTTTAACTTTCTGAATCCAGGGAGTCGCTAAAGTCGGCAATCATAAAAATGAATATATTTCATCTTCGTCGCTACAATTTTCAATTCAAAGCTTTCAAAATATTTCACTTTGAATTAGAAGCTATATGTCCGATCCCTTCCTAATAGATGACCATGCAGTATGACATGATCTTCGCTATCACTGAAGCGTTTGGTGGAATTTCGGCTGGACGTTGAGGAACCTGTCGGACTTGGGCGCTCTCTTTCATCTGCAGGGGCGAAACTGATGGGTTAGACTTCTCTAATCCACATAGAATGGATTGTAGACATTAAAAAAATGTACTAAACGTCGTGCTGGAAATTTACCAGGCTCTCTTAAGAGTTAATCTTTCCAGTGTCGCTAGGTATTATTCCAGTAACAGGAAGTAGTTAACAATACCGAGAAAATTTCTGTTGAATGGCAACGCTTATCAGAAAAGCCCTTATTTGCGGGGAAAATGGGATTAGCAGTCAGAATGCACGCGTTAGCGTCAAAAGCCAACCATTTTACCCCTCCAGGTTTGTAAAATCTGCGACTCGGTCTGCAGATATCACAAGTGTGCAATATGAATGGCAAACTGGTTCGCAATCAACGAGTCAGAATACAAGAAACACAAATAGTTAAAATTCGACATTACATAGAACAAACTATCCGTTGTGAAGCCACAGTATGGCTGTACCACAATGTCAGCACAAGTAAGACGTACCAGCAGTTTACATGTTTGATAAACGTATTTAACGTAACATGTTCCAGGACAAAATATCCCATTATCAAGATCTATAAAACAGGAAAAAAACCAAATAATCACTTCACATGATCACACGTAGTAACATAGCTGTAACTGAAATCCAGAAATTATGCCACTCCATAAACATAAAACTGCATTCTTTGAAAATGCAAAGCATGGGATTTATACCACCCCATTAAACAGTAATAACGAAAATAGAATGAGGAATTCCACCTTATGAAAGACACCTTTTTTCTTGTTTTGTTTCACCCATATATGCTTCAGAACTTTAGTGCTATCATCAGTGGGTTTAAATATTATTTTTAACTGTAAAACTTGAAATGGTACACTACCGCCCAACATTGAAAATAGGTACAACATACTTCATTATTTTTGTCAGAACAACACTTTTTTTTGTAAAATAACTCAATTTCGATTAATACAGCGAAGCCGGATACCAGTGTGGGAAAGAATGACTATTTATTTAATTGATCACATGTGCACTCCCACAAAATAAACCCCTACATCCAGTTTGGTGAGATCTGTGAAATGAATGAATGTATGGTCGTCTGCTAACCACAGATAGTGAATGTGAATATATGATCATCTTTGACACGATCTTTTGGCCACCTTTGGTGGGACCAAAGAGATGAAATTTACCTGAGCTTTGAGCGCCTGAAATGTGGCTGACCAATACGGTAACAAGGTGCTCCCCCACTTCGACAGAGGTGAGAGAGAACCTGGAGAACGGCCATGTTTCAGCACTCTGCCGCTGGATCTTGTGCTGTTAAGACCTGTTTTAGTTATGCTCCGTAATGACGAAAGAGTGGAGACATGGTATGCATGTGGAATATTTAAGAGTAGTTTGAAATAATAATCTCTCTATTTCAGGAACTTTTGTGGGGAGAATTAAATATCAGGCAGGTAATATTAATGGGATTGTAGTAATCTTCGGAAGTGACCAACGGTCACAATGAAACCACGTGTAGCAATAAGTTGAAATATTTCCGTGTGCTTAAGTTAAGCTGAATTACTAGCGTGTGTACAATAAGTTGAAATATTTAAGAAATGGCGTGTGCAGGACTTGAAATTAGAGACGAGTACTTCCACGTGGTGAGTACTGTGTGAGTCTCAAACTGTGTATGAGACAAAAGATAAAGAGAAGTACTCGTCCATGGTATCAGTTGAGGACTCGCGTGTGTGATGAATACGTTCTTAATATTACTTTGCGCGATATGATTCCGTGTGACGCTAGATTCAAACTCTGAGAGAGAAGCAAGGTGAGTCGGCCGTCTATCCAGCAACGCCACTTGGCTTGCATTGCACAGGAACACGTGCATATATCTCCAGAGTTCATAGTAGGAAAGTAGAATTACGAAGTGGGGCAGTGTCGTGTGAAACTGGGATAAATATTAATTGAAGTGGGAAAGCTGAAAGTGATAATGTTGTGACTAATCCCTGTGTAGTATTTCATATTGTAATGTGGTGTATGTCATGTAATTTGGGTATGTGTGGTTTGCATGGGAGAGTAGCGAGGTAGTTTCAAAAGATTAGTGGGTTATGCTTGTTCCTTCGGTACCGCTCGGTCTGGAGGACAGTTTCGTGATGATGACTGTGAGAGTCGAAGTGTGAGAAATAATAAAAGATCCACCATCCTATCCAGAAAGTGCACTGTAGCGTTAAATAATTACGAGACCATAATATAGAGATTCACCAATGTAAAGCCATGCCCACTAGGCGGAATTTCTCATGTGTTATTGTTGTAGGTTATAGAATTTGTGTGTTTAGGTTAGAGAATTTATCGGAATAAATGAGATAGTGAAAAGAAAAAGATTGGTGGACTTTTCCTTCGAATTGTATGTTGTCATAATGTCCCAAATTTATAATGTGTGCGCCATTCATATTCAGTGCGGTGGCCACGTGTTGACAAAAGCCGTTAAATAAAAGACAAAAAGAAAATGTGGTATTGCCAGTGCGTAGTGTACAGTCAGAGCTCTGTAAATTACTGATAGTCAGATGCGTGTTTCCGTTGCGTATTAATCATATAGGAGGATAACTTGTAACTTAAGGGTGAGTACTAGAGTTCATGTTACTCGATAAGTAAGAATGAATCCACTCGCTTGGCAGACCACTCATCTTGCAGGCCTGACTGCTTGATGCCACAGTATGAGCAAGGCATGTGGGTGCCTCTCAAACTGTTGTTACATATTAACATCTGTGTTGTTTATAACATTATGTTAAAGTTCCATTTAGAGCTTAATTAACAAAAAGTATATGCATGCGTTAGTTAACATACCTTACCTGATGCTAGTGCCCATTTATTTTGGTAGCTATTCTGCTACACAATATACAACTTGTCATATGCATACAGCAAAACGTAATTTATTTTTCTGTTTGTTATGCATTTACGAACGGAAGTGAGTCTGTGTCACGTTTTTGCATCTACATCTACATTTATACACCGCAAGCCATCCAACGGTGTGTGGCGGAGGGCACTTTACGTGTCACTGTCATTACCTCCCTTTTCTGTTCCAGTCGCGTATGGTTCGCGGGAAGAGCGACTGTCTGAAAGCCTCCGTGCATGCTGGAATCTCTCTAATTTTACATTTGTGATCTCCTCGGGAGGTATAAGTAGGGGGAAGCAATATATTCGATACCTCATCCAGAAACGCACCCTCTCGAAACCTGGACAGCAAGCTACACCGCGGTGCAGATCGCCTCTCTTGCAGAGTCTGCCACTTGAGTTTGCTAAACATCTCCGTAACGCTATCACGGTTACCAAATAACCCTGTGACGAAACGCGCCGCTCTTCTTTGTATCTTCTCTATCTCCTCTGTCAACCCGATCTGGTACGGATCCCACACTGATGAGCAATACTCAAGTATAGGTCGAACAAGTGTTTTGTAAGCCACCTCCTTTGTTGATGGACTACATTTTCTAAGCACTCTCCCAATGAATCTCAACCTGGTACCCGCCTTACCAACAATTAATTTTATATGATCATTCCACTTCAAATCGTTCCGCACGCATACTCCCAGATTTTTTACAGAAGTAACTGCTACCAGTGTTTGTTCCGCTATCATATAATCACACAATAAAGGATCCTTCTTTCTGTGTATTCGCAATACATTACATTTGTTTATGTTAAGGGTCAGTTGCCACTCCCTGCAGCAAGTGCCTATCCGCTGCAGATCTCCCTTCATTTCGCTACAATTTTCTAATGCTGCAACTTCTCTGTATACTACAGCATCATCCGCGAAAAGCCGCATGGAACTTCCGACACTATCTACTAGGTCATTTATATATAGGTTACTTTAACGTCTGTAGACGTCTCTCCGTTGATAACAACATGCTGTGTTCTGTTTGCTAAAAACTCTGCAATCCAGCCACACAGCTGGTTTGATATTCCGTAGGCTCTTACTTTGTTTATCAGGCGACAGTGCGGAACTGTATCGAACGCCTTCCGGAAGTCAAGGAAAATACCATCTACCTGGGAGCCTGTATCTAATATTTTCTGGGTCTCGTGAACAAATAAACCGAGTTGGGTCTCACACGATCGCTGTTTCCGGAATCCATGTTGATTCCTACAGAATAGAACCTGGGTTTCCAAAAACGACACGATACTTGAGCAAAAAACATGTTCTAGAATTCTACAACAGATCGACGTCAGAGATATAGGTCTATAGTTTTGCGCATCTGCTCGACGACCCTCCTTGAAGACTGGGACTACCTGTGCTCTTTTCCAATCATTTGGAACCTTCCGTTCCTCTAGAGGCTTGCGGTACACGGCTGTTAGAAGGAGGGCAAGTTCTTTCGCGTACTCTGTGTAGAACCGAATTGGTATCCCGTCAGATCCAGTGGACTTTCCTCTGTTGAGTGATTACAGTTGCTTTTCTATCCCTGGACACTTATTTCGATGTCAGCCATTTTTTCGTTTGTGCAAGGATTTAGAGAAGGAACTGCAGTGCGGTCTTCCTCTGTGAAACAGCTTTGGAAAAAGGTGTTTAGTATTTCAGCTTTACGCGTGTCATCCTCTGTTTCAATGTCATCATCATCCCGAAGTGTCTGGATATGCTGTTTCGAGCCACTTACTGATTTAAAGTAAGACCAGAACTTCCTAGGATTTTCTGTCAAGTCGGTACATAGAAATTTACTTTCGAATTCACTGAACGCTTCACGCACAGCCCTCCTTACGCTAACTTTGACATCGTTTAGCTTCTGTTTGTCTGAGAGGTTTTGGCTGCGTTTAAACTTGGAGTGAAGCTCTCTTTGCTTTTGCAGTAGTTTCCTAACTTTGTTGTTGAACCACGGTGGGTTTTTCCCGTCCCTCACAGTTTTATTCGGCGCGTACCTGTCTAAAACGCATTTTATAATTGCCTTGAACTTTTTCCATAAACACTCAACATTGTCAGTGTCGGAACAGAAATTTTCGTTTTGATCTGTTAGGTAGTCTGAAATCTGCCTTCTATTACTCTTGCTAAACAGATAAACCTTCCTCCCTTTTTTTAGATTCCTATTAACTTCCATATTCAGGGATGCTGCAACGGCCTTATGATTACCGATTCCCTGTTCTGCACTTACAGAGTCGAAAAGTTCGGGTCTGTTTGTTATCAGTAGGTCCAAGATGTTCTCCCCACTAGTCGGTTCTCTGTATAATTGCTCGAGGTAATTTTCGGATAGTGCACTCAGTATAATGTCACTCGATGCTCTGTCCCTACCACCCGTCCTAAACATCTGAGTGTCCCAGTCTACATCTGGTAAATTGAAATCTCCACCTAAGACTAACATGCTGAGAAAATTTATGTGAAATGCATTCCAAATTTTCTCTCAGTTGTTCTGCCACTAATGCTGCTGATTCGGGAGGTCAGTAAAAGGAGCAAATTATTAACCTAGCTCGGTTGTTGAGTGTAACCTCCACCCATAATAATTCACAGGAACTATTCACTTCTACTTCACTACTGGATAAACTACTACTAACAGCGACAAACTTGACACCAACGGTTGCATGCAATCTATCCTTTCTAAACACCGTCTGTGCCTTTGTAAAAATTTCGGCAGAATTTATCTCTGGCTTCAGCCAGCTTTCTGCACCTATAACGATTTCAGCTTCGGTGCTTTCTATTAGCGCTTGTAGTTCCGGTACTTTACCAATGCAGCTTCGACAGTTTACAATTACAATACCGATTGCTGCTTGGTCCCCGCATGTCCTGACTGTGCCCCACACCCTTTGAGGCTGTTGTCCTTTCTGTACTTGCCCGAGGCCATCTAACCTAAAAAACCGCCCAGTCCACGCCACACAACCCCTGCTACCCGTGTAGCGGCTTGCTGCGTGTAGTGGACTCCTGACCTATCCAGCGGAACCCGAAACCCCACCACCCTATGGCGCAAGTCGAGGAATCTGCAGCCCACACGGTCGCAGAACCGTCTCAGCCTCTGATTCAGACCCTCCACTCGGCGCTGTACCAAAGGTCCGCATCCAGTCCTGTCGACGATGCTGCAGATGGTGAGCTCTGCTTTCATCCCGCTAGCGAGACTGGCAGTCTTCACCGAATCAGACGTTGGAGCTCCCGACTACCAGTAAGCCCACCCTCTGCAACCGCCCGGATCTTGCAGACTGAGGGGCAACCTCTGGAACAGGACAAGCAGCCATGTCCGGCCGAAGATCAGTATCAGCTTGAGACAGAGCCTGAAACCGGTTCGTCAGACAAACTGGAGAGGCCTTCCGTTCAGCCCTCCGGAATATCTTTCGCCCTCTGCCACACCTCGAGACGACCTCCCACTCTACCGCAGGTGAGGTATCAGCCTCAATGTGGGCAGTATCCCGGGCAGCCACAGTCTTAGTCCGATCGGGGGATGCGTGGGACGAGCTGGCCGTTCCCGACAAACCCCCATCCGGACCCCCACAGTGACGCCCATTGGCAACAGCCTCAAGCTGTGTGACCGAAGCCAACACTGCCTGAAGCTGGGAGCGAAGGGGTGCCAACTCATCCTGCATCCGAATACAGCAGTCGCAGTCCCAAATTACAGTTTTGAAGTCGTTGTGCGTTTTTCTGTGTTGCTGGCTAAGTAAATAGGCTTACTTCGTGACCTATGGTCGCTTGGCACTGTACTTTTTGGATTTCTCAAAACATAGGCAGAGTTTTCGCCGCCGTTACGTGTTGTTGTGGTTGTGTGGTATTCATTTGTTTCTTAGCATGTTTGGATGAGTGAGACGCGCGACTTTGAATTGCATTTCGCGTCAGTGGTGTGTGTGTGTGTGTGTGTGTATGTGTGTGTGTGTGTGTGTGTTTTGATGATTGGGGCAGAGAGAGAGAGAGAGAGAGAGAGAGAGAGAGAGAGAGAGAGAGAGACTTTTTTCCCGATGCCTAGTTTTGGTATGGGTGTTAACTTCTCGTTCATCATAATCTCAACAACACCCTTTGGCGTGAAACATTTAATGAGATGAGGAACACAACGTACTTTTCATCTGCCTTACCGCTATATCCACTTCGCAGTCGGAAGCCTCAGATTTCGAAAATTTGGAGCCCATCACATTCGCTGCACAGACGTTGGATGGTATCAGATGGAGCCTGCGCCGTCCCTTCTTCCCGGTTGTCGAGACGTGCGAACTGCCTCTCCCGTCATTTAGACGCCTCTCACGTGCACCTGAACGGCGTACGCACACTCGTAAACGAACCGTATAGCTCCCTCGATGTTCGGCCGCGTGCACGCTATTGTGGCAGCAATATATTGCGCATTCCGTCACGTAGCAGCAAATGGACACTCAGCCGTTTTATGGTACAGAGATTGCACTTCAGTGGGGAGTCTAATGGCAGCCCACGTGAAATATGTTTATTAACACTCAATTTTAATCAGTGGTAGGCGAGATTTAATGCAATTTCACATGTATTTTCTTTACCAAAAAACAAAAAACAAAAAAAAAAAAAGAAATGTACGTCGAATTAGGTTGTAAATGCGCGAAGGGGAGAGACGCCAAGTGGTAACCGGTAATCGTACATACAGAAAGGGTCAGAAAGAAATGTGGTAACACATTTTTATCAGGCTCATTTCACTGTGTCAAAATAAATGCTATCGCAAATAAAAACTAACTTTCAACGCGAACATTTTTGATTAGAAAGAGGCACGGTTTCCCTCCCAGCTTTAAAAACAATTTTGATATATTAGCTACATTTATTACGCGGTAATATGTGCCGAAAAGTACATCGAACGTAAATTGACCAGCGACTACATTTTTCACTGCAAACTTTTCCAAATATCCGAGGTGCTGTAGTTTACTTTGGAGTACGTAGGACGTTCAAAATGTTTTGCACAGTCGTCTCTAATTTTTTTTATTTTTGCAGGAGGAGAATGAATTTTTTTGGTAGTATACTTGGAACGTTTAGCTATACATTGAGCCTACTGAATGTAGCCTCCATCAGCTGTGACGCATCTGGCCCAACGTTTTTTCCATGACGTAAATGCACTCTGGTAAAATTCTGGTGATTGACTTTTACACCATCGCTTGACACAGGAAATAAGGTCTTTCTCACTATCAAATGTTTTACCTCGCAGGTGGGCCTTCAGACGACCAAAGATTTAAGAATCAAACGGAGCCAAGTCCGGACTGTAGAGAGGATGAGGAACAATTTTCCAACCCATTTTCCTGATTTTCTTCTGCGTCATAAGGGCTGTATGGGGTTTGGCATTGTCATGGTGTAGTCTGATGAGCTGACCCTGAAGCTGTGGTCTGTGGGTCATGATGGCACGTCGCAGGTTGTCCAATGACAAACAGTAACGGTCCCGGTTAATTGTGGAGCCAGGTTCCAAAATGTCAACGAAAGTGACACCACACTGATCCCAGAAGAAGGATACCATCACCTTTCGTCCTGCTGTTCGTGAAAGTCTTGGTCTCTTCTTCCGAAGCGAACCCAGATGACGCCACTCCATGGGTTTGGTTTTGCTCTAAGGTTCGGGCATAAACAACAATGTTTCATCCTGGGTAACGACACCGTCGAAACACTGTTTCCACTCTTCAGTATACGTCTTCATGAGACCCTCGCACATATCCTTCCTCACTGTTTTCATTTCTCTTGTCAATAATTTAGGCACCCAGATTTTTCTGTACCCTATTGACTGTACGAGTGATACCACACTACCCAATGACAAACGAGTCATTTCAGCAAGCTGTCGTGTCGTGACACATCTGTCATTTTGGATGATTTGGTCAATGGTCTCACATCACTCACTGCCGTCGATGGTGTACAACATCGTGGATTGTTCAGTAGAGAGAAACCACATCCTTTAAACCTCTGCAACCACCGTTGGATACTTCTGCGATCCACTATGTCCTCCCCATAACCCCATAAACAGGGAGCAACTGCCTGTGAATCGATGTGGCAGAGTCATCGCCGGTCTTGATGAGAAACTCCATCACCGACCGTTGTCGCAACCTGGCGTCTACTTCACGGTCCATTATGGTTGACCTGTAAAAAGCACGAATCCCAAGACAGTGTGTTTCTCTCTCTCTCTCTCTCTCTCTCTCTCTTTTTTTTTAAGCGAAAACAAAAAGTTTTACGGAGAATAACAGAGACGGATGTAGCTATGCTTCATCTACATAAAACATTTTTTTGGGCTAATCGGATTACTTGATGGTGTGGTACGTTCCTATGGGACCAAACTGCTGAGGTCATCGGTCCCTAGGCTTAAGTTAAACTAACGTACGCTAAGAACAACACACACCCACGTTCGAGGGAGGACTCTTAACATCCGACGGGGGTTAGCCGCACGAACGGGGACAAGGCGCGACAACCGCGCGGCTACTCCGCGCGGCCGGATTACGTGAAATTTCACACCCCACGTATCGTACGATATTAGTTCCGTGGACCGACCAGCACTTCGAGTTGCGCCGAGCGATATGGTAGAGATACGTATCGCTGTCGTCCCAGTGTGAACCAGGTAAGTCGCTTCGATTACGTTTCTCTGCGCTCCCTCGATAAGTGTTGCTTCTGCATCGTATCACGCATCGTATCGCATACGGTTCAGCCTCAGTGTGAACCGCGCCTTACTGATATCGAATGATAGCAGTTCAATAGAAACCCTAACTTTTCCACAATTAAGCTGATAACATCTGACGCAATGTTGACTGTGGCGAACTATCTAATCAGGTTTCAACTGCACTTTAATAACTACATTACCTAAGTGTGCCCACAGCAGTCAGTTCCAAAGTTTCAGTTTACGAAGTAATTCGTGGCAGGGAATTTTCTCTGTCTTCTTGCCGCACCATATTCAGAAAATTTGAAACTTTCGACTCCCTTAGTGAGCACCAAGAAACTGATTGTACGACATGCATCTAGATTCTCCTTCTATGCCCAGTTAACCCACAGCTGGCCAGGTGTCATGGAAATGGAGGAAATTTACCTGTTATGGTTAAGTGAATGTGCGCGATAGAGAAACACGCTGAACAGTTAATATTTTGATGGGAGATATAATGTCACAAGGGACAGCGTGAATGTCGCAGCCGGCCGGTGTGGCCGAGGGGCTCTAGGCGCTTCAGTCTGGAACTGCGCGACCGCTACGGTCGCAGGTTCGAATCCTGCCTCGGGCATGGATGTGTGTGATGTCCTTAGTTTGGTTAGGTTTAAGTAGTTCTAAGTTCTAGGGGACTGATGACCTCAGCTGTTAAGTCCCATAATGTTCAGCGTCATTTGAACCATTTGAATGCCGCAGCCACCGTAAGCTTTTTCTGTCGATCCATTGTGGATGTGGGACAGCGGCTGGTCAAATATTTAACAAAGCAATTCGCTAAACAATTGTGCAAGTTGAGGAGTTGTTTTATTTTATTTTCGCTACGAGTTTCGGCAATTCAATATGCGCACCACAAGCACCTCTCAAAAATTATCAGTATTGGCACATTGGGTTCAAATGGCTCTGAGCACTATGGGACTTAACATCTGAGGTCATCAGTCCCCTAGACTCAGAACTACTTAAACCTAACTAACCTAAGGACATCACACACAGCCATGCCCGAGGCAGGATTCGAACCTGCGACCAGCAGCAGCAGCGCTGTTCCGGACAGAAGCGCCTAGAACCGCTCGGCCACAGCGACCGGCGGCATATTGGGGTCATCTGTTTCTGGATGTCGTGTATTCTTCCTTCGAAGGCTTGACTGTAACTTCAGTTGGAGTCACGTATTCGAAGGCAGCACCTGGGAATTCACGACATCGAGAAACAGATGGCCCCAGTATTCCAATATCGATAATTTTTGAAAGGCGCCTATGGTGCCTGAAGATAGCATATTGAATTTACCGCAACTGGTTGCCAAAACAAAATAAAATAAATTCTCAATTTGCACAGCTGTTTGGCGAATTTCTTTGTTAAAAACCATAATATGTAGTCGTGGGAACGGGTACCGCACCTTATTTGTCACTAGATCAAAGAGCATCACTAGATCAAATAAAAATTCTCGCCATCCCCGTGACTTAACGGTGGTGTTTCTCGGCAAATAACAGACTGATTACCGGATATAAAAGAAGATGTGCAGATGAGTTCGTGACGAAATCATGGGAGGGGAGGATAGGAGACTCGTCAGGAGCTTTTACCTAAACTTGCTTTGCAAGAGAACCAAGAACGTTTTACCCGTAGTATATCTCACCTCAGCAGTAGGCCTGTATGCAGGAATTTCACTTAACTCCTGCGTACCGTGTTCCATGGTGTCGTCTCCACTATTGCCATCAAGCCACTGTTCATCATACACAGCATATCCGATCGAGTACAAAATTACTCAAAGGGCCGCCTGTGAGGAACGTAGCGTAGTTTTCTTTGTAAAAGAAGTGTCGACAGAATCTGAGTGTATGGTCTAGATATGCACTGTATGCTCAACCGATAAGCATTAGACCACTGAAATAAGACCTTAAGTCTTGCAATTTCTTACAGGCTAATTTCGGTGCTGATGGAAGAATAACTTGTCTCTGTCAGTCAAGATATCTACTGAACGGGCCTACGTTAATGCTGTATTGGTTTTGGAGAAGTACGATCTTTCCTACTAAAGCACTACGCTTTTGCATGTGGAAGCTCTCAGCAATAAATATCTTGATTTGAAGGAAGTTAGGCAAACACCTCTGACTTCGAGGCTGAGAGTATTATTCCTGTTTGGGATTATTAGAAAGCGACAGCACAGCAATGCAAAGTCGATGTAAGTGAGTGGTGCTCTAATCTAGAAAATTATTAATGTTGGCAACGAGCTACAATACTGAGTATGTGTTTTAATGCGTCTATCGTTATTACACATCTACAGTCATAAACGATATTCCCTTGTGCTCTGTCATCAGAACGAAATATACTAGAGTATAATTTCATCGGGTTTGAGTACTATTAATGAATTCTTGAGCTCTCTCAATCGATCTGTAAGTCAGCTTACGCCTTTTATGATAAATACGAACTGTTGGCGACCGCTCTTGTAGCTATAATACGACATTTGTTGTGATGATGTGGTCTAGTGTTAACGTAAATACCATCGGCATTACAGTACCGCTATGCTGCACGCTTTAACCTTGTTCTCGCATTAACAGTGCGAACATAACAGCACTGTCGAGTTGCAGGCTCAGACAGACATTCCCGTTCGACTAAGAGTTGTAGCTGCATGTTTTGCTCTTATTCTGCTACCTCACGTACCTCGGGCTGTTACTGTTAGTTGCCAATGTCGTGCAGCAAGCTACTGCGTGAGTAAGGCAAGCGGCAGACCGCTTGCTGAATACTGGAGAACAGCCTTTCGTAAAAAAACAAAAAAAAGTGATGAAATACTTCATTGCGTACAGTTCACAGCAGACTGGACCTTTTGTGGTCGAAAGTGATCCATTCAACCAGCTTGCTAAACATGAAGATCGAAAACAGAACATTATGCAAATAAAATGGCATCGAAACTAAATGTTAACCTTGGTGCAAGTTGTAGGTTCATGAAGTCACCGGTTCGGGTCACCCTGGTACCTCTCGCTCGCTCCTTTATCCCCAATGTACGTTAAGTAGATATGACGATAACACGGGAACTAAAGGTGTTTTGCGTTCTCCATTACAACAGGTGGTCACAACTGTCTTGCAAGAGTACGCCTACAGCGAAAGGGGCGTACAAATCGGATATTGCACCACTGCCGCCTAAGTATCCTATTCTCACGGTACGTGCCTTTCTTTTTCAGGGTAGTGGAAGATGGGTTGTAAGTACTATGTGCTTCCTATCCTTCAAACAGTTTTGCGTGAACAGCGACGCCTTACAGTAACCGCAATGAATGCAGCAACTCCAGACATCCTCGCAAAAGTATCGGACGAGTTCGCCTACCGTATGGATGTTTATCGTGTGTTCCGTGACGAATCTTTTTGAAATACTTGGCATCATTAAAAGATTTAAGATATGTTGGTACAAGGCAGTTTCAAATTAATATAACGAATATAAACGATTATAAATATTTAATTTCAAAATTTCGATAGTTGTGCAAGCGTATTGAATTGGACGCCGTGTAATGCATAAGTGGTAAGTTCCGTGTCGAAAGTGAATTTTTTTTTTAATTTTATTTACTTTATTTCCTGTATTTTACAAATGATCTGCCACCTAGTCACTAAAACTGGCCCTCTTTCCACAATATTAAATTGTACATACGCAGAATATGAAACTGATGTGGTTCCTTATTATTTTAACAAAGCTCAACACTGTTGGAGCTTTAGACTGACAGAGAAAGGCAACACCAAAAATTAATTGTAGCATGATGAAATTTCGGGAATACATTTGTCTAGGTAAAACATTTAAGTGACTAATATTGCAAACTCACACGTTAATGTGAGCACGAGATAAGTCATTGCAAATTTGAAATGCTGGTAAATTAGTAACAGTTGTAACCGTCAGAATACTGAATGCAACCACATCACGCACATGCATTGTCCTGCACAGGCTCAAAAATGGAGTTGTCGTCCGATGACGTCCCGTATGTGTTTGACTGGAGGCAGATCTGGTGATGCAGCAACTTTTCGGCGCTCTGTAGAGCACGTTGTGTTACAACAGCGATATGTGGGTGAGCGTTATCCTGTTGGAAAACCTCTCCCCGGCAGCACAATAGGTCGAATAACCAGATTTACGTACAAATTTGCAGTCAGCGTACGTGGGATAACCACGAAAGTTGTTCTGCTGTCATACGAAATCGCAAACAGAACCATAACTCCAGGTGTAGGTTCAGCTTGTCTAGCAAACAGACAGGTTGGCTGCAGGTCCTCAAGTGGTCTCCTCCTAAAAACACACGGCCATCACAGGCACCGAGGCAGAACCAGATTTCATCAGAACACACAACAGATCTCCATCCTACTCTCCCATGATATCTCGCTTGATACCACTGAAGTGGTGCTTTGGGGTCGATGGAATGCGCACTACAGGGCATCTGACTCGGATCTATTGCTGAAGTAAACATTTTGCAACTGTCCATTGTGTCACTGTGGTGTCAACTGCTGCTCGGGCATGGATGTGTGTGATGTCCTTAGGTTAGTTAGGTTTAAGTAGTTCTAAGTTCTAGGGGATTGATGACCTCTGCTCTTAAGTCCCATAGTGCTCAGAGCCATATGAACCATTTTGCTGCTCGGATTTCTCCCGCAGATGCAGTTCGATGCACCGGAGTCATAGGCGGAACACGATGGTCTTCCCTCTCGGTAGTGGCCGTCCGAAGACCGGAGCTGGGTCTTCTTGCGATCGCACATTCTCGTGACCACCGCTGCCAGCAACGATATACAGTGTGGCTACATATCTGCCAAGTCTTCGTGCAATATCGCAGAAGGAACATCCAGCTTCTTGTATTCCTACTACATGACCTCATTCAAACTCAAGGTGTCTTTGTCGCCTTAATGGCATTCTTGACTAATATCATCTCACCACGTCCAATTTCAAACGTAACAAACGCTCACGACCATAATGGGGTGTACTGTAAGCAAACCTGATTTGCGTTCTCATAGTGGCGCTACTAGCGGCACTCTTAAGCGGCGAAATTATAACAGACATAACCTTTCAGATGTCGCATGAGTCCTCCTTGGTGTTGCGTCCCACCGACGCACCAGACTGAAGATGCCCGTAACTGCAGGATGCACATCCTCGTCCGACAGGTACCGTAGAACGTTCAAAGCATTTTTTTAAGCAACCGAAGGCGTGATAATCGCATGAGGAGAGATCAGGAAGATAGGAGGGTGCTGGAGTGCCTCCCACTTGTCGTCGTCGCCCGTAATGGACCACCACGGAATTTGGCGCATCATTCTACAATGGTGGTTATCGAAGGACGTGCTTCCCATGTACATTCTTCATTCTCCGATGGACGTCTACCGGTGTTTGCCCTTTGGCAGCCAAGAAACGAATAACAGTACGTTGGTCTTGCTTGGACGCATTTGGTAATAACGTCGCCATAGTTCATACTTCCGACTTTACCACACACACGTCGGAAAGACAACGAATGCTACACTAATCCCTTGCCTGTATCTCTTTGCGTATATACTCGCATATGAGTCGCGCTATGTTGCATATGCGCTGTACAAACGCAAACTTTTTGATTTCCTCTTGTAGTTCACTCGTGTTTCTGACTTCACACACAGTTCAGAATGTATGACGTGAAAATGATAATCGATAATATATTGTCCAAATGGTGAAGGGGAGTCAATGGAACAAGTGTAAACTACATAAGAAAAATTCGGACTTCCCTTTATACACTCTGTAATTTTTTTCGTTGTATCGCTTTGTGTTAAATAGTTACAGCCGTCTGTAATGCCCGTACGAGATGTAATCAAAAAGGAACGGGAATTTAATTTCGCGTGCTTCATACATCCGAATTTAAAACTTTTTCCTTCTTGTTGGTACACATATTCCTGATGTATGGCTGCGTCTTCAGCTGTTTTGAATATTTAGCGCGTACGTGTTTTCGAGTGCTAGGCGAATTTTTACTTTTGAATAACATAGATCAAAGAATTTGCCTTAAATTCAGTCTGAAAACTGGAATGAAGTGCAGCACCACATTTGTAATGTTCACTGTAGCTGCTGAGGAATTTACGATGAATAAGACAAGAGATTAAGAGTAGTATAAACGCTTCAAAGAGTGTCGAGAACGCCTTCAACTGCCTAGCAGAACGTGGAAGAAGTGAGGAAAATGCTACCTGAGGATCACCAAATCACCATTAGAGAGATTTCTAATGATTTCGACGTATTTTTTGGGCGATGCCACGCAATTTTCCATATGTTTTGGGCGTGAAACGTATAGCAGCACAGTTTGTTTGGAAATTGCTCAATTTCGAGCAAAGACGACTATGGTGGATATCTCTCAGGAACTGCTGAATGGAGTCGACAACGATCCAGAACTCAAAAGAGTTTATTATAACAAATGACTATACACAGGTATACGGGTTTGACGTCGAAACCAAGGCCCAATCGTCCCAATGGAAAATGCCTGAAGAGCCAAGACCGAAAAAATTCGACAAGTTCTATCACATGTGAAGGTTCTTCTCACTGTTTTCTGCGATTACAGATGGATAATGCATCATATGTTTCTGCCTTATGGTCGTACGGTCAGTAAGGATTACAATCTTGAAGTTATGCGCCGTTTGCGCGAAGCAATCTTAAGGAAGCGACCAGAATAGTGGCAAAACCACTCGTGGAAATTTCATCACGATAATGCTCCCGCTCACACCTCAATGCTTGTTCGTGATTTTTTGAAGAAAAAAAAACAAACAAACAAAACCGTTGTGTTGTCTCAGCCTCCGTAGTCACTGGAAACGGCTCCCTGCGACTACATTCTGTTCCCAAGGCTGAAGAGAACTATGAAAGGACGTCGTTTTCCCACCACTGATGACATATTAACAGAATTGTTCAAGGAACTGAACACCATGACGAAAAATAAGTTCCAAAAGTGCCTCCAAGATTGGAAAACGCCACTGGCGCAAGTGTATTACATCTGAGGGGAATTACTTTGAATGGGACGTAGTTGAGATATTGATGAACAAATAAAGATACTTTAAGAAAAACAAAAATTCCTGTTCCTTTTTGATCGCATCTCGTATTCATTTTGAATAGCCCTGTACATCAACAGACCATTAATTGCTAAGGAGGTCATGCCACACTTGGCTAATTATTGTCCACATACTGGACAAAGAGGGCTTTGACTGATTCACAATAAAGTGACCCAAAAATTCCGACGTACCTTAAATGGCAAGATATCGAACAAAGAACCTTACTGTTGGTGAAAACCCACTTTTCTAGACAAAGCTTGAGATTTCTCCATTTACCAGTCTCACAACTAATTAGGCGATAACATTACATTATTAATCCCATGTAAAAGAAATGTAAGAAATTCATCTCACCTAATTTTTTTACAGAAGAATGACAGCGTGG
Source organism: Schistocerca americana (assembly GCF_021461395.2). NCBI lineage: Eukaryota > Metazoa > Arthropoda > Insecta > Orthoptera > Acrididae > Schistocerca > Schistocerca americana. Next base: position 360,423,535 of record NC_060120.1, on the reverse strand, counting down.
ACAGGCTTTTTTTCCCGAGAGACCCATGACAAGCTAATAGATTGGAATGAGCAATACACAGGTGAGGTATAACTGACAGTTGATAGAAGTCACGAAAACATCGTTGGCCGCAGTTGCTGATGTAGCAGGACTTTACTGTTTTTAGACTATTGTGGCACGATTTCAGGTGCGACAAGCTTCGCTGTGAACCAACAGACGATCACATTGCGTGTCAGGAGGAGAAAGAAGCGAGTAGCTGAAGCGAAACTGCGTGATATCTCCACACAGCTGTCTTTCTTCCCGTTACCACCCCTCATCCCACCTTTCCACAGAAGGTATATTAAGTCACAAGACACGGGATGGAAGGCATCCACAGTTTCTCTACATCTCAGCTGCTTCTACGTGTTTCAGGTCTGCACCGTAGTTGAGTCTTAATAGAACCGGATTCTCGTCCAGGTGCTCTGAGGCTGCCTTGTGGTACGCATTCTGTGAAGAGCGTTACGGTTGTGAAGTATTTTACCGCTTTCTAATGCTGTTGGTCTCTGCTACGTCGCAAAAGACGTACTTCTCTCTGCTTCTATACGACATAGCAAATTTTTTTTCATTTTCTATTACATTTTGTATTTTATTTGAATCTGTTAGCTCACACGTGCGTTGCAGCATATACTCGTATTTTATACTAAGAATATCGCATCTTCTATTTTTCGCTTTGGCTCCCATCCATCACGGATTCTTTCACAAGATACCGAATAGGAGTTATACGTAGCAAGTCTCCTTCGAAACTCTTCCAAGTATCTGAACAGATAGTCTATTAAACAATAAAGTTTTTAGCTTTGCATGGCTGAGTATAATGGGCGGGGGCACTACGAATGTAGTGCGGTACAATACGTTGAGAATATGGGTTTCGCGGGAGGCGTGCGAGAGATAAATCCCTGCAGTCGTGCTATCCTCTGTGTCCTCGGTGGCTCAGATGGATAGAGCGTCTGCCATGTAAGCAGGAGATCCCGGGTTCGAGTCCCGGTCGGGGCACACATTTTCATCTGTCCCCGTTGACGTATACCAACGCCTGTAAGCAGCTAAGGGTATTCATTTCGTTGTAATGACAGCCATGTCGGAGTATTCTAACTGAAGTCGCGCTAAGTTCTATTTATTCGTAACAGGTGTTGCTTAAATTGGAAAGGCTGCGATGATAATGGAGCAGGACAGGCGACGGTGAATTTAATCAGACAAAATAGACACAGTCAGAAAAGAAACAACAGCCGTCTCTCTTATAACCGAAAACGTAAGTTTAGAAACTAGCACAAAATTAAATGTCTTACTTCATTCTCAAGCACCTCTACGCTGAACACAAGCTAAAGCAGCTTTTGTAAATGGTCAGTATTCTGTATTTTTACTCATAGACTGATAGCATGCATCGAATTTGACCTATATGAACATGGAATAAACACATTGACTTGCTTTTTTTTTCTAGGACTCTAAATAGGGCGGTGTCATTGGAAATACGAGTAGGCCTACATTACACACAAACGAATCTGGCCAAGAGACTACAGTACGTCACATTAATGGAGGAGACTACAGAATTTCCCAAAATATACATCCTTGCAGCAGACCAATTTTACGTGCCTTACGTATCTAAACAGATCATTAAGATAATTGGATTTTCCTAGAGAGAGGGTGCTGAAATTAGATGAGGAAGACTCAATAAGCTTCTTATGCCCTAGAAATTGGCTGCCTGAATAAGTGATCTGTTGGCTAAAAACTAGCGGCGATGAAGTTTTTCTCTGTTTCTCGTTTACTTCACTAATGAATGCTTAACAGGGAAGTATACAAAAATTGATGCGCGTGTAAAATAATAACGAAGCTGTTAAAAAGAAGGAACGGATGACGCTTCATTATGTTTTTACAGGAGAGTTTAAAATAATTGACAAGTTATATAAATAACTTCAACAGAGGAACAAACATTTACACCCAGGAGCGACCATCAATTAAACCGGCTTATGAAACTGTGTCAGCTTAATTGGGTCTGTGGGCCACCGCAGTCTCGCTGTCGAAATGATACATGATCTCTTTTTTTTTCTGAAGAAGCCGTCGATCCGTCCCTTTCATAACGTATACTCCCTCAAAGGGCATGGCGGCGGTGTCAGCCTGGTGCAGTGTGAATCCTCTCCGTCGTCCGTGTTTCACACCTCTGATTTACTTTTGTCCACGGAATGTGAGTAATGGTAGCTCCGCAAATTCTAACCGCTCTTCGACGACAAGAAAAATGTGAAGTGGATGCCGCCTGTTGCCTGTGGAATCTACTAACATTCCTGACGAGCTTAAGCACGTTTCTTTCTGCTTATTCCTGCATCCTTACTATACTAGAAATTGGTATGATCAGCTTATCACATTTATCAAAAACTTCCCTTTCGTAGCAAAGGTAAATACAATCAAGGAAAGAGACAGTAGAGTTAGGGTTGCCATACGTCGCGGATTTCGCGGACAGTCCGCGATTTTGTGCTCGAAGACGGGTGTCCTGGACGAAGAGGAAAACGTCCGCGAAAAAAGTGGCTAGTAAGTAAAAAAACATTTTACTCAAGTTTTGCCACTGCCCACCGATCAAGTGTTTCGTAACTCCTGCAAACTTGACGATAGCCGTTGAAACCAGTGCTGATATTCCGTGTCACTTCAGAATCGCTTGGTTATTTTCAGAACAGAGCAAGCCTTTATCCGAACTTGAACGTTTTGACTGGATACTTGGTTCAAATGGCTCTGACAAGGGAACCTCCCCATCGCACCCCCCTCAGATTTAGTTATTAGTTGGCAAAGTGGATAGGCCTTGAAAAACGGAACACAGATCAATCGAGAAAACAGGAAGAAGTTGTGTGGAACTATGAAAGAAATAAGCAAAATATATAAACTGAGTAGTCCATGGGCAAGATAGGCAATATTAAGGGCAATGTGAGCTGAGGAGCGCCGTGGTCCCGTGGGTAGCGTGAACAGCTGCGGAACGAGAAGTCGCTAGTTCGAATCTGCCCTCACCTGAAAATTTTGCTTTCTTTATTTTCGCAAAGTTATGATCTGTCCGTTCGTTCATTGACGTCTCTGTTCACTGTAATAAGTTTAGTGTCTGTGTTTTGCGACAGCACCGCAAAACCGTGCGATTAGTTGACGAAAGGACGTGCCTCTCCAATGGGAACTGAAAACATTTGTTCGCAAGATAATAGGTCAACCGATTCCTCCACAGGAAAACACGTCTGATACGTCCTATACGACACTGGTGACTGCATGTGCGTCACATGACAGGAATATGTTGTTGACCCACCTAACTTGTACACTTGGCAAATGGATAAAAAGATTCTTCTACCTTGCCCGATTTAGGTTTTCTTGTGGATGTGATAATCACTCCCAAAAAAGTGATGAAAACACAACGGACGGACAGATAATAAGTGTCTAAAAATAAAAAATTAAATTTTTCACTAGAGGCAAGACTTGAACCAGGGACCTTTCATTCCGCAGCTTCTCATGCTAACCACGGGACCACGGCACTCCTTAGGTGCCACTCTCCTTGATGTTGCCTATCTTGCGCATGGACTACTCAGTTTGTATATTTTGCTTATTTTTTTCATAGTTCCACACAACTTCTTCCTGTTTTCTCGATTGATCTGTGTTCCGTTTTTCAAGGCCTATCAACTGTGCCAACTTATAACTAAATCTGAGGAGGATGCGATGGGGAGGTTCCCTTGTGAGCACTATGAGGCTCAACTGCTGAGGCCGGCCGCGGTGGCCGTGCGGTTCTGGCGCTGCAGTCTGGAACCGCGGGACTGCTACGGTCGCAGGTTCGAATCCTGCCTCGGGCATGGGTGTGTGTGATGTCCTTAGGTTAGTTAGGTTTAAGCAGTTCTAAGTTCTAGGGGACTTATGACCTAAGATGTTGAGTCCCATAGTGCTCAGAGCCATTTTTCAACTGCTGAGGTCGTAAGTCCCCTAGAACTTAGAACTACTTAAACCTAACTAACCTAAAGACGACACACACATCCATGCCCCAGGCAGGATTCGAACCTGCGACCGTAGCAGTCGCGCGGTTCCAGACTGTAGCGCCTAGAACCGCTCGGCCACAGCGACCGGCTGACTGGATACTGTTGAAGGCTTTACCTGATTGGGAGGAAGTTGAATGTACACAGAAGTGGATGCAAGAAAACACAACTTGCAAAGTGGATGAGAATTTTCTATTTGACCAGACAGCGAAACTGAAATGTTTTCTTGCACAGGAAGAGAACCAGAATTTGGAGAGGATGCCTCATAAAAAGTGGGTTAAATTTTTTGAGGATTGTGTTTCTAAAGAGCAGAATTCAGAACTGCTTGCTATTGTGCAGTACTATTTCTCCATTCCAGGGCATAATGGCAATGTGGAGAGAGTGTTTTCCCTAGTGAATGCACAATGGACAGAAGAAAGAAACAGGCTAGCTTTAACATCAGTCAATGCAATGCTCCAAATCCAATATAACATGAAAAACACAAATTGCACAGATTTTCATTGATTCAGAATCGGAGCGAGTTTCTTTCTTCTGTTCAGGGCTCAGAGAAATATGACTGGCTTAAAGCATAAAGTGATAGATATCTATCAATTGTAGCAGCATGATTGTGTACATGTTAATAATTTGTGTTCAGTGCTTTAATTAAAACGTTATTTAATGTCAATTGGAATTAATTTTCTTCAACATTGACCACTCCTTTATAGACACCATTAATGACTGGGTTAATTTTCCTTGTTAATTACAACTTCTTTGCTGACAGAATTACTGTTTGAATTATGGTAATTATGAAGATTTAGGTGACATGTAGATAGGTGAAAGGACATTGTGTGATTCCAGGTTTCAACCACATCTTCATAATTACCACTGTAAAGTAATGAAGATTCAACTTAAATGCAAACCAATGGTCACTTGCACAACATACCGGTCCGTGTTTCAACCACATCTTTATAATCACCGAATTTTGTCCTTGATTTTCGTCCTTGGATTATGGCAATCCTAAGTATAGTGAACATTTCACTGTATTTCCGGGACTTTCAACTTTTTATTCTAGCAAGACACTTCCCCCCCCCCCCCCCCCTCTCTCTCTCTCTCTCTCTCTCTCTGCATATTTCATATAACCTATACTCTTACGATTTTGATGCAGGTCGTAGATTTACAAATGTTATCTGCAATCTTTAACCGTATAATTTTTATATGCTTTTAATGAAAGAGTTCGTAAATATTCACTGACAGCCAAAACATTATGACCATCTGCTTAACAGCTTGTTTGTCCTTCTTTGAAACGAAGTACATCACTGATGCTGCGTATCAGGGATCCGACAGCTTGTTGGTAGGTTTGAGGAGATATGTGGCATTATATGTCTACGCACGGGTCATGTTATTCGCATAAATATCGAGACGCTGATTTTCGTACGCGTTGATGGCGCCCGATAGCGACCCAGATGGTTGATTACAAGAGGCGAGTTTAGTCGCCAAGACATCAACGTGAGTTCTCTGTAATGCTACTCGAACCGATGTACCACGATTCCCGGCGGGGTCAGGGATTTTCTCTGCTTCGTGATGACTGGGTGTTGTGTGATGTCCTTACGTTAGTTAGGTTTAAGTAGTTCTAAGTTCTAGGGGACTGATGACCATAGATGTTAAGTCCCATAGTGCTCAGAACCATTCGAACCATTCGCTGTACCACGGTTCTGACTCCGACATCTGCTGAAAGTTGATATCGGTTTCGGGAAAGACATCAAGCATGAAGGATTCAGGCGGTTCGCAGTTGTCAGCCTGTCTTCAAAGACTACCACAGGTTCCATGTAAGCGCAGGAGAATGCCTACCATAGCATAATATTGCTCCCATCAGCCTGCGTCCCATAGTGCATGTTTCGAGCGGCCGTTTACCTCGGTGACGGCGTTTGTGGAGATGACCAGCGATATAGTAAAATGTGATTCACCGGATGAACCGACACGTTTCCAGTGGTCGATGGTCTAATCCCTATGGTCCTGTGCCCACTGCAATCGTAATTGACAATGTCATTGGGTCAACATGTGAACACTTAGTCGTGGTCTGCTGAAGAGCTCCATGTTCAAAAATGTGCGATGAAGAGTGTGCTCCGAAACACTTGTGCGTGCACCAGCATTGTGCTCTTTCGGCAGAGATGCCACAGATCACTATCTGTTTTACTTTAGAGAGCAGCCAAGCCTTCTATGAAGAGTCGTGGACGTCCAACCATTTAGCGGCTTGTGGTAGTTTCACTCTCCTTCTACCTCTTTCCGTAGATGCTCACGGCAGTAGTACGCGAACCTTCGACCAGCTTCGCCGTTTTCGAGATACTCGTTCACAGCCTCTGCGTAATAATAATGTGCCCTTTGTCAAAGTCTCTTGTCTCAATGGATTTCCCCATACGCAGCCCGTATCTTTGCTAGGTTGATCCCCCGTCCCTGTCTGCTACGCTTACATACTTTTGTTATCGCTTCACGTGCCCGCAAAGCCACCAAGCGGCATCCAACTGCGCGGTGGGCAGTGCTCATAATGTTTTGGCTTATCAGTGCATATTCTGTGTTCCTCTGTTGTATCTATGTACTGACATTAAATAACATTCAAATGCAGATTATGTATATTACAATTGTAAGGACCTTAAAGAAACATAGACAAAAAATAGTTCAACAATTCCTGTTACTTCTGCTCAAATTTTCCCCATATATTTCATATTCTTTATTATGTACGATGTTATAAGGTTTACAATTATATGCAGGAATGGGATACAAGGCGATTACTTCTTCGCATCCTATAGCCTAATCGCTAATACTCGGTTGACATAAACGCTTAGAGTGGCTAAAAGCGATCAACAAACGTACTCTGACACAAATAGACAGGAGAATAAAAATGGCTCGTAATTCATGAAAAAACTCTTCAGTAAAACTATAGGTGCCGGCCGCTGTTACCGAGCGGTTCTAGGCGCTTCAGTCCGGAACCGCGCTGCTGCTACGGTCGCACGTTCGAATCCTCCCTCGGGCATGGATGTGTGTGATGTCTTAGGTTAGTTAGGTTTAAGTAGTTCTAAGTTCTAGGCGACTGGTGACCTCAGAAGTTAAGTCCCATAGTGCTCAGAGCCATTTGAAACGATAGGTCGCATTTGAAAGTATACTCTCAACTAGTGTTCAGCCAACAGGGTACACCAAAAGATTCCTAAAGAAGACCCCAGGTCGAAACGTCGAATACTAAATAAGTTTGAAGAGGACTTTTTTGTAGTCAGCGTAGAAGTCTTCTTTTACGATCTGGTTCAAAATCGTTCAAATGGCTCTGAGCACTATGGGTCTTAACTTCTGAGGTCATCAGTCCCCTAGAACTTAGAACTACTTAAACCTAACTAACCTAAGGACATCACACACATCCATGCCCGAGGCAGGATTCGAACCTGCGACCGTAGCGGTCACGCGGTTCCAGACTGTAGCGCCTAGAACCGCTCGGCCACTCTGGCCGGCTTACGATCTGGAAAGCCTACTATCTTAACGTGTCTAAATCGGGGAAAATCGTAAGTAAAACCAGCTTTAACATTAGTTATGAGGCTTGGAATTTAAACTGAGAGTTTAAGGAGGGTAGAGAGAGGGATACGAACGATGTTAAATAGGTAAAAAAGAAGACAACAGAAACGGATATCGTTTGGAATATTATGAAATTTAAATGCATGTAGATGGAGTACGTAACTGGACGAAAATAGCGGTTGAATAAAGTGACGAAAATCTTCGCTGGATGCATAGTGATAGGAATCTACGTTGTAACTGGGTAGACAATATGAGGAAGCAGGCGTAACGTACATGGATGCGTAAAGTTGAAGATCAAATACGTAGATAAATCTATATCAATTAGCATACAACAGTGGATTGCGCTCTTTATAAGCGATAGTGTCTTAAAAAGAGACTGTAAGTTGATTATCAACAAAAGTAAAATAAGGGTGATGCAATGTAATGAAATTAAAGCAGGTGACGCGGGGGGAGGGGGGTGGCGGGAAACTAGGAAACTAGATTTCGAAATGAGACACTAAAAGGAGTAGATGCATTTTATTATTTGGCCAGGAAAATTTGTGACGATCGCCAAGATAGGAAGGGGGGGATATAAAGATATAAAACACAGACTAACAAAAGCAAGAAAAGAGTTTCTGGAGAAGAAAAGTTTGCTAACATGGAATATATATTTAAATCTTAGGAAGTCTTTTCTGAAGATATTTGTCTCGAGCGTAAACTTTTGCGGAATTGAAACGTGATCAAGAAGGGATCAGAATCATCTGAAAGGTGATGCTAGAGTAGGCTGTTGACGATTAGGTTAGTAGAGCAGGTAACTGAGAAGGTACTGAATCGAATTCAGAGGGAAATAAATTTATGGCATTACTTGACTTAAAGAAGGGATCCGTTGTTAGGAAACATTGCGAGGCATCAAGAAATCGTCAGTTTGGAAATGGAGGGGAGTGTGGAAGCAAAAAAATTGTAAAAGGAGACTAGAGACTGACTGCAATGAGCAAGTTCACATGGATGTAGGTTGCATTAGACCTCAAGAACAGCAACATAAACACACTGATAAAAAGCCTTGTCAGTTAAACACTTGCCAAATACAAATATCACAAGCGGGGATTCACTCAATGGAGCTTCAATTGTTGCTCGATTGTCTTTCTGTAGCTGTCGCTGACGAACAGTGCGATGTCTGGTATTAGTTTGGCAGTATAAGAAATATTTGAGTAACATTATCCTCACCGTTAATCCGATGATAATGGATATCTTGAGGGAGTCAGCACGCTTGTAGTTATGTGGAGGGATGATTCCTCCGATTAAGGAATGAAACCAATCTGAACGTTTCAGAGTTAATGTCCTAATGACTTCGTTTTCGAGGGGAGGCTGAACCCTAATCCTCCTACTGTTCAAAGATGGGAAGTACGTAGAGATGTAAAGTGCTTCAAACGTTTTTATGCTGCCGGTACAGGAACAAAATTTAAGTTTACAGTCAAGGATCATCATGTCTTAGCTTCGTCGGAGTTCGTTGTAGTATAACCTGTATGATTTGACTTTTGAATTCAGTGTCATAATCAGCTTGTCTGTAAGACAAACTTTTACAGCACATCCTCTTTTAAACACCAGAAAGACTATTCACGATTTATCAGAGGTCTTGGGTAAAGATTTCCTTGCAACCTCATCTTATCTTGTGCGCGACGACGCCGCGGTGCAGGGGAAGACGTTATCTCATTTCCCAGAACAGCTTATTTCCATGTGGCCTCCGTGAGCGTTGTAGATAGCAGGGAAACGACAGGAGAGTTCCGTCACTTGCTGCCCATGCAACAAATTCTTCACACGTTATCTGGCGGCTGCGCTTCCCCCTAGGCGGGCAGCCTGATCTGCGACTCCAGCCAGATGGCACCAGACTAGAACAACCAGTAGCAGCGGTGGCCAACTCGGCTGCCAGGGAAACCGGTTTGCAAAACAATGGCGGCAGCGGAGACAGTGCTTCCAGAGCATGCCAACTGAGGCTATAAAATAACAAATAAGCTAGTCCCTTTATTATCATTCCACGAAGGCCTTCTCGTCGTCTACAACTGTAATCTGCGAATCACTGGCAGAGGGTTCTTTTTATAGTACCAGGTTTCCTTTTGTTCATTTCGCGGATGGACCGTGAGAAGTTTAATTTCTTGCACGCCTCTGAGTCACCTGTTACTAGTCTGATATCAATTTCACGACTGCTATGCGGCTGATACTCAGTTACCGCTCTGAAAGCCAATTCTTGTAATTTTCTAAGCGTATCTGTCAGAAGCCCTGGAAATCAATAAACATTTGGCCCACAGTCCTGATTAAATATTAAATGACCAAACACAGTCCAATACTTCCCATCTGACAAACTTCTCTTAATCCTGTATTTTTCCAATTCTTTCCACTGTTTTTGTTCCATTCTGTTCCCTCATTGTTCTCTATGCACCGCATATATTCTGTCATTCCATAATACGTACATCTTCCCTCAGTAAGGAAAGTCTTCACACTAGTTATATGTAATTTAACTTATGTTTTCTGTTACAAATGTCAATTCCACCTTTCATACCTTCGGTATGTAATACCACATCAAGCTATTCTTCAGTATTCTTGTTTTTATTTTCTTTGATTGTCACTGTTTACCTTAAATTGTTGCGAAGGCTATTATCTTGTTCTACCAAACGCGCATGCCCTCTTCTTCACCCTTCCCAGGTAGTCCCGCGTGTTAACACGACCGCTTCCGGGATTGGGAGGTAAGCTGGCCCAGGATCCAGTCCGCCCGGCGGATTAACGACGAGGAGTTAGTGTGCCGGCCAACCTGGATGTGGTTTTTAGGCGGTTTCCAAATCCCCCAAGGTGAATACCGGGTTGGTACCCATGTTCGATCTCAAATACACGATACGCAAACATTTAAATTACTACCTGATTTGCACCCAGAATGTACTGTATACGCAGAAAGACAGGGTACACTGATTCTGTCCTGGGGAGCTGAATAGGAGACTGATAACACTAGCTGTCTGATCTCCTTGAACACCTGCTCAGCAGGACTACTCTGCTGAATGCCAAGGTATTCTTTGGTAATGTGTGCTCCCCTTCCTCCCTCCACTTGTAGTGTTGGTTTTTGTTGGGCATGGTTTAATTAATGGAGGTTTAATATTGTTCCCTCGTTACCATTTGGTTGCTCGATCGGGCCTTCAATGGCGGGTTTCGTGTCGTCCTTACGTAGTTTCTTCCGTAAGGAAATGTAATACTTTCGTGTTTATAATTCGTCTATTGTCCATAAAAATATACATCAAATAGATGACAACAAACTTCTGTCATATGATATCGTCTAGACAGAAATCTATCCTAAGAATCAAAGAATCTAGATGACATTTCGTTCACATTTCATTTGACTGAGGAAACATGGTAACTGTTCGCAGGGTGGCCAGGAACTGTGTGAGAAGCTAGGAAGGATGTTACAGGATAGGTTGCGCTGAGAAGTAATTGTTAAGGAAAAAATTCGATATGTTGCGCCTTTTTCAAGTTAATTAGCACTGAAATTAGCCAGCCAGGCCTTTGAGCGCGCAGATTCAAGCGGCTTGCTAGATATAAAGAGTGTCAGTTGTTCTCACAGCACAGATGATAGTGCACCAGACTGCTCAGCATTTGAATCGGGTTCGATCCGTACTACAGCCTCATGTCTAATTTTTTTATCGCTCTCTCGTTCGGGTTTAAGAAACCTGACGAGGAACACGTTTGGCGACACCTTCTCTGGCACGTCGCTCAAAGTTGCGCACGTAACGGTGTGACTCGCTTGCTTCAATGCTAATTAATTCGGAAACTGCGCAACGTATCTAATTTTTTTCATATCGGTTATTTCTCAGTATAACCTACCCTGCGGTATCCCAAAACCTTTCCAGATTGTTACTGATCACCCTGTATATTCTTCGAGGACTTGGTGTTTTCCTACACTAGGTCGGCGATACTAGAAGGTTGTATGTTCGCATCCGGGCAGGTTTTCTCTCTTGAAGTTACTGTAGTCGCTGTTTTAACTTGAAGACTCGCATCGTCCCTCGGCATGGTTCTCCACATACAAGTAAAATAACAAATCCGCGCAATAACTTTTTCGTTCGAGTTTATCATTCACCGGTAAGAATTACTAGGGATACTTATGACTCTCCTGCACTGGTACGTAACACCTACTACCCCATCACAGCGGGCGCGAGCGCGAACACACACACACACACACACACACACACACACACACACACACACACACACACACAGAGCTAAATATTTATTGTTCCCTTTTTCTTTATTTGTTGTCTACCACTTTCAATAACGATACCACTTCACTGTCAAAGATGACATTTACTCCGTGTTTGTGCACCACACTCATTGTATACCATATTTTTCAATGCCGTTCACAACTATTGTACCATTTTTGACAGCGATAGTCAGTTAAAGATTTATGATGACCTAGTAAACCGAAAACCGATTGACAAGTGAAGTACTGTAGAGCCTCGACATTATTGTGCTTTTCAATGTAAAAAAGCTTCCAAAATAGAAGTTTTACTGCCCTGATCGCAGTTGATACATATCCTGATTACTACTTTCAGTAAAGTTATATTGTCATCATCAAATCACCGTGTAAGTGAATTATAAAGCCTCTACATGTAGCACATAGCTAAGTGGCCATTGAAAACACGGAGTTGAACTCACAGAAAAGTTTATAAGAGTTTCCTGTCTGTGAGTTTATGTCCACGTTTCCAATGGGCAGATGAAAAAGTGGTGATATTGGGTTTGTGTGGCGCTCAACTGTGCGGTCATCAGCGCCCGTACATTTTTTTTTTTACACAGTCCAGTTTTTTCACAGTACAATGGAGCTATTGTCACGAATGATGATGATGAAATGATGAGGACAACACGAAGACGCAGTACCCGGGCAGAGAAAATCCCCACCGCGGCCGGGAATCGAACCTGGGACCCGTGATTCAGAGACAGCAACGCTAGCCACTTTATCTTGTTTTTCGTATAAGTTCTATCAGATGTGCAGCACGGAGCGTAACAGTTTCCGTGGTGTAGCACGTCTGCCTAACACGCCGAAGGTCACCGTTTCGGCTCCGGGCGGAAACACTTTTTCGTCGCAGGCAGCAAGACACACGCTACACTCTCTACTGTGACCATTTAAATCAACTTGAAACGTCCCAGCAGAGGGTGCACATGGCTCGAATGAAAAACTGTTTTACAACTGGTTGTCAGGCCGACCGGGGTGGCCGAGCGGTTCTAGGCGCTACAGCCTGGAACCGCGCGACCGCTACGTCGCAGGTTCGAATCCTGCCTCGGGCATGGGTGTGTGTGATGTCCTTAGGTTAGATAGGTTTAAGTAGTTCTAAGTTCTAGGGGACTGATGACCTCAGATGTTAAGTCCCATAGTGCTCAGAGCCATTTGAACCATTTTTGAACTGGTTGTCAGATTTTAGCGCTGACTTGGAGGGCTGGAAATGCGCGAAACAGCCGCCGGCATGCGATTGGTTACTACACCTTTGTACAAAACGCAAGGGCTCGTCCAGATGTTTTATAAACAACACAACAACACCCAGCCATCTCGAGGCAGGAAAAATCCCTGACCCCTCCGGGAATCGAACCCTGGACACCATGCGGCCACTAGACCACGAACTGCGGACAGATGCAAAGTGCCCGTCGTGGGGGCTTTATAATTCGCGTATCCTATGATTTGAAGTCGCCAATATGACTTTGCTTAAAGTAGTAATTAGAATATTATCAAGTGTGATCTGGGCAATAAAATTTCTGTTTTGGAAGCTTTTTCAAGCTGATACAGAAATCGCTCTGCTCCTGTCAATGTCAAGCAATTACACTGTGATTCTCGTTTACGACTGGGAAAACTTTTCCCGTTGGCGGCCGTTGTTGCTCATCAGTCCTGCAACTGACAAACAATGGTGCAAGTGAGAAATAATCGCGGACGTCCCCTGTTGGGACCGCCGCCGAGGGCACGTAATGCTGAGGCTGCTTCTGCGAAGCCGCCCTCCCCCGCCGCCCGCGCCGCCTGAGGGGCAGATAGCCGGCGGCCAGCAGGTGGCTGTAACCCGAGCAGGCTGGCCGGCTAGCTCGCGGCCGCCGCTCACCCACGCCCACGCCTGCCTGCAGCAGACAGCGCAACGCGCAGGCTCTCCTTCACCTAGCCAGTAGGCGTGACTCCCTGCTTACCTGCCCCTGAAGGATGCGCGTCTTTTTCATGCGCCCGTTATTAACTGCACAGGTCACGGGCAACGTACATACGCGAGCACCGGTCCCCATATTGAATCAAAGAGTCAATGACCTCTCTGACTACATTTCTTGCTACACACATTATCCGGAAGCGAAAGAAGCAGTAAGGAGAACACTTATCTCTGTTAATTCTTGCCTAACACATCGTCCCACATCCTGCAGAAAAACGATGGCAGTTGACAAAAACTGGTGGCACTCGTCACTGTTAGAGGCTCGAGGCACTCTTCCTGCATTTACAAACCAATCTTCCATTGTTAGATAAACACACAGGAAAGTACTTCGACAAAAAAAAGATAGAGTTGCGTGATTAAATGTGTACCCAAAAAAGCCTTTGCAAATCCACACCACCGTCTCATTATTGGTTTATGTCCAATAATGAAAGAAAACGCTACTTATGACAAGACAATAAGAGTTTAGAGAGATTAAACTAGATGCTGTAAAGCGCGCCAGTAGTAGTAAGCGTTACATGTCGGAAAGCGTTCAGAAAACCACGATTCCTTGCCGACAGTAGAGTGGTTAACACAATAGGTTCGTATTCTCATGAGTACGAAAAGCAATCGGCTAAATTTCAGTTACACGATAAATCACACAGATGTAAAGGCTATAAATTCAACTAAATAGTCAGGGATTACAATAACGAATAACTTAAAATGGAACAATTACACACAAAACGTTGTGGGGAATGCAAACTAAAGACTACGATTTGTTGCAGAACATTTGTAATTCAACAGGTCTGCTAAAGAGACTGCTTATACTACGCTTGTCGTTCCTCTTCTGGAGTACTGCTCCCGCTATGTGCTGGGATCCGTATCAGATAGAGTTGACGGAGTACATCGAAGTAGTCCAAAGAAGAACAGCTCGTTACATATTTTCGCGAAAAAGGGGGGGACTGCCATAGATATGATACGCGATTTGGGGTGGCAATCAACTAAAACAAAGGAGTTTTCCGTTGCGATAGAAACTTCACGAAATTTCATCCACCAACTTTCTATTCAGACTATGCAAATATTCACATATCGCCCACATACATAGGGAGAATGATCATCATAATGAAATAACAGAAAGCAGAGCGCGCTGTTCAAGAGTGGAACGCTAGAGAAATAGCTTGAAGGTGGTTCGATAAACTCTCTTCCGAGCAGTTAATTGTGAATTGCAGAATAATCATGTTGCTGTAGATGTAATCGAAAAACGCTGATCACTAAAAGGAATAATAATACATTAATTAATACTGGATGCAAGTACGAAGAAAAGAGATGTTGCATTTGATAGTTCTTCTGCCTAAAAAAATGCTGGTATGATAAAATACTGTTTTACATCTGCACTTGTGGTTTACAATTGGTCATGCGAGTCGATTAAGGAAAAAACTCAATCGTGCAGGAAGCTGAATGAGGGACATTGACGTGAAACTTTATTGTTCCGCAATTAGCACGAGGGGTAAAGCCTGGTAAGTACAGCCGATAATGAATGGGATCGAGGTTCAATCCAGATTGGAGCTGCGATTCTTTTTAACTTAACATTGTCGGTCAAAAATTACAAATGAGAGGAATGTCAAATCTCACACTAAACTAAAATAGTAGCTTAAAATAATAACAAAAATTGAAGGAACACACTTGCAGGCTTCACAGGCTTACAGTTAAACATACGCCACCATAATAGCACAGGCAAGTATAATCGAAGGCTAGGAGTACCTCCTAGAAGTACATTCCCATGCGGCCTAAAAAAATTAAAAAGAAAAATAAAGACGACAATTTCGTTTACTGTATGTGCCAGAAATTTCTACATACCTGCATCCATTGTTTAGACACTTACTGTGTGGGATTAGCTTTGATATACCGTTATCGCCGTCTTGGTGGTCACCGACTCGGGACAATTACTTTCGTTCGGCATCACTACGGGTATGAGTCATTCACTAATGCACGTACCGAGATACAGATAGGGATGACAAATCACGGACAGCCTTATCAGCTTTGTAATGACATCGAAGCCGTATGCTTCGTTTTCCGTAAATATTCTCAATTTCCGTGTTAAATGATGGCACCCGTACATGAATCATTACTCCACATATTGCGTCGCCCCTGTAAACCTGATTGACAGGGAAAATGTCTAGTGCTGTCATTTTGTACGCCTAAAATAGTCTTATTACTGCTCACTCTCGCATTTGACGTCTTTTTCCATTTTCTTTAATGTTATAAACGTTTCTTACTACGTGAAGACAGCGAACGACTAAATTTTAACATACAATACGTATGTACATACGTATGACTCCATACAATACGTAATCACTGGCGGTTGCATCCGCGTGTTGCCAGTGATTATCGAAGGAGTTCAATTTAAAGATCACGTATAGAAAAAAAAGAGGAAAGTAACAAATTTGGTAATGCGTAAATGGAAGCCTGACATTAATCTATTATGTAGCTCACTATCGCGCTGCAACCAATAAAAATACACCAAGTAGAGGTGGTGGATGCCTATTGGAAAAAGTCTCCGACATTGAAACACGCTGGGCATTAGCATGACGATACGTTTCAGAACTCTATCCATATTGAGCTCCTACACGAGACAAAATCTACATAACCGAAGGAGTAACTAGTGTTTTGTCAACCCGAATGCGGGTTGTCTCATTCTTCTACGATTACATCGTAGTAACCGCATTTGGGATCTTCTCTGAGCTATCTTTCATACTTCCGCCAATTGTTTCAAAGTAATTCAATAGTATATTTCTTGTCCTGTGTTTTACAGACACAGTCACTGGGCCGAGAAGTTGCGATGCATCATTCAGCCAAGGCTGGCAATATTCACAACTCGGGGAACCTCTATGGTCCTTAACGAGACAGGGAGAGTGGGCGACCACGACTGGTCAAGAGGGATAACGTTTTTTGGGTGAATGAGGTTTCGTTCACGCGACCACACTGCTCTGTACATCGTCTGAGGATCCTTATAAGCGGACACATCTTCTGCGGGTATCACAGTTTGGTGTATAAATACAGAATGGGATTTTTTTTCCTCTCATATTAAGCACAAAGAATTTGCCTGTTGTTCCGAAGTAGATTGCTTGCTTAATTGTTCAATTTTGTGTCACTTCTTTGTGTACTGAATCAGGTGGGTTGTATGTCAGCAACTTGAACCACAAGTGTAATAAGTGCTTTCGCAGTGTCCTTACTTTCTTTCTAAATGCTACAGAGTGTTTTGCTTGCTATTTTGATGTAGACTCCTGACTTAACTGTTCAGTTTTGTGATACTTTCTTTGTATGCTGAACAAAGGAGAACCACTTGCATGAATATCAAGAGCTTTGATGGAAACTCAGTTCTAAACAAAGAAGGGAAAGCAGAAGGTGGAAGGAGTATATAGAGGGTCTATACAAGGGCGATGTACTTGAGGACAGTATTATGGAAATGGAAGAGGATGTAGATGAAGATGAAATGGGAGATATGATACTGCGTGAAGAGTTTGTCAGAGCACTGAAAGATCTGAGTCGAAACAAGGCCCCCGGAGTAGACAACATTCCATTAGAACTACTGGCAGCCTTGGGAGAGCCAGGTCTAACAAAACTCTACCATCTAGTGAGCAAGATGTATGCGACAGGTGAAATACCCTCAGACTTCAAGAAGAATATAATAATTCCAATCCCAAAGAAAGCAGGTGTTGACAGATGTGAAAATTACCGAACTATCAGTTTAATAAGTCACAGCTGCAAAATACTAACATGAATTCTTTACAGACGAAAACTGGTAGAAGCCGACCTCGGCGAAGATCAGTTTGGATTCCGTAGAAATGTTGGAACACGTGAGGCGATACTGACCCTACAATTCATCTTAGAAGAAAGATTAAGGAAAGGCAAACCTATGTTTCTAGCATTTGGAGACTTAGAGAAAGCTTTTGAAAATGTTGATTGGAATACTCTCTTTCAAATTCTGAAGGTGGCAGGGGTAAAATAAAGGGAGCGAAAGGCTATTTACAATTTGTACAGAAACCAGATGGCAGTTATAAGAGTCGAGGGGTATGAAAGGGAAGCAGTGGGTGGGAAACGAGTGAGACAGGGTTGTAGCCTATCCCTGATGTTATTCAACCTGTATATTGAGCAAGCAATAAAGGAAACAAAAGGAAAGTTCGGAGTAGGTATTAAAATCCATGGAGAAGAAATAAAAACTTTGAGGTTCGCCGATGACATTGTAATTCAGTCAGAGACAGCAAAGCACTTGGAAGAGCAGTTGAAAGGAATGTACAGTGTCTTGAAAGGAGGGTATAAGACGATCATCAAAAAAATCAAAGAGGATAATGGTTTGTCGTCGAATTAAGTCGGGTGATGCTGAGGGAATTAGATTAGGAAATGAGACACTTAAAGTAGTAAATGAGTTTTGCTATTTGGGGAGCAAAATAACTGATGATGGTCGAAGTAGAGAGGATATATAATGTAGACTGGCAATGACAAGGAAAGCGTTTCTGAAGAAGAATAATTTGTTAACGTCGAGTATTGATTTAAATATCAGGAAGTCGTTTCTGAAAATATTTGTTTGGAGTGTAGCCATGTATGGAAGTGAAACGTGGACAATAAATAGTTTGGACAAGAAGAGAATAGAAGCTTTCGAAATGTGGTGCCACAGAAGAATGCTGAAGATTAGATGGGTAGATCACATAGCCAATAAGGAGGTATTGAATAGAATTGGGGAGAAGAGGAGCTTGTGGCAAAACTTGACTAGAAGAAGGGATCGGTTGGTAGGACATGTTCTGAGACATCGAGGTATCACCAATTTAGTATTGGAGGTTAGTGTGGAGGGTAAAAATCGTAGAGGGAGACCAAGAGATGAATACACTAAGCAGATTCAGAAGGATGTAGGCTGCAGTAGGTACTGGGAGATGAAGAAGCTTGCAGAGGATGGAGTAGCATGGAGAGCTGCATCAAACCAGTCTCAGGACTGAAGACCACAACAACAACAACAACAACAACAACATGCTGAACACAGTAGTTTTAAGTCGGTTAAACGCGTCACGGACGGCACGAGTGTCTTCATAGCGTTTCGTTTCCTTTCAAAATTCTGTTGGAAGCTTTGCTTGTTATTATGATGTGGATTTCTAAGTTAATTTTTCGTTTTCGGGATATTCTTTCCGTGCGGTGAAGCGCAAGCGCGCGCGTATATATCTGTGTGTGTGTGTGTGTGTGTGTGTGTGTGTGTGTGTGTAGTCATTTACAAGTTACTCATACTGAAAGAATGTTTCCGTAGCATTTCTCTCTCTTCGCTGAATGCCACAGAGGAGAATTTGTCTGTCAGTCTGGTACAATTTATGGGGTTAGCTGATCGGTGCTTGCTTTGTCTGGAAGTCCAGATGGATTGCACCACGTAATAGTCCCCGTATGAAGCCATGGTCCTTTGAATTCTAACTCACCGACAGGCTATCTCGGTTCATGTTGAATCAGCGTAACCATTGTGTGTAATATGTCATCTGTACATCAGCCTCTCCCTGTGTTACTATAATGAGTCATTACTTCGAACAACGCTGTGTAACTAAGAATCTCAGCAGGCTCTTCTACCTCAACTTTCCCTTGCACGTCTGGAGCCCGTATTGTCCCACTCATTACAAACTACGAGGAATCCTTCACAGGAATGTTTTATTATTTGAATTTGTTTCTGGTTTCTTGTATACACTGAAGCGGCAGGGAATGTGAGATTCCTATACAAAAAACGGCATGAGAGTTTTCTATGTTTTACTCGTTTCGCAAATCCCACCGCAGAGTCCTGAAAATAAATGCTGATCATTGTTGCTGTTACGATTGAGTTCAAGAACACCACACAATTTCAGAGTCTTGTCTCATACAGATATGATTTTATGTATGTAGACTGAAGCGGTGAATGAAAACTTGTACTAAACCCGGGAATCGAACACGGGTCTCCTGCTTACTAGGCAGGTCCGCTAACCACCAAGCCACCTTGGCACGGCAATTCGCACAACTGCATGAATCACCCTGGCGCGCCTAGAACATGGAGAGCCTCGGCAGTTTTATTCGTGTGTAAGGGGGAATTTAACGTAGATCGGGGCGGCAGTGAGAATTTGGATCGAGGAGGAAGGCGTGTCTGGGTAATCCATGCAGTTGTGCGAACCGCTGTGCCAAGGTGGCTTAGTGGCTAACGCACTTGCTTAGTAGGCAGGAGACCCGGGTTCGATACCCGGGCTTGGTACAAGTTTTCACTCGCCACTTAAGTCTATGCAGATGAAACTTATTTCATATCCGCTGTTGATGAACGAGGTAGAAGCAAAGTGCTGAAATGTATATATGTGATATTAGCACCATGTATCACTGCTTTAACCTGTAATCTGCATAATGATTCCCTTTGCCAAGATTTCATTTAATGTAACTGCGAAGTAACTTGCGTATCATCTTTGCTTGCCCAGCTTTCTCCCCTTTTTTTCATTTATAAAATAACGCAAGCTACTTCTAATGCTATGTTGCAAGAAAATGACAGCAAGCTACATCAGAGGCAAGGCGGTATTTGAAAATTTATATGCAATATCGGCTTTCGGTTTATCATTTCGTGGACGTCCGCGGCATTGAATCTATATGGGCAGCTGTCCATTATTTATCCTTTTAATCTGTTGAACAATGGTGAAAACATTTTTATGATAAATTTATGGCTTGAATAACAAATAATAAATATGTTCCCAGAGGAAAGGTAGTTCGTTAATTTTCACCCAAGTCAAGCCGCCTCTAATATTTTCACACTTGAAAACAACTCTTTGAAGACTGAATTGACCGGCTTAGAGTTCATATCCATGCCAGTAAAGCTCTTACAGTACCGAAATTTACAGTCACAAAAGCGCAACTGAGGGAAAGATACGAGTGCGATTACCGCCCATTGATGTAAAAATCGTCGATGCGTAACTACCGTTCGGTTTTATCTGGCGCTTCCAGTTGGAAAGGACTTCAACCACTAATAGGGTGGTCTTTTTTGTGAACCTGTATCGCCATAATTATGTCTGTCGCTTTTCTTCATTGCTTTACTACAGCAGCCTCTAGTCAAAAGTTCTTTTCTGATGGACTATCCTGTGACTGAATTATTCCGTTCTGTACGATTTTTCTGCAATTCGCCGACTGCAGTACCGAGCGTCATGTCTCCGTAAGCGTTTGATGGCTATATGGAAGCAGTCACTATTCAGCCACGACACAAACCGACATAGCGAATGCCAGTGCTGACATTACTTTCCACATTTTACTGCGTTTGTTCTCTTTGAAGCGCAGATCCTTCGTTAATCTCATAATTAATGCTAGAACAACAATGCTCTCACACCAATAAAAGTAATTTATTGTCTCTCTGTTAGGAGGCACAAGAGACACCATTATTTTCCTCTACGCAGCATTCATTGTGTTTGCTGTGTAACTGAGACAGAAAAACTTGTTTCCAAATTCAACAACTTAAACGGAACCTAGGAAACTTTAGAAAGCTAACATTATTTCTCAGCTTGGCTTGCACTTGAGGGTTCCTTCCCTTATCTTCAAGGAACATCTAATGTACATAGCGTATAACGTAAATAGTGAGGTAGCTGCCTTCTACCCCTTAATAAAGAGAATGTCGCCTCTAAATAAGAAAAAAATTTACAGAGTGTTCGGAAAGTTGTTGTGCAGTTACAACATATGTTGGGAAATGACACAAGGTTCAACCCGATTAACTTTATTGGAAAACACTTTCTGCGGATTTGATTGTGATATGCTTCTCACGTACTCAGTTATTTGTATTTTTAAGTCACAAAGCGTGCTTTGGCGACGGCGATACACTACATCTTTTGCTGCCCAAAAGGATAAAAATCCTGGTGGAGTAAGGACCGGCGAGTGAGGAGGCCGTTTGCTTCTTGAGATGGTATGACTCCCAAAAACTCTTTCAGAAAATGCACTGTATTATCAGCTGTGTGTCCAGTAGCGCAGTATTGTTGAAACCATGAGTAGCTGATTTCGTCTTCCTTTAGTTGCCAATGCAGTCGTGTTTCATTATACAATAACGTTCATTCTTCACGATTTCTTCAAAGATTAAACATTCGGTAAATTGCCGTCTGCATATTGCTACTTACACTCCAATTTTACGATGATGCAGTGGCCCTGCGTGTACATCACGAGGATTTTTGAGGATTTCGTCAAATCACTTCTGCCTACCTGTCGTTTCCGCGAACGCCTGTGTCCCTGCTGTACACCAAGCCCAGTTTTGCGGTAGACCTTGCATCACCTGTCCTCAGTCCATCATGTGTGCAATGCCAGAACTCTCTCAGAAAAGCAGAGGACAGCCGCACCCAGGCTAGATATGAAAATGCAACTTAAGACAAGAAGTTACTAAGAAGCCAGTACATACAGTCACTGCAATCAAATTTACTCCTCAAAGGTGTTATTCTTATAACCTGCCTCATCATCCTCTAGCTGAAATTTATTATCATATTGAATGAAACAGACAACGGAATGACTTGTTGCCTTTCAAGGATCTCAAGCTAACTTGCGGACTCTGACAAACCCATGTCTAGTAAGGAACTGCAGCAAGAAAGCTGTGCTCAAGATGGGTGGCAATTCTGTGGTGGTTCCCTAAGTCCATTCAGCACATTCTGGAGATGCAGTTTGTGGGAGTTGATCCCTGACGCATGGCCGTGATGGTGCCTTAGACCTAAGCAACCATTTGAGATGTACCAAGTACCTATTCAGCATGGTTTTCCATTTGCTTGAAACGTGAGAAATTTAGCACCTTGTCAAAAGTATTTTCTGTTCGGTCGATCCTGTCTATCGTCTTCCCTTCTAAATACTGTGTATGCTTCATCAAACAATGGTAAAAGACGGTTCACATTTGGTACCAAACATAGAAATTTTATGCCGTATCAATGAAACGTTTGCAGCGTTCCGCCCTTCCCCCTCCCCATTTTCGCTTCCCGGTTGTCGTCATGTGCTGGCTGCACAGTTTGAAGTATCACTTTTTGAAACAGCATGAGGCGTTATCTTCATACCTTAGAGACCACAAACTGAGTAGCTCGCATTTACCCCGTTATTTGTGCATCTTGGTTGTGGAGTTAATTTAGGCGTTTCTCTTGTTAGTTAGAAAATGCAAGCTATGCAGACGGAAACTCTGATTTCTTCGTTTTTCTGTCTTACTATCGATGTATTGGAAAGCCTCACATAATTAGCTTCATTTTCATGTTAATTTTATGTGTTTTTGTTTCCCAGGAGTAACAATGGAGTAAAATCTCATGCAGCTTTTAAATCTGAATAAAAATTTACTAATTTGAACATCGACTTTCATTTATTAACCGTACTTCCTATGACACCTTCTACGAGTAAACGACTTTTATTTAACAAATATAATTAAGAATACACTAAGGTGTTATTTCGGCGTGATGGTGTTTCTGTTGTGCAAAATGGCCAAATTGTTAACGGAACGATGCGTGACATGTAAAGTTGTTTATTTTGGTGACTTGTGGGTAACGCTGGCAGGTTTTTATTTCGGAGTTGAAACCGTTACTAATGCAGGTTAGTTTCAATACAAGTAACGCTTAATCATGGCTGAGGACAGGTTCAAGCATGTCTCCTTCCCTTTCCCTCCGCTCTAGTAGATGAGCCGCGGCGTTACTATCTTTGCGACGGTAGCTGCAGTCGAACGTCAACGTTGAGCGTGCTGGGTTCAACGTGTTAGTAAACGCTCAGAAACGATGCGACTTGTGCATGCAGTATACGCGATCACAGCGCACTCCAGCGTGTATAAGTACATGATGAAAGACCCCCAGGATGCCGCCAAGTTAATATTTATTTAAGAACAAAATAAAAATTAAACACCGATTGAACGTAAGAGTTGGCACCGACGTTAATTGTGAATGCGCGGTGAGACCCAAACGAAGGGATTTTCATTCAATTATTTGTATATGATTTTTGTTTTTTAGTCTTAGACACTCTCGTATGTAGGACGATGAAGATGTGCGACTTTCGATATGAAGTATTGCGAGCTTTATGCATCACATGTGTGCGTGACTAATATTATGAGGAAAAACATCAACTATTTTTTATTTATTAAAGTAAGTGAAGAGGAAAATTGCAGGAAGAGGGTTTTCGTGATTACGACAAGCGCCGGTGTTCCCGGAGTCCTCCGCCGCCTGCAGCTTCAAGTAGAAGGTCAACAAAGTCCGATCGCCAAGAAAAATTAAAATAAGCACAAATATTTTAACAAGGCAGTTATATCTATTGAATTAAAAAATTTTTTATAATACAACCGGCGATTCTCGGCTGTGTCTGGCTCGCAAGTCACATTGATTACGAAATGAACGGATATAAAATTCCTGCGTTAGCTCAATTAAAACGCACATTTCCTCCACTGTCCACATGCTTGTGATGCCGTCCTGTCTATAGTATACATAAATAAAAACTTCAATATCCATGGACATGTTATATGGCAAAAAAAGTACCACGTCCATAAGGACATCAGATTATAAAATTTCCATTACAAGTATTGCGAAAAAATTTACAATAGTTCTCCTCATACGGTAAAAATTATTTCATATTTCTCACTTTTTAGTAAAATCCGAAGATCATTCTCACTTGTTCACCGTTACTATTCAGCAGTAGAATGTTTACAACGCGTGAAGCACACAACGTAAAACAATGAAGTGCAAAATATCTTACTGCAAGTAGGCCAAGCTGTCTTGTAGGTCAAGCTAATCGAACAAACTCACTTCCCAGGAAGAGCGATCTTCTATTTACATAACATCGCATATTATAAAATATAGTGTTCTTCAACTAATAACAAAGCATCAGAACCGATCAGAAATTGAGAAGGATAATAAACAGTTTTTTGATGCAAAGGGGCTCTCTAACCAGCACCCGATCAGCAGTTATCTTACAATTCAACGACTCTGGCGTGACCATACCTTGCGTATTACAGTTTCCTGAAAGCGTTAGTCGTAGGTTTGTTATTAACTGAAAATTTTAATCGTAGATATGTTACTAACTGGTATTTAATTATAACCAATTGTAAGAACAACAATGCATTTTTATGGACCTTCGGTGTGCCGCCCACTCGCTCGTCGTACTTCGCTATATGCAAGTTACAATAATTCTTTAACCACGAACGTGACGGTTCCCATCATTTTATTGCAACAAATCTTCCAATTAACGACAGCTTTTCGAGAGAACCTGAATTTGCTGATGCTTAGAAATGGCATTTCAACTGAAAGCCAATGCGGCGTCACGCTACTCTGTACTGAAGAGAGATGGCGTGCATGTGACGTAGGTGGGGCTCTTCCATCTCACTGGTCAACGTTCAAACGCACGTTCAGAATATCTGACATGGTGCACGTCCGGAAAGACTCTCCAACGTGCATTTTCCACACTATGACGTCAGAAACTCGACACGCTCAACGTCTGAATGCACGGTCCGTGTGCCGACGGCCTTAGGACCTTTGACTGTACGTCCCCAGCGTGCAGCAAGCAGAAGACAGGAAGGAAGCGGACGTGGCGCCAGCGGCCCCTGGCGCCAAGGACGCAGGAAGCTGGTCCGCGGAACCCGACACATGTCTGCGCGCCGGCGCCGGCACGTGACTGCCATACGCGGCATCAAAGCGGCCGCCGCGACGGCTGGACTGGACCGGCGGCAGTCTTCATCCAGAGTGGCTTTCACCGCCGACTTGCGAGAGCCGGCCTTGAGTCGCGGTCGCACTGGCGCCGGTTCCCCAGACGCCAGTAATCCGAGATTTGCATCGGGCGCGCGTGGCGCTCCCTACCCTAGCTCAATTAACGCCGGATGGGATTTCCGCGTCGTGCCCCGGATTACTCCGCCTCTGCCGCGTCAGCGCTCCCTGCCAGACAAATCGCCTAGCAGCTGCAGCCGAGAGGGGGTGTGGTCTACAAGGCTCACAGTGCAAAACCTGCCTGGGGCTCGGGAAGCGAGCTGCCAGCGACGAGTCCTGGCCGTAATGAACACGCGAGACGACAAAGCCCGCAGCGACGATGACGCCCGGCGCCAACGAAACTGGGCCAGCTGATAAGTACACGCGCCCAGGGTAACTATCTTTCTGAGGCTGAATCATTCTCCTAAACCGTGGCGCCTGAACCATAAAATTAAGACAACCTAGTGAGGAATCCCAACGTCTAGAAGCACAATGAACACGTTTTCGTGCTTGATGATGATGAAGTGGTCCCGTACTCCGAGGAGAGTAGGGAACGATGCTGGATACCGGCACCGCCGACTAGGGAAGGTCCTACAGGAGGTGGTTTGCCATTGCCTTCCTCCGACCGTAATGGGGATGAATGATGAAGAAGACGACACAACACCCAGTCATCTCGAGGCAGGGAAAATGCCTAACCCCGATGGGAATCGAACCCGGTACCCTGTGCGTGGAAAGCGAGAACGTTACCACAAGACCACGAGCAGCGGACTTTCGTGCTTGGACAGTACACAGATGTTTGCACGTGATTGTATTAACAGCCGAATCCCAAAAGCAACACTACGCTCCATGGTCGAGGCCGCTAACGCGACTCTTGGACAGCAGGTAGCCTGTTCGGAGCCTGGAGGCAAAAGAAATTTTTTCACCAGTGCGAGGAGGAGTATTCATAATATTTCAATTATCACCTCAAAAAATAATCTTATGTACACTACTGGACATTAAAATTGCTACACTACGAAGATGATGTGCTACAGACGCGAAATTTAACCGACAGGAAGAAGGTGCTGTGATATGCAAATGATTAGCTTTTCAGAGCATTCACACAAGGTTGGCGCCGGTGGCGACACCTACAACGTGCTGACATGAGGAAAGTTTTCAACCGATTTCTCATACACAAACAGCAGTTGACCGGCGTTGCCTGGTGAAACGTTGCTGTGATGCCTCTTGTAAGGAGGAGACATGCGAACCATCACGTTTCCGACTTTGATAAAAGTCCGATTGTAGCCTATCGCGATTGCGGGTTATCGTATAGAGTTGGTCGATATCCAATGACTGTTAGCAGAATATGGAATCGGTGGGTTCAGGAGGGTAATACGGAACGCCGTGATGGATCCCAACGGCCTCATATCACTAGCAGTCGAGATGACAGGCATCTTATCGCATGGTTGTAACGGATCGTGCAGCCTCGTCTCGATCCCTGAGTCAACAGATGGGGACGTTTGCAAGACAACAACCATCTGCACGAACAGTTCGACGCCGTTTGCAACAGCATGGACTATCAGCTCGGAGACCATGGCTGCGGTTACCCTTGACGCTGCATCATAGACAGGGGCGCCTGCATTGGTGTACTCAACGACGAACCTGGGTGCATGAATGGCAAAACGTGATTTTTTCGGATGAATCCAGGTTCTGTTTACAATATCATGATGGTCGCATCCGTGTTTGGCGACATCGCGGTGAACGTACATTGGAAGCGTGTATTCGTCATCACCATACTGGCGTATTACCCGGCGTGATGGTATGGGGTGCCATTGGTTACACGTCTCGGTCACCTCTTGTTCGCATTGACGGCACTTTTAACAGTGGACGTTACATTTCAGATGTGTTACGACCCGTTGCTCTACTCTTCGTTCGATCCCTGCATAGCCTTACATTTCAGCAGGGTAATACATGACCGCATGTTGCAGGTCCTGTACGGCCCTTTCTGGATACAGAAAATGTTCGACTGCTGAACTGGCCAGCACATTCTCCAGATCTCTCACCAATAGAAAACGTCTGGTCAAAGGTGGCCGAGCAACTGGCTAGTCACAATACGCCAGTCACTACTGTTGATGAACTGTGGTATCGTGTTGAAGCAGCATGGGCAGCTTTACCTATACCCGCCATCCAAGCTCTGTTTGACTCAATGCCCAGGCGTATCAAGGCCGTTATGACGTCCAGAGGTGGTTGTTCTGGGTACTGATTTATCAGCATCTATGCACCCAAACTGCGTGAAAATGTAATCACATCTCAGTTCTAGTATAATATATTTGTCCAATTAATACCGGTTTATCATCTGCATTTCTTCTTGGTGTAGCAATTTTAATGGCCAGTAGTGTATCTGCACTTACACATGCTACACCCTGTACACGCGACATGTGTTTACGCGGCTGAAACCAAGTTAAAAAAAAGTATTCTATAATTCACTGGAACATGTCGACCTATTACTTCGCATTTCCAGTTACCTACATGGAGTATGATTGACGCCAGCACTATGCGCCTCGTGTTTGTGGGTGCGATGACCTCACTCTGTGATGCATTCTTATCCTCCGGCGACTGAAATTCCGGGACGGAGAGCGAAGCATTCTCCTGAATTCCGTCGGCACACATTCCGGGACAAGCCGAAAAATGTGCCGTCTGGAATCCTTGGCGGTGCAGTTCACCCATTTGTTCCTCTAAGTGGAGACACAACTCATAGTTATTCAACTCGTGAATATGCACGTACAAAACCATGAAATTAATCATCATCTGACAGTCGCTGTTAATATTTTCCTTTAACTCCAGTTTGTTTGCCGTATGTTGCGTTCTCTTCTTTAATCTGTTTGATGCAGTTCTGTACGTCGGTCTACAGTGGCACCACAAGGTACTGGCATACCTACCTTTACATATACATTACAAACAATAATGAAGGTGAAGCCAAAAGACTGTTGTATTTATTGAAATGTACAGTAGCAAACATAAGTTCCTTTCAGTAAAACTGGTTTCTCACAACAAAAATATTAGTTTAAAGACAGAAATTAGTTGCCCTACACATCAAACAAGTATTGCCACACTTATATAGAAATGAAGTTAAACTCTTTCTAATTTACGTTAATCAATGCTGGTGGGTGTTTGCGTACCGTTGGCACTGATGACAGCTTGTAGACGCCTTGGCATGTGAGTGGACCAAGTTGTGAATAATAGCTGGTGAGATCTTTGACCATTCCTTTACGAACACTGTCTAAAACTACCCCTTCCCTGTAGAACGACGTTTCCGAAGTTTTGTATCCAAGTGCAGTCAAAGATGCGCTATCGTGTAAAGATCATGGTTCTTTGGTTAAGTGAAAACCCTACTTGGAGTCAGAGTTTATTGTATACATACAAGGTTCCTAGTATTTATACATTTTGTGTTAGATCTGAAAAGATGTCTGTGCCAGTACTTTTTGGTGACACTACATACTATAAAAGCCTCTTCGTCTCTGCGTAACAAGTGCAGTGAACTTCCATTTGAACTGAACACTGTAGTCAAGACTTGATCTTTTTACAGTTTTTACCTCTCAAGCTTCCTTCCATCACCAGACTGACATCTCGTTGATGCCTCAGCATGTTTCCTATCAATGAATCTTTACTTTTAGTCATATTGTGCCACAAAGCACTTTTCTCTCCAGTTCGATTCAGCACCTCCTCAGCAATTCTCAAATGTTCAAATGTGTGTGAAATCTTATGGGACTTAACTGCTAAGGTCATCAGTTCCTAAGCTTACACACTACTTAACCTAAATTATCCTAAGGACAAACACACACACACACACACACACACACACACACACACACACACACACACACACACACGCCCGAGGGAGGACTCGAACCTCCGCCGGGACCAGCCGCACAGTCCATGACTGCAGCGCCTAATACAGCTTGGCTAATCCGGCGCAGCAGCAATTATCCAATTTGTCCCTCTAGACTTTAGCATTCGTCTGTAGTATCACATTTCAAAAGGTTCTGTTGTCCTCTTTTTGTCTGAACCGTTTATCACACCAATTTCACTTCCGTACGAGACTAAAATCCAGATAAATAACGTCAAAAGGTTGCCTAATACTTGAAGTTACATCAAACGTTAACAAATTTTTCTTTGTCGTAACCACTCTTTTGGCTGTTGCCATTGTGCATCTCATGTTGTCTCAACTTCGGGAATCATCAGTTACTTTGTTACCAAAATAGCAAAACCTCCTACTACTTGTGGTGTTTCATTTGCTAATAAAGTTCCTCACTCTTATTATATTTCAGAGTTTTCCCAACTCCGCTCAGAAACTACGTGAGCCGTGTTACGCAAGATGACCTTTTGTATTAATAACTCCAACGAGAACCCTTAACTTGCACAACGTCGTCAAGAAAATCAAAGCTTGTTTACAAAAGGACGTTCGTGTAGTGACAATACTTTTTGCAGTAAAATGTTTTTACAGTAAAACGAGAATTTCAGCTTGGAACCCATATTGGTTTAAAAGTATTTGAAAAATATTGAGTATCAGTGTCTATAAACCGCATCTCGTAAGGTCAGTCAAAAGCATGTATCGTGAAATAAGCCATTAATAAATACAGGGGAGGAAAGAACAAATGAGATAAAAATCAGAGTGTGAGACACAGGTGCTCTTTTTCACCCACTCATTCTACCCATATATTGACAATGTCCTTAAAAATCATGAGACAATTCAGGAATTAAATTAGGCGAACTAATCTCTGGACATTACTGTTTGCAAATGATGAAGTATTAACAGAAGTGAGTGAAGATGACCTCTAGTTAGCAAAAGATCGGCTAGACCAAATATATACTGAATGCATCTTACAACTGTATTAAGTAAAACGAAAGTAATGGTATTTCAAGGTAAATATCTAGTACCGTCGAAAATGGTAATTAACAACGAAATACTCTAAAATGTGTCACTTATTAAATATCTATATCAAATGAAGACGAGGCAGAACGGAAAAAAAAGTGAGTAACCCGTTTCGTATTTCAAAGGTAATCGTCATAACTGTTAATACATTTAGTGCACTGTGAGACAAGGCGGTCACTACCTTCATGGAAATGTGTTTGCGTTTGCCTATGGAACCATGACAGTACCCAGGGGTGCACCTCTTCGTCCGAAGAAAATCGACTGCCATGAAAGTCTTTCTTCAGGACACCAAAAATATGGAAATCGCGTGGGAAGATCTGTATGGCCTTCCCAGCGAAACTTCTGCAGCGTAGGCGCAACAATCTTGGCAACATATTGGTCCGCTGCTGAAATTTCGTTGGGGAGGCCTCACACATCCTCCATACAGTGCCGATCTCTCCCCACGTGATCCTCATATTTTTGGGGCCTTGAAGAAAGACATTCGATTTACTTCGGACGAAGAGATGAACGCTTGGGTGCAGTCATAGTTCGGTAGGCAACAGCAAACATTCTTCCATGAAGGCACTGACTGTCTAGTCCCTCAGTGCGGTAAGTAGATTAACAGTTATGGCACTTGCTGTTGAAATAGTAAACTGTTTACTTATTCCTTTATCTGCCTCGCTTTCATTTGACTGCCTCTTGTATGATGACGATAACGATATGGATGTGAAGCTGCACAAATTGCGAACAATAAAACTACAAAAACCGTAAAGGTACAAAAATTTAATTTTATAAAACTATAACTGTACCATTATTATTATGTGTAGAGGAGAGGTGGGTAAATAAAAAGTAAGGTGACAGCAAAATACAAGCAGCGGAGATGAGATTCTCGAGAAGAATAAATAAACGACAACATTCGAAATCAGTTAAATGTGCATACTAATTATGAAGAGACAGGGGGAGACAACATGTGAACAGAATTGGAGATGAAAGAGTACCCAAGAAAATACTAAACTAAAACGTGAAATAATTCAAGTACCTGGTTCCAAATTGACTAAGTAATAAAAGTGAAGTGTCGATAGAAGTGCCTCGACGATAAACGCCAATAGCATGTACTTTAGTCTGGACAACTTATTCAAGTAACGATTGATGTCACAAAAGAATACGATCCACCCGTATACGATACTCATACGGCCGGTACTTTTATATGGCTGTGAAACCTGGACGACATCAGCAATAACTGAAGAAGCAATGTGTGCCATCGAGAGGTAGGGACTTCGAAAGATCTATGGACACATCTACAATATCATGGAAGGGAAATCAGAAGGAAGGAGAGACCTGTACCAGCAATTTGGAAAGCCACGCACAGGCCAAATGTTAGGACACAAGAGGGTACAGTGGTTTGGCCACATTCTTCGAGCTGATAGCTCCCTGCCATACGAGTCCTTCATTCTCGGCCAGCTGGAAAACGCCCAATGCGATGTCCAAGCACGAGATGAAAGTGTAGGGCATTAACAATCCTTAAAGAAGTGCAGTCGACAGTTGCGGAAAGTGAAGCTGAAGACCGGCGATGATGGACCACCATTTGCAGTAGATATCATCTCTGTTGTGACTGACCTACCTCCTTTTTAGGGTTCCGTAGTCAATCAGTAAAAACGGAACCCTTATACGATCACCTTGTCGTCCGTCCGTCTGTCTGTCTGTCCGTTCGACTTGTCAACACTGTTTATATCAGGAACAGGTTGACGTATTAAGTTAAAATTTGTGTCACATTTCGAGGTCTACAGTCTCTTGGCGATGTAAGAAAGTGAAGCTTCTAAATCGGTGCAATCAAGAGATACAACTACTTATCTCATAGTTTGACACTCGCAAACTCACTCGTCAGAACTTACAGGGTACTTTCCGTTGGCCTAGAATCATGAAATTTTCCAAGAACCGAAGTTTCACATTACTATTGAAGGCAAAAATCCGGTAAGTATTGATTTATAATTATTACACGCGGAACAAGTTTTTGCCTTTTGTTATCAGAGAGTCAGTCTGTCTGTCTGTCCGCCTGTTACGACCTCTTTTTCTCACGATCGGGTAGACGTACCAGGATGAAATTTATGTCACATATTTGGATCTATGGTCCCTTGGCGGTATTATAAATGTTAGCTTCTAAATCAATGCAATCAAAACATACGCTCATTGATGTCATATACAGGTTGTATGGACTAACTGCCGTTCATTGCAGGTGTAATAGAAGTCTTATTAAGACCAGGCGTGTACTTCTATTTATGTCACATACAAGTTTTATAGACTAACTGACGTCCATTGCAGGTGTAATGAAATTCATATTAAGACTAGACGCATTTTGCAGCTGGCCGCTGTGGCCGAGCGGTTCTAGGCGCTTCAGTCCGGAATCACGCGGCTGCTGCGGTCGCAGGTTCGAATCCTGCCTCGGGCATGGATGTGTGTGATGTCCTTAGGTTTAAGTAGTTCTAAGTCTAGGGGACTGATGCCCTCAGATTTTAAGTCCCATAGTGCTTAGAACCATTCCAACGCATCCGCTTCATTCTAAAACATCTTCAGTGAACACTGTAATAATATGGTTCTTTCTTTTATAATTTTCTTTGTGATGGTCATGAAAAAACAGGCCGAATCGCCAAGATGGAAACGTGTTTATGTCCCATATTTTGACACCCGCAAACTCCTTATCAAAATCGTGTAGGCTACTTCCCTTTGACGTATAATCACGAAACTTGCGAGAAGAACGGTTTCACTGTACAGGTAAAGAAAAAAATTCGAAAAATATGGATCTGTAATTATATCACACGAAAAACATATTTGGATTGATTGATAGTTCCGTCGGTTCTTGGTAGAACACCACATACATTATGAATGAAGGTCCTAGTTACAAGGTGAATCGAAGAAGAGCCTATAACATCACATACACAAACGAATGAAAATGAACCATCTTGAAATATGGAAACACGTGTCCATCACCCCATGATTAGTACTGAATCGCCACGCGGTTAGGGCCGCCATGTCACGGATTGCGCGTCTCCTCCCGCCGGAGGTGCGAGTCCTAAAAAACAATGGTTCAAATGGCTCTGAGCACTATGGGACTTAACATCTGAGGTCATCAGTCCCCTAGAACTTATAACTACTTAAACCTAACTAACCTAAGGACATCACACACATCCATGCCCGAGGCAGGATTCGAACCTGTGTCCGTAGCGGTCACGCGGTTCCAGACTGAAGCGCCTAGACCCGCACGGTCACACCGGCCGGCTGCGAGTCCTCCCTCGGGCACGGGTGTATGTGTTGATCTTAGCATGAGTCAGTTTAAGTTGTGTGTAAGTCTAGGTACCGATGACCTCAGTAGTTTGATCCCTTCGGAATTCATACACATTTGAACTTTTTAGTACTGAATGACCAGACACAGTTCCCTTACCACTTCTACCTGCTGATACTACTCATAATCCCATCCAGGGCATGTTGTACATTACCTCTTTTACTCACATCGCCCATTTCCTTTATTTCAGTTGTTATAATTTCTCTCGTTGTGTTAAAAAAAATTTTACTTTGTGTTATCACAGCTACTTCAGTCACATGCTTAATATCACTGTTGTATCTTACCTACATGTAATATAGGATCTATTAAAGAGAAGATTATTTTGTTGAGCTACATATTTGGAATATGTCACGAAATTTTACTATTCAGTTATATTATCGTATGTACAACTGCTGTAATTTGTCTATAGTTCTGCGGGCCAGGGTGGCCGAGCGGTTCTAGGCGCTACAGTCTGGAACCGCGCGATCGCTACGGTCGCGGGTTCGAATCCTGCCTCGGGCATGGATGTGTGTGGTGTCCTTACGTTAGTTAGGTTTAAGTAGTTCTAAGTTCGAGGGGACTGATGATCTCAGATGTTAAGTCCCATAGTGCTCACAGCCAGTTTTTTGTCTATAGTTCATTAGTTAATGTGTCACATGTATTATCTCAGTAAAACAATCTTACATCGAATTTACACTATACTAATCCCGCTTGTTTTATTCCTAACTCTAAAATTAATGTTTTTTATCTCTGTAAATAGATACTCTGTATGTGCACTAGTATAAAATCTTTGATCTAACAAAATTTCACAGCATCACGTACTTATTTTCTACCGGATGATGGAGTAACAGCCGAAAACCACTTCGTGTAACAAGTAATAAATATTGTAGAATATTACACCAGTATTTTGATTGTTTCATTCATAACTTTTTTATTTGTCATTTGCTTTCCGACTTTCAAGTTGAAATTAAAATGTTCTAGAAAGTCTTGGAACCCCTCGGACCGATATCTTGCCAATACCAGTGACGATAGCAGGAAAACATCGCAGAGATCTTCGACTTCTAGAATGCATAAACAGTGTGTGTACATAATTTTGTTTGTACGGAAAACACAGTGCGCGAGTCCTAATCGCACCTGGCCAGTTTTTTATTGTGCTTTTTGTAATGTGGTCTTTTATAATTCTTTTGTAGAATGCTATTTTTTCTCCTTTGTAATTTGGTTATTTCTTTTGTTTTCTGCTGCAGACCTTAAAGGCCAACTAATGCAATAAATGATGATGATGAAAACCCGAAAGGAAGGAGATACCTAGGCTGACCAAGGAGATGATGTACATGAACTGTGTGAAGAGCGAGCAAGTAGATCCCCAATCCCCGTACGACAATTTTAAGGCAATCAGTGTTTATTACTAGTGTCTCACGCAGCATGACTCCGCCGCTTCACCCTATGAATGAGGATGTGGGCGGTGATGGACAGGTTGCTTACTCCCCGAGCCGGGGCGCCGGTCAGCCAGCGGTAGCGGGGCATTACGGGCGTTGTGTGTTTGTGTGCAGTGGCCTCGCGAAACAGTAAACACGCTGGCTAGGCGGGGGGGGCGCCTACGCCGGTCTAAACAGCACGCCCGGCCCGGGCAGCCGCGCTAATGTTTTGAGGGCCCTCGGCCGCCGCTGTTGGCTCAGCGCCTCCGGAAGGGTTTGCCTTCCGCAAACACGGCGCCGCCGCGAATACTCGCCTCTTCCAGCTGCTCGCGTTACACGTCAGGCCAGGTAAGGTCGAGAGCGAGGGTGGGCCGTACCCGCCGCTGATCTGATAAACCCATCAGCTACTCCCTTCGTCGACATTGCCCTCAACGTAATCAAACCACAACGTTTTTTCACATATTATAATCATTTAGCACAATTCATGGTCAGCCCGTAATGTCGCGTGCGGTAGCGTTCTCGCTTCCCACGCCCGGGTTCCCGGGTTCGATTCCCGGCGGGGTCAGGGATTTTCTCTGCCTCGTGATGACTGGGTGTTGTGTGATGTCCTTAGGTTAGTTAGGTCTAAGTAGTTCTAAGTTCTAGGGGACTGATGACCATAGATGTTAAGTCCAATAATGCTCACAGCCATTTGAACCATTTTTGAACCGTAATGTCGTGTACTTCTGTCTTTCTGCGAGTCCAGTAGTAAGCATACTCTGTAATACCGCTGCCTATCCCTCAGTGGCATCGAAAAATACAACAGAGTAATTGTTGGAGGGGGGAGAGAGGGAAAGGGAGGGAGGGAGGGAGGGAGGGGGAGAGAGAGAGAGAGAGAGAGAGAGAGAGAGAGAGAGAGAGAGAGAGAGAGAGAGAGAGAGAGGGGAGTCGTGCCTGCATAGTTACGAATGGCTATATTTAATGAAAATGTTTAAAATTTTCACCACGAAAATTATGTTCAAATGGTTCAAATGGCTCTGAGCACTATGCGACTTAACTTCTGAGGTCATCAGTCGCCTAGAACTTAGAACTAATTAAACCTAACTAACCTAAGGACATCACACACATCCATGCCCGAGGCAGGATTCGAACCTGCGACCGCAGCGGTCACGCGGTTCCAGACTGAAGCGCCTTTAACCGCACGGCCACACCGGCCGGCGAAAATTATGTCTCTTGCGTCAGTTCCAATTAGATTTGCACTCTAGCAAAACTATTCTTCGGTAGTTTTCGTACACTACACAAATGATGATGTAAATTGTAGGGTTACCGGTAGTACTCACAGAACTGGTAGGGACATCTACATCTACATCTCCATCCATACTCCGCAAGCCACCTGACGGTGTGTGGCGGAGGGTACTTTGAGTACCTTTATCGGTTTTCCCTTCTATTCCAGTCTCGTATTGTTCGTGGAAAGAAGGATTGTCGGTATGCTTCTGTGTGGGATCTAATCTCTCTGGTTTTATCCTCATGGTATCTTCGCGAGATATACGTAGGAGGGAGCAATATACTGCTTGACTCTTCGGTGAAGGTATGTTCTCGAAACTTCAACAAAAACCCGTACCGAGCTACTGAGCGTCTCTCCTGCAGAGTCTTCCACTGGAGTTTATCTATCATCTCCGTAACGCTTTCGCGATTACTAAATGATCCTGTAACGAAGCGCGCTGCTCTCCGTTGGATCTTCTCTATCTCTTCTATCAACCCTATCTGGTACGGATCCCACACTGCTGAGCAGTATTCAAGCAGTGGGCGAACAAGGGTACTGTAACCTACTTCTTCGTTTTCGGATTGCATTTCCTTAGGATTCTTCCAATGAATCTCAGTCTGGCATCTGCTTTACCGACGATCAACTTTATATGATCATTCCATTTTAAATCGCTCCTAATGCGTACTACCAGATAATTTATGGAATTAACTGCTTCCAGTTGCTGACCTGCTATTTTGTAGCTACATAATAAGGGATCTATCTTTCTATGCATTCGCAGCACTTTACACTTGTCTACATTGAGATTCAATTGCCATTCCCTGCACCATGCGTCAATTCGCTGCAGATCCTCCTGCATTTCAGTACAATTTTCCATTGTTACAACCTCTCGATATACTACAGCATCATCCGCAAAAAGTCTCAGTGAACTGTCGGTGTCATCCACAAGGTCATTTACGTATATTGCAAATAGCAACGGTCCTACGACACTCTCCTGCGGCACACCTGAAATCACTCTTACTTCGGAAGACTTCTCTCCTTTGAGAACGTAACTAACAAAAACATAAATGAATGTGAAAGAGAGAAAATGGAAGCCCACGACTTGTCTCTCTTTTTTTCGCTTTAGCACACAACTAGAAACGCACATCTTTCAGTGTTAATCCATCGTGTATTTTCTATCATTGCAGAATACATGGCGTTTCTTGGCGAAAACAAGTTCTCTGCAGGACCTGAGGACTGTATTTCATTTCTGCGCCAAGTAGGAATCTTCATGAAAGAAGTAATAAAGTAAAATCTGATATACAATAACGAATACCTGTTCGTGGTCTATGCGTTTCTATACCACGCATCCTACGACAGTGAAGGCTCATAAGAGTGGGGGTGCAGAGGGAGTGATATAGAAGCTGATATAGAAGCTTAGCTCACGAGCTTCATTATCGTGACCACCACTGCCAAGAATCACGTACAGTGGCTTCTGCATTATTGCAGAAGGAACACCCAGCTTCTCGTAACCCCGCTAAACGACTAGTTCGAATTCAGTGACGTGTTGACAATGACATCTTTGTCGCCTTAAAGGCATTCTTGGCTAACATGAACTCACCACGTCCAATCTCGAAGCTAACTAACGCTCACTATCGTTACAGCGTGTATTTGAAACAAACCTCATTTGTATCCTCTTATTGGAGCTATTAACGCCTGTTTTACGCGACTGGCGAGTACTTGAATACACATCATGTTTCAGATGTGGAAACACTCCTAGCAACTTTCGTTTATGTCTAACAACTCCTCTTTGGTGCTGCGATTTTTTCCGTCAGTGCATGATGGCTGTTATCATAGTGCAAAGGAATTCTGTTATATTCGAGGCGCCGTGAGAAATTCCTTGACTGTCAATATTTAGGTTCTGAAGTAACTGATGCTATTCGAAGTAGAGAGGATATGAAATGTAGATTGAAAAGCAAGAAGCGGTTATCTGAAAATGAGGAAATTGTTAGCATTTACTAAAGAAGAGAATCAAAGGGATTGTGTTGTGGTGGTGCAGAAGAATGTTGAGAATTCGGTGAACTTATAAGACAAGAGATGATGAGGTTCTCCGCAGAATCGGCGAAGATACGAACATATGGAATACACTGGCAAGAAGAAGGGACAGGATGATAAGACATGTGTTAAGTCATCAGGGAATACCTTGCATGAAGTTACAGGGAGATGTAGAGTGTAAAAACTGCAGGTTAAGACAGAGACTGGAATATATCCAACAAGTAATTGAGGCACAGGATGCTAGTACTACTGTGAGACGAAGAGATTGGCACAGGAGAGGAATCCGTGGGGGACCACATCAAAACAGTCAGTAGATCGAGAACTAAAACGTAAACAAATAAAAATAATAATGAAAAAGTGCGGTAGGTAAAAACATAAGAGGGAAACCGAGACTCGAATACAGTAAGCAGGTTCAAATGGATGCAAGTTGCAGTAGTTATCCGGAGATGAACAGCCTTTCACAGGACAGACAGCATGGGGAACTGCATCGAAATACACTTCGGACGGAAGAGTATGACAACAACAGTCTTTACTATCGTGACACAAGCCTTCTGGGAGGAATTGAGGGCGCGAGCGAGCGGGTAGGACAGCCATTAATCACGTGTCACGAGAGCATTCACACGGTGTTGCGCTATGGGCCCGGCGGACTTTGGACTTGGAAGCGGCCGTGTCCCACGGGTTAACGAACCGCCTGCCGCCCATTCAAGTGGTGGCGAGTAATCCCTTCGTCAGTGCTATCACCGCGGCGCCGGCAAACACCGGCAAGAAGCTGGGCAGGGCCCGATAACCGAGCCACTGTGCGGATAGGCACGGCGCCGTATCGCCGCCTCTAATTGCCCCTGCTACTGCCGCGGCCACGGACCCTGTCAAACCGTGGCGCCCGCTCCCTCGTTAACCGACGTCTTCCTCTTGGCGTGTCTGGCCGTCTAATTAAACCGACGCCCTGACATGGAGACAGCCCCTCGTAACACCTCCGCTAAGAGACTTAGCAGCTCCTAACGAACCAACGGTAGCCGTCCAGGGAAACGGACAGAGCAGTCGGAAAGGTAATCATTAAGTCGAAAGCCCGTTACATACAAACTAGGAGACGCACCAGGCTCGTAGGTAGATTAGTGGATGCGATAGTTGGAGATCCCACTTCATTGCGACAGGAGAGGAAGAAGATGAGGGTTCATCGCCTTTTGATCTCGATGAGGCACTGGCTGAATCGATGTAGGAACCATATAGAACGAAGGTTAGGGTTTAACGACAAGTGGACACAAGATCGGATTTTTGCATAGTCCCAAACCTAGTGGCTTAGACGACAGGGGCACCGAGGGACCTCGTTCGAAGCTTGTGTTTCCTCTATACTAGGTCAGAAAAAAGATAGGTACTGTATGCTGTTTCAAAACATGGAAGGCAAGCTAGCTTGTAGCAGCACTGTTGCTAGCGTAGCATTCGGCTCATTGTCGAGTTCAGTTGGGGGACGAGAGTTAATGTAGCTGGTAGCAAGTGCTGTATACACTATCTGATGAAAAGTATTAGTGGATATTAGTATGGTGTGTGCATCCTCCGCCTTTACGACGATTTGAACTGTGCTGGAGACACCTTCAATGAAGGGTCTGAATGTCCTTGGATGAATGGCAGCTCAATCTTACTCAACAACAAACTGGGGAAGGTACTGACGTCGGATACTGTGGTCTGGAGCGAAATCGTCGATCTAGTTCATCCCGAAGGTGTTCCATTGGGTTCAAATTGGGACTCCGGGCAGGGCAGTCCATTTAAAGAATATGTTGTCTCCGAACCGTTGCCTCACAGACGTTGCTTTACGACAGGGTTCACTGTCATGCTGACACAATCATCCTCTCCCTAATGTTCCTCTACTGCAAGCAGCACGTAGTACTGTAAAATGTGTTCCGTAATTCCGCATATAGCGTTGTCTTCAACCAATAAGGGCATCACACCCTAACCAATGAGAAAGCCCAGTTACACTAACACCGCCCCTTCCGTACTTCACTGTTGGCAGTACACATGATGATAGGTAGCGTTCGCCAGGCATTAGCCACACCCAAAGCCTTCCATCTGATTCACGCAGGGTACAGCGTGATTCATCACTCCAAATAACTCGTTTCCAGTCACCCCTATTTAGTGACGTTGCTCTTTATAACACCTTAAGCGCCGGTTACAATTAGCTAGAGAAATGTTTAGCTGATGAAGAGCTGCTCAACCACTAAACCCTATTTTTTTAACTCGTTACACACAGCCATCTCGTTAGCTGGACTGTTCGTAGCACTTTGGAGCTCACGATTCAGTCCTAATCAGGATTCATGCGATTATTTACAGTCACCTTCCACAATATTCGACGGTTCCTATCCGTCTGTGCTGACGGATAGGGACCATCGAATATTGCGGAGGGTGAAAACAGCACGGTTTTAGTTTAGCTGTGGTTATTTCTTCAAGTTTCCGTTTCACATTCACGTTACCAACAGTCCACTTGGGCACCTTTAGATGGGCTCAAATATCCGTACTGGATTTGTTACTCAGACGACATCCAATGACTAGTCCAAGCTCTCCTGATCAACGAATTCTGTATTTACTGCTTCTCTACACACCGTGTACTCCCTGCCTCCTTTTTATGCTGGTGAGTCTGCCTCTCCAGGTATTTAGTCGTCAGTTCTGCATCAGAAAGGGTGTCCACATGTTTTCGATCGCGTATTGTGCTTTTGCAGCGATTTATGTACAAGCTGACATTCTCTTAGTTGTCAGATAACACCACAGCTCCCGTTAAATCTAAGCCTTTTTTTAAAAAAGTTTAGTTTCCCCTGTCACTCATCACCTGAAATGCGTAACACATTAAAATGTCACTTTACTTTTACACTCTGTGGATAATTTTCCGCAACATTGGTGTGCGGTTGATGGATATTAATGCGTATATCGATCGCGTGATTGTCAATTATCGTCAGAGCAACGCTCTACATGGATATTGCGTGACCGCCATACTCGTCGAACACCTGTCGAATGACGCAAAATCTATTGAAAACGCTAGTAGTTCGTGGCTAGGAAATTGCAACGCACTTCGCTCCATAGGAACTGTTGGTTCGAAGTGATATTGTACAAAGACTACTGAACAAAGATTACAATTTAAGCTTGAAAGTCTCTTTGGGTTTGCTGCCGGACACTAATTTGGAAATTTGTGGTAAGTTCCTATGGGACCAAATTGCCGAGGTCATCGGTCATTAAGTTTACACACTATTTAATCTAAATAAGTAACTTACGCCAATGGCAACACACACACACACACACACACACACACACACACACACACACACACACCCATGGCCGAGGGAGGACTCGAGTCTCCGACGCGGAGAGAAGCGCGAACCGTGGCAAAGTACCCTAGAGCGCGTGGCTACCCCGCGCGGTCCGGATCCTAAAATTCGGCAGCAAACCCAAAGAGACTTTCAAGACTTACTACGCCGGGAAAGCCTACGAAGTTACAATGTAAGCTTCCAGTCACATCAGTTACTACGGAATTTACGCAACGAAACTTTCTTAAAACTGTACATTCTTTGGGGTACACTCAACACATTTACACAATCTTGACAACATAGCATTTCATTAATAACATGTGATGACATCAGGTGCTGATTTTGATTTTGGAGACGCAGTGAACTAAAAATACTTGAAACCAAAGTAAACCAAAAGGAATATCTTAGTCTAATTCAAAATGAGAAGACCCAGTTTAGTGTCTCACCACTACAGGATTCCGGTAAGACATCAGAATAGAAAACAGGCTAATTTTTCCATCTCAGAAGCAAAGTGGGCTCTGTTAGTGTATTCGCATTGTTCAGTGCACATCCTGCAGTTCAACATAATCAGTTCCGACTTCTTCTTGTGTGACCTGCGGCTGGAGGAATACAATTAATGACTTTTGCTATGCGGATGTGATTTGATTTATACTGTAGAGAGACTTCATTCCGTTCCATGTCTACGAGAGGATCGGAGTAAATACAGGGGGTGTTCAATAAGTAATGCAACACTTTTTTCTGGAAACAGGTTGTTTTATGCAGAATTCCAGTGCTCCATTTTATTTCCTACTCTTCTGGCTACAAAATCCTATTTTTCATCATAATCTCTGTTCAATCACTAGGAGGACCAGTATGCCCGCATGGTAGCACTCTACTGGTCGACGTCAGAGCCATCGTCTTGCTGCATCAATGACCTCCCCATCATCCACATACTGCTTCCTGCTGAGAGCGTCCATCATTATGTCAAACACATGGACGTCGGAAGATGCGAGATACGGTCTGTAGGATGGGTGACGAAGAACAGTCCAATGAAGTTTTCTTGTGAGCTCCTCTTGGGTGTACAAACTTGTGTCAAGCCTTGCGTTGTCCTGGAAAAGGAGAAGTTAGTTTGCATTTTAGTGTTGACGAATACGCTGAAATCGTTTCTTAAATTTCCTGAGAGTAGCACAATACGCTTTAGAGTTGACCATTCCACCAGGAGGGAGGACATCAAACTGAATAACCCCTTCAGAGTCCCATCGACTGTCGCCATGACTTTACCGACCGAGCGTGTGGCTTTGAACTGTTTCTTCGCAAGTGATGAACCAATACTTCATCGCCTCTGACGATGTTCGACAAAAAAAATCTGACGATAAGTCTCGTAACGCGCAAGCAGTTCTGCCCAAATGGTCCCTTGTTGCTCTTTGCAGTCTTCTACTAGGAGACGGTAAATCGAGCGGGTACACACCTCTGAGTACCCAAACTGCTGGACAAGCATTTCAGCACTACTAACAGACGTACAGTTGTGTAGTGAGGGGTGTATTTGTGATCCATCGGCAACCTCAAATGAGAATGTCCGCACATTTCAGGAGTAACAGCTGTGTACGGCTGGCCGGTACGTGGGAGATCGGACAGGTTTGCGCGATCTCGTTGCAATGCTGATGCCTCTCCCAACGATTCATCATTCACTGTCAGGTCTCCGTAGACCTTCTGCAAGCGCCTATGAATATTTTCGATACTCTAGTTTTCCGCCAAAAGAATCTCAGTAACATCCCTCTGCTGCAGAACTGAAGAGCCGTAGTAACCTTTTTCAGCGTCCAGTTGGTACATCATGAGGAGCTGACGCCAACACATTGAGAACATCTGATCTAGCACTCGTCTGTTCCTCAGCAGAGTACTGCTCTGCAGTATGGCTTAATGGCTGCCATACTCACCTTGTGGACATTCAACTTCGTCACACTATGCGTATTATATCTGAAACATTACTTGCTACTCCAGTCCAATGGCTGCAGGTTTTGTGTAACATACCACCCCCTCACATCAGAAGACAGAAACATTTTGGTCATCTGTGGTCAAGAATATTGAATAACTCGTCGTTCCCAATTCAGGAAGATGTGAGACAGCTAGTATCATCCAGGTTGAAGTCCCGTAAACCGGCATGTAAAACGGCCATGGAATTGTTAAGCAACCATTTCGACCCCAAAAACAGCTGGCGGAAAGAATGAACATCTACTCCGCAGGGCATCTTGAAAGTTGAAGATCCAACAGTAAGGCTCAATGGTTTCAGCTTGCCAAGATATACTCTGAACAGGCCTAACCGTTTCAG
Organism: Schistocerca americana; assembly: GCF_021461395.2. Classification (NCBI taxonomy): domain Eukaryota; kingdom Metazoa; phylum Arthropoda; class Insecta; order Orthoptera; family Acrididae; genus Schistocerca; species Schistocerca americana. The sequence goes on along the minus strand of NC_060120.1, from coordinate 360,379,673 downwards.
ATTTTGTGTGGGAGGAAGTGCTTCAATTCTTCATAAATGGCGTTGGGTGGACACCCAATACTGTGACTGTGCTGACGTTCCACAAACAATGAAGCATATAGCAGTGGACTGTCCCCTCCGTGCCTTCCCTGGAAATCTAGTGGATTCGAACCTGGTTACTTCCGAAGTGGTGGACTGGACCAATGACTTAGATATAAAGATCTAAACGTTATTTTAATGTGTTTGTGGTACTGTATTTTATGTGTTATTGTGATTGTTATGTATCATACGCTTAAAAAAAAAAAAAAAAAGACGCCCTCTGCTTGGAACCCACATCCGTTACTGACGCCAATTGAAGGCTACGTATAACGCCGCCACTTGGAACTTCATGAAACTATAGGGACTGAAGCGGAAGTACTCCATAACGTCCCACAGCAAATTCCGAATTTTTTCAACCGAAACTGGCAGAAAGAAAAATGTGTTGCATTACTTATTGAACGCCCTTCGTTTCTAACTAGCCGTCTCAGAATAATCAGTCATCAGTCAACAAACATTTGGCGCACATGCTCCCCAGTTTTTAAATTTCACTAATTCTTCTCACAATTTTCAGCGATCGTCAATCACACCTACGACATGCTAAATCTGTCGGTAGGTTCCACTAGGCTGATTTTGGAGCAGTTCCCTGTTTCTCTGTTTAATGACGTGGCATACCACCAGCGAGAGTCCTCTGCAGTTTTTGGAGCCGACAACGTTATCAGCTTGAGTAGGGTTCGTTCCTTCTTTGGGCAGTTTCCATTAAACGCCCTTGTTTTTAGTTTCTTCGCCAGTGACGGAGAGAGTGAAATTCACTGAATCACTGAGCTTTTCTGCGGCTGGAAACCGGAAAAAAATGATATTTATCCTTCACATTGCACCCAGGTGTTTTGTACTTATTGTGGTGCGTACTGATCTTCAGCGGCAGTGGCAGGGCAGCAGCTGGTCGCTGCAATTACGCTGCGGCGACCTGCATTCGGTGGGCGAAGCGTGTCTCGTTCTATATATAGCCTCTGATGACAGGCAGTGCCTGGACGCCTGAGGAATTTTCATGGCCGTAATTAATAGGTATCAAGGGCGTGCTGTCTACCAGTACCGCCCCTCCGACGTCTCCCCCCCCCCTCCTCTCTCTCCCTCTCTCTCTCTCTCTCTCTCTCTCTCTCTCTCTCTCTCTCTCTCTCTCCCCTCTCTCCCCTCACACACACATTCTTCCCTAATGCTGCACATGGAGCTTCGAGTACAACAATGTGGGCAAAATGACACTGGCTATCAAAGTGGTTTTGGCAAACATATCATTAGAAATCGGGAAAACATCTGCGCATCGACGTCAACGGTGGCTATTTCCAACATCATCATCATCATCATCATTAAAAAGACCGTTTCTTCTGTTCCTTAAATCGAGCAACTATATTATTGTCAGATTTGGTCTTCCATTAAAAGTCAACGCATAAAATTTAAAGGCAGAATAAATGAAGTGAAAAAGTGCCAAAGCAACCAAATTCAATAGAAGTGCTAATAGAGGAACTGAAAACGCATATTCGTATCTTTCTGTTTCGTACAGTACTGTAGTAGAATTCACATAGATAAATTAAGAAAAGTAGGAGAGGAGATAATGTGAGGTCCCATCCACGGATCACGAACTTGGCAAAGATGGTGAGAGCGCGCCGGGCCAACAGCATACCATCGCTGCTTTCTGACGGCATATTCCAGGCTGCTTTAACGCTAGTAAAGAGACATACGCCTTAGCCTCATTCAGTTCGAAATATTCATCCTCTCTGGCATTCTGAATATTGTAATACATTTAGTAGGTTTCTCATTGCTCCTCAATCTAAAGGAATGCTTCATCCGCAATAATAAGTTTTAAAAATGAAAAAGAAATACGAAAAGCTGTTAGTTTCGATTTAGGAAACAAAGGTATGAGCGAGGAAGTTATGACGTTGCGCTTGACAATTGAAACAAGACTTTAGAAAAATCAGACTATCACCCGATTTTCGAACTTAAGAGAAAAGCTATAGGGAAAAATGGGTAATACACAGTATGTACAGAACAAAGAGGGAACAATAAGAATGGAAAACCAAGAACGAAGTGCTCACATTAATAAGGGTGTAAGACAGGGATGCAGTCTTTCTTCCCTACTGTTCAATCTGTACATCGAAGAGACAATGACGGAATTAAAGATGTGTTTAAGAGTGACACTAAAATTCATGATGAAAGAATATCAATGATAAAGTTCGCTAGTGACGTTGCTATTCACAGAGAATGTGAAGATGAATGACAGGATCTATTTCATGGAATGGACACTGTAATGAGTATATAGTATAGTTTGAGGGTAAACCGAAGAAAGATGAAAGTACTTAGGATAAGCAGAAATGAAATCACCGATCAAATAATCAAGCTTTGCGAACACGAAGCAGACGAATGAAGGAGTTCTGCTGTCTTGGAAGCAAAATAATATGTTATGAACGAAGCAAAGGTGACATAAAAATTAGAGTGTCACTGGCAAAGATGTCCTTCCTGGCCAAAGAAGTCCTTACTTTGAGGAAGAAATTTCTAAGTAGGTTTGTGGCACAGCATCGTATAATAGTGAATCATAAAATGTGGGAAAACCAGGAATGAAGAGAATCGAGACATTTGAGATGTTAGAAATATATGGAAAATACTCACAAGAATCGGTGGTTCACATGTCGCAACGCGTTGAGTAAGCCCGATGGGCTTCATTCTGCTGTTCACAATCGGAAATGCTTAGCAACTGCACATTATGATGTGATAAAAATTGTCATGGTCTAGTTCATGTTCATATTCATCTTGTGTGTAATTACAACTTTATCAGTGATTTCTCTTCCCGAGTTTCTTCAAAAAATTCAAGTTGTCTAATCCTACTGTCTGTCGCAGCACACAATTTCGTATTATCAGTGGTCTTATCGCTGATGGGTAATCAAAGCAAATACAGTGTCAATGAACCGTCCTATGTACAAATACATGCAAGGTCTCACTTGCCGTCTGAGTGGAATGAGTATTCTTGCTGTCTGATGCTCTGCCTCATCGTAAGGCGACCGCAAAACCGAGTCACGCGTAAATTTCTGCGCTGTGAACGTAATTTGTGTTCACTTCTTAAAACGCCACATTGCATCTGACGTCAGGTCGAAGTGAAAGCGAAAGCGTCGATGATACACATACATATTTATAGACACTCTTCTCTCTGTTCCATTAAACCTGTCCTTGAGAAAATGCAAATGTCGGCTGTACTGGGGCGGTAAGGTGAGGTAACAAACCGAAGAATGAAGGTAAGACGGCCGAATATTATACATAAAAAGGAATGCAAGTATAGCGCAGTGTAACGAAGCGTAACCACGTGCCTCTTTATAACGTGCTTGCACTGCCATGCTGCAGAATGTGGCTAGAAGAAATAATTTCCGCTACGTTTTACATGAAATTTGTACCTCGTAACTGCGCTTTACGCTTCTGTTGATAGGAGCCGTAATGAAGCTACTGCCAAAATTAAGCAATTTCACGCAAGTTTACCGCCCAGATTAATCACTGGGCAATACAAAGAAAATAGGGGGCATAAAAGGTACACAGCGTGGTGCTATCTTTACGTATACAGCAAATACATGCAAACGATTTATTTTTGTGGTATCTGTAA